>NC_057349.1:20802000-21111500 GCF_016509475.1 Prionailurus bengalensis | reverse complement strand
GTTATACTGGATTGTTAGTGTTTTTAGTATAAGGTACTCAGGAGAGAATCCAGGTCTAAAGATTTAGATTTTGGGAGTCCTTACTATATACTAGAAATTGAAGCCATGAGATCTTCTAGTAAGTGTATATCAAATGGCACAAAGTCACTGGTTTGACTTACATAAAACATCAGCATTTATAGGGGTACAGGTAGAACAAGGAAGGCATCTTTTTTTTTTTTTAATATTTTAATGTTTATTTATTTTTGAGAGAGAGAGGGAGGGAGGGAGGGAGACATAGAATCTGAAGCAGGCTCCAGGCTCTGAACTGTCAGCACAGAGCCCAATGCGGGGCTCAAACCCAAGAACTATGAGATCCTGACCTGAGCCGAAGTCGGATGTTTAACCGACTGGAGCCACCCAGGTGCCCCAAGGAAGACGTCTTTAGAGGAGACCAAGTAGAAGGAACCAGAGAGGTAGGACATGAAGACTGTATGAGGATGACAGAAATGAACAGTTGGATTGTAACCTTCTAAGAGTTCACATATTTTAAAGAGTCTGACATGTGCTTTGGCTATAGTAGTAAGATGATTGTTAGTAACCTCCTGACTGGTAGTTTGTCTGTAAACAAATCTTTCAAAGGGTTGGGCTTTGAAGGAGTGGAGAGGGGGCTATAAAGGAGAGAGAGATTGAAGGAGGGAGGTTTTTGTTTTTGTTTTTAATGGGCACATACATCACACAGGGGGTTGGGAAAGAGGCCTCCAGAAGAGATGAATGGATAGTACCACTTAATCGAGTAGTAAACTTTTAATGGTATAATCATTTATTTAAATATTATGTACCCCTTTTTTTTGCTTCTATTTCTTTTTTATAGGATGACGTTGTGATATGCCCCTATGATTCCAATCATCACATGCCTAAATCATCTTTAGCAAAGCACATGGTATCTTGTAGATTGAGGAAACTGGGCTATACCAAAGAAGAAGAGGTACCCTATATTTATTATGTATATATGTCATGTAATTCCTACATTAATAAATTTACAGTATTTGGAAGATATAGTGTGAGGTTTTCTGTCAAAATAATAGTTATTTGTGGGGTGGAATGGTACTTGCCTAATTTCGCAGACTTTATTAAGAAATATTTAAATGATATCTTTTGTTCATGTCAAATCTTAAAATAGTCAATTATCTGTTACTCAAGAATACTAACTTTTTTTTGTTTTTACCATTTAGGATAAAATGTATAATTCTGATTTTTTCTATGAGAATGTGAAGATACCTTCAATTACTTTGAGTAAGTATTAATTTAAATATAATTTAAATTTTTTTTTTTTAACGTTTATTTATTTTTGAGACAGAGAGAGACACAGCATGAATGGGGGAGGGGCAGAGAGAGAGGGAGACACAGAATCGGAAGCAGGCTCCAGACTCTGAGCCATCAGCCCAGAGCCTGATGCGGGGCTCGAACTCGCGGACCACGAGATCGTGACCTGAGCTGAAGTCGGACGCTTAACCGACTGAGCCACCCAGGCGCCCCAAATTTAATTATAATTTAAAAATATCTTACTATAGGCATTGATATTTCATTTTTGAATTATCAAAAGAATCGACTTTTTAGTATGCTTGTGATTAAGAAGGACATTTTGTACCTTGAGAGAATGTAGGATTAATTAATGTACAGTGAAAGTAGTTTGCTTAATCTGAAATTTAGAGATGAGGCTTTTATTAATAGGTCATGGAAAGCTTTGTACAGTAAGACAGATACTTTCTTTCTTGGTTATAACAAAAATCTGGCCACAACACAGTTTGCAGACTGAGTATGGAAGTGTGTTCCAGGTGTTAACAGCATAGACAGAGGTTAAAATTTCAGGCTGTAGAATCAGAATGCCCTGATTCAACTCCTGGTTTTGTCACTAATAGATTTGTGACTTTCAGAAAGGTAATTTAACATTTTTGTTGCCTAAATTTCTTCATAAAATGGGGGATGATGATAATAGCACCTTTGTGAGGATTAAATGATATATATGTAAAATGCTTAGAAGAGTGCTTGACGCTTAGCTAGAGTCAAGAAATGGTAGCTATTATTGGTTGCTAAAATTTGCAACAACTACTGCAGTATGCCTGATGGTAATGTTTTCTGAACTGCTTGAAGTCTTGTTACTTACTGGGTTCTAGCTAGATCTGAAAGAATTCTGCGTTCAGATTACGTGGGGAGTGATGTGGGTGTTTTGTTCTTAAGATTCTGGGGGCGCCTGGGTGGCTTAGTCGGTTGGGCGGCCGACTTCGGCTCAGGTCATGATCTCACGGTCTGTGGGTTCGAGCCCCGCGTCGGGCTCTGTGCTGACAGCTCAGAGCCTGGAGCCTGTTTCAGATTCTGTGTCTCCCTCTCTCTGACCCTCCCCCGTTCATGCTCTGTCTCTCTCTCTGTCTCAAAAATAAATAAATGTTAAAAAAAATAAAACAAAATAAAAAAAAAAGATTCTGGAAGATTTGTCAATGTGCCCAAAGAGCTTGGATTAGAAACCAATTAGTTAATTTAGTTGTGGACACTGATGATTCATTCTGTGTTTATGGGTGCTTTTTTGACAGATAAGGACTCACAATTCCAGATAATTAAACAAGCTAGAACTGCAGTTGGAAAAGAGGGTGATTGTTATAATCAAAGTAAGTAGCATCATAATTTGAGCTAATTAATAATTCAAACTATTTTTTAAGTACATGTTACTAATTTTTAAGAAAAATCTTGTGCAAACAGTTACATGGGAAAAATTAAGTTTTACATTTAACATTAGGCCAATGTGTTTGGTGTCAGCTTCATTTGTTAGATATTTTCTGCTCAAATATAGCAGAATCCACTGGGCTGCTGTCTTAGCTAGGGTTTCATGGCTTGGAATCACCTAATAGGTGAGATTATCTTGTAGATCATTTTTATTCTAGTTATTTGGTAACTAAATCCCACTGAGATTGTCTAACCCTGAGATTTCTTTCCTTTCTTGAGAATTAGCCCATTGTTAAATGTAAGGATATTGAAACACAATGTAAAAGGAAAGGCTTAGGCTGAAAGAGAATTTGAGAATAAAGCCCAAACACAAGGTTTTCCATACAGGTTCAGAAAGTTTGTGGACCCCTTCATGCCCAGTCCCTTCTTCCAGGGACTTACTTTAGCAGAGACTAGGTTAGAATTTTTAAGTATGAGCTTTTAGGAAATGAAAAGAAAACGAAATCCATCCAAAACATAGAAGTAAATGAGTAGATAGAGCTAATAGATTTCTGAACCTAGATATAACATGTAGCCAAAGCATTACTGGCTCCTTCTTATAAGGGTTTCTGAGTTGTCTTTGAACCTTCTAAAGATAGATTTCTCTGGGCATCTTACCTTTTTTTTCCCTCCCCTCATTTTTCTTTCTAGCTCAATTATATTCATTAGCCCGTAGTTAGGATTTGTTTCTCCCTTGCTGAAGTTCAGTCTTTACCCTTTGTTATAAGCCAATATCTGGACTTGATTTTTTCTTAAGCTGCACTGTGGCTTCAGGAGGAGGAACTCTCTTACCAGTGGTGTATATTACATTGGTTCCATGCAACAGCCAGAAGCACATTTCTTGTATTTCCTGTTTTAAAGCTCCCATTTTTATGTACTTTTTGCCAAATTCTAGAGTTTTTTTTCTTTGAGGGAGACATTTGACTCTTACTTGAAGAGATTACTGAGCTCTGATCAGTCAACCTTTTCTTTTGGCCCTTATTATTGATTCTGTCTCTTACCCCCAGTTTAGTTAACAAACCAATAAAAATGTAGAGGATTTTGCTGTTGTCTTTTTGGAGGGGTTAATAGTTAAAGGCCTTTTTGACTTTAACTAGTCAGATAGATTTGCTGAATTTATTTTAGAGTTGAAAGAGAACTGGAAAATCATCTAATCTGGCATCTGATTTACAGATAAGGAAACAAACCCTATCTGAGAGAAATGATAAGGTTCTGGTGTGTTTGCTCTGAAAGCTCTCAATATTTTATTTTTTTTTTAAAGGGATTCTTTTTTAAAGCTGTTTTATATATTTTGTTTCTCTTTCATAACTAACTTGAGATAATCTGGACAAATACTTTCCCCTCCATATCAGGTGAAGAAATTAGAGACACACAGAAATGGGTTAACACTCCTTTGTTAGATAATAGCAAGTCTTGGTAATAGCAAAGCTGGATTGAGGGCCAAGTTCTGAATTTTGGTACACACTCTGAACTGAGTTACTCTGTTTTCTGTTAGAAAATTTCATTTAGTGAAATTTATGGACTAAGATTCTAGCTGTTGCTCATATATTCATTATTTATTATGTCTATTATAAATAAGTACAAGGTAATCACAGACTTCAAATCTGTACCTACTCACTGCTATTAGTAATGTTCATTGTTTGTTCTAGTTTGTAAGCCTATTTTAAGGAAAGAAACTAGTTGCTTGGCCTGGTACAAATGACAGTTTTCCTGAGGTTTTGTTTCCTTTTCTGTAGTATAAAACTATCTTACAATGTTGTTTAAAGCAATGGAGATAATGAATGCTAAACTAGCACTAGCTCTAATATATGGTAATTTCTATTGTCTAAGCAATTTAATTTCTAAGCACATTAATGTATAGAAAGCCATATTAAGATAATGAAATGGGTGAGAATTTTATATATGTGGGTAATTTAATGTTCTCAAGTTTTTAAATTTATATTAACTAAGTAATAAGGTGGATTAGACATTGAATTTAGTTCTTTACAGAAGCAAAGAATTACTTTGAATAGTTATTTCAGTAGAAGAGTTAAGAGGAACTTTTATTTTGTTTTCACACTCTATTAAATTAAACTGTTAAGAATTTTTCTTAAATGATCTGTAACCCTCTTTTTAAAACTTTTTTTCATCTTGTGTAGAGCTCTGCAGTTTCTCAATAGACATTATTTTTGTGACCCACTTATGTCTTAGACATTTTAAAATCTTACAGCCTAGAACAAGAATCTTTTTTAATATGTTACTGATTTATTTACTTTGAAGGAAGAGTGACTAACATAAGCAAATTTACATTTTCCCATTTAATTAATATTTTGTGTGTCTTGTACTAAGTTGTAAGTTTTTGATAAGTTATATTTATGTTTCCATTTTGTCAGTCATACCAGGTCTCCACTCAGTTTACAGAATTCTCAATTCATGAACTTGTGAAAGCTTGATGCAACCATGAGATGTACTTACCTGTTATCAACCATGAGATGTTAATTTTATAACCAACATGCTAATTTTAATCATAAACAATCATTTTACATTTAGTGGCGTATCTTTTTCTTTCAGTATTATTTGCTGTATTTCAATTTCATGACTATATTTGAATCATGGCCATGATTTGAAGATCAGTGTATTATACTAAACCCTTGAGAGACCTTAGTAGATTGGTTCTAGGCCTAATCTGTTCTTACCACTTGTGTGACTTGGGCAAGTCATTTTACCTCTATGGGCCTTAATTTCTTTATCTCTGATGTTGGAAATTGACTCTGTATGTATTCTTCCTAAAATTCTGAATTTGTATCTTTGAGCCAGTACCTTCTATTAATGTTTAATATTATATATGTCATACGTTTAAGATGCTCTGTGATGGCAAAAGTGACTAAAAAGAAAGAATTAGAGTTACTAAGAAGGTAGATTAGAGTTTCAGTTTGGGTGAAGAAAAACTTCTGGAGACGGACAGAAGTTATGGTTGCAAAACAATGTAATATACTTAATGCCTCTAAGCTGTACACTTAAAAATGGTTAGATGGTAAATTTTATGTTATATATATATTGCTACAGCTTTTAAAAGGCTACTACAAAAAAAAGTAGAGGATCATGGAATTTAATATGATTACAGCACGTCTAGGTGTATTTCTAAATCCTGTAGAAGCTTGTGTTTGAAAAGTTACATTTTATGGAAATGTAAGCTTATTTGTGTTTATCCTTTTTTTTTTTGTCAGAAATATCTATGTTCTGAATTATTTGAATGCAGTTTGTTGTTTAACTTTTCCTGTACTTTTTCTTTTTCAGTAATTGGGGTGAGTATAAAGAGGAATTAGGAACCTGAATGTACTCCTTATTTAAAGATATGCAGTATCCTTTTTGCAAATGATATCCTTTTAAAAGTATCACTCAAATTTCTAAACTTGATCTTAACCACTGTCACAGTATTAGAATCTTTGGAATTTTCGTTGAATTTCAAGGAATTTAAGTATCCATTATCACCATACAGAAATTTAAGATGAATGAAGACAACTCAGAATAATTTAAGGAGGAAATTATATTTCTTTGTCTAAAAATAATAGGCAAAGGTTTATGTGGATCTTGTTTGTAATATATCAGTGTTTTCTAATCTTTGTATTTTTCTCCCAGATTTTTATAAAAGCCTATATTCAAAGGAATTAGGCTTATCAAAGCTAATTCATTTTTATGGTACAAAATTAAATGTTTTCACATCTGCCTTCATAAAAAAGCTTTTCATAGTGTCTACCACAATTATAGTAAAATTGATTGACTTGAAAGGAAACCCTTCTCTACTAATTCAAAACCCTTCGACTAATACAAATGACCCTGTATTGTTATCCGCATCTATTCATGGACTCATATTCAGTGTAGCCCTCCTCCTAATGTAGACAAATGTAAAGTCATCTCTTTTTTGTGTTGTAGTGCTTAGTTGGTAGTTTGCTCTTACTTGAATTTTTCTTTTGCCTCTTTACCTGGGAAGTTAAGGCTAGACTTTATCAAATAAAAGTATCTGGGAAGAGCTACTGATCTTACTTGTTCTGTGAACCAAAGTTATTACTTTAGGGTAGTAGCTCCTATTTATTGTTTGCATCAGTAAATAATGAAGGCTAGAAAGAATTGTGTTAAAACAATTGCTTTATTTACAGTTACCATAAATTTTTATTTCTTTGAGAAAATTTGAATCTCAAAACAAAAATTTTCTTCAATGTTTAATACATCATATCAAGGTATTGTATTTACTTTCTTTCATTAATGAGCAGATTTTAGAAAGTTCTGTGACTGTTGGGGGGGGCAGTGCTCTTAACTCTTTTAAATTAATTTGGTTGTGTCAATATGCTTCCTCTTCCGAAAATTAAAACAAATTTAGTCTCAGTTTTACCTGTCTTTCTCTGGTCTGAGGAAGTTTGGGATTTCTGCTACCTAATTAATTGTGTTTTGGTCCCTGGCTCTAAGTCATTGCAAAAGTAGGGTATATTTTGAATACGGAGCATCTAACTTGATGTCTCATATAAAAAAAGACATTTTTTTACACATTTTTCATATTTCTATAATATATTTTCAGAGGGACTACAACGTGTATTACCTATTAAAAGCATTTTTTCCCAAGCTCTTATGGGAAAAAGCATATAAACAGAAAGAAAGTTACTATTTTTATCATATGGGTAGCCTTTTAAAAATTGTTACCCAGAAGGTTTCCTTATGAGCAAATTATCTCATGGTTATTATTGCTTGCCTTCATGGGATGTGTCTTAACATTGTTGGAGAGAATAGCAAACATCCACAGTACATGCTTTCTGTGGGTATGGCTTTGAGGATAAAGTCACTGTTTATTATTTATCACACAGACGGATATTTTTTATATTTTAGGGATTACTGTGAAAACAATTGTGTTAATGTTGCATTATTACAGCGCATGTTTAAAGATAAAGAGTAAATTTTAAGTTCACAATGCTTCATGTATTGTTTATTCTTGTGGTTTTATTTTTACTAGGGATTTATTCTTCATTACCTGTTGAAGTTCCTCTGAATCACAAACGGTTTGTTTGTGATCTAACACAAGCAGATCGTCTTGCCCTCTATGATTTTGTAATGGAGGAGACGAAGAAAAAGCGCTCGGATTCTCAAATTATTGAAAATGACAGTGATCTCTTTGTAGACTTGGCTGCCAAAGTCAATCAAGGTTTGAGATGAATATTTTATATTTCTTAATTGTCATTTCGCTCTTTGAGTATTACAAAGATTTAGTTGTTAGGCCACTTTGAGTTGAAAGAGGATGATTTTGCATTATCCGATATTCACATATATGTTAAGATATTTACTCAGGGCATGAAATTTTGCTCTCTGTCCTTTGTATTAAGCATATTTTCCTTCTATAAGAATGTCACTTATAGCTGTGCTGGTCTTTTAATCTTTATACCTTAACAATCTTAGGTTCAACTAATGGAGAAAAGGAAGGATATAAAACTTAGTCTATTTGTATAATATGGAGTTTTTAGGATGTTTTTGTATGCATGGAAACATGTTGAAATATTGGATGATTGCGGTCTTTCTTCCTGCTAATTAGTTAAGAATCTAAAAGCTTCCAAGGATATAATAATTTTGTTTTATTCTTTTATTAGATAATAGTCGAAAAAGTCCAAAGTCTTACCTTGAAATCCTAGCAGAAGTGAGAGATTATAAAAGAAGACGCCAGTCCTATAGAGCTAAGAATGTTCACATAACCAAGAAATCATATACTGAGGTAAGCTTTACATAATCTCTTAGAGCTTTGTTGAGAACAGAATGTCCCTTTGATAGTTTTCTAAGTCTGTTCTATGGATTTCCAGAGTTCATAGAGGTTTTTTGAAAGAAAATAGCTTCAAGGTGGCCACCTTGAGATACAAATACCTGATTTGTATTTGCTCCATTATTTTCAGATCCGCTGTACCAGGCAAATAAGTCCTTTTCAAGGTACAAAAATCTTATGTAAAGAGGTTGTACAATCTTAAAAAATACCTACTTTTGAGAAAGCATTGTATCATGATAAGTGCATAGATTTGGCCTTAGACCTGGGTTTGAGTGTTGATTGTACTCTTTATCATTCGCTATTTGACTTGCACAAATTCTTTGAGCTTTTTAAGTTGCAACGTTTTTCATTTTATATATTTTATGTAGATTTTGTGGGGGTGTTATAAGAATTGATTGAGATAATGCATGTAGACACAGAAGTTGGCCAGCAAACAGCCGTTGTCTTTTCCTTACAGAAATTTTAGCATGCTTTTATGTACTCTTCTAAATGTTTGGGCTTAAGAAATGTCTGGTATAAATTATTTATGTATTAATCTCTTGATGTATATCCAAAGTTATTTTCAGAGGTCCTTTAGTGGATGGTCAGAGTTGATGAATTTTTTGGTACATGAATTACCTTGCCCAGACTCTACAAATAATCTCCTTATTGAATCTCTAAATTCTTCCCACATTATTTCTTACTTCTCTCTATGATTTCTAAGACCTTCCATAATCTGACCTTATTTTACCAAGCATTTTCTTTTGCTTTAGTCAAGCATGTCTCTTAAACTCTATCTGATTACACACATTTATTCTTATCTACATGTCCAAATAACATGTTTTCTCACCTGAAATGCTCTTTGTTGTTATTTTAAATCTTGATATAAATTTTAAGGCCTGTTGTTTCCATGAGGTGCTAGTTGACTCAGTCATTTGTTGATTTATTGTTTTAATGCTCTCTGTACCACATAGCTTAGCATTTAATCTTATGCTGTTCTTTGTATAATTAAAGTATATGTTTCAGTCTTATCTCTTCCAGTAGAGGTCTGGGACCTCATCATATTACCTAAGTATTCGTACAGTCTCTCAAATACTTGGTGGTTCGTCAGTTGTTTCTTCTCTGGTCTCAGTACCTTGTAACCAAGTGTAAGTGTTGCTGCTAGTGTTCTTCACAATTTTATGGTTAACCTTTTTGTTTTGTTTTGTTTAAAGTTTATTTATATAAGTAATCTCTGTACCCAACATGGCCCTCAAACTTACGACGACCCAGAGACCAAGAGCCAGCCACACACTTTTGGGACTAAGCTAGATAGGCGCCCCTGTGGTTAACTTTTTATTATGGAAATATTCAAGCATATGCTAAAGTGGGTGGAATAGTCTAATGAACTCTTTTGTCCCTGTCACTCAGCTTCAAAAATTATCAACATTATGGCTTTGTCATTTTCTTTATATCCTCACTTGCTACCTCCTTCCTCCACATTGGTAATTTTGGAAGCAGATCCTAAATACCTTTCATCTGTAAAAACTTCAGTGTTTACAAATCTTTCAGTGATTTATCATATTCCTGGTCATGACTTTTCCAACATTTTATCTATTTCTAGCTTCATTCATGTCCTCTATTATTTTTGTTTGGACTAAACCTGAACTTTGTCAAATTTCAGAAAAAAGTTACCTACTGTAGTTACTGTGCATAACACACTGCTGTTGGGTAGTTAAAGATAAATGGCACACAGACACCACCCTTAAGGAGCTTAGAATAGTTTATACAAGTGGAACAGAGCTTTCAAAATACAGCTTGCATTCAGTACTAAAAGTGAGATCAAAGTATATGGGAGAAAAGAGCGATTATTATTATTATTATTTTTTTTAATTTTTCTTTTTTCAACGTTTATTTATTTTTGGGACAGAGAGAGACAGAGCATGAATGGGGGAGGGGCAGAGAGAGAGGGAGACACAGAATCGGAAACAGGCTCCAGGCTCTGAGCCATCAGCCCAGAGCCTGATGCGGGGCTCGAACTCACGGACCGCGAGATCGTGACCTGGCTGAAGTCGGACGCTTAACCGACTGCGCCACCCAGGCGCCCCAAAGAGCGATTATTTTTAAAAGATAAGATTGGTATGGGCTTCATAGAGAAGATAGCATTTGAAGGAAAGGGAGAAGCAGGAAGGATAAAGAATGTATGTTCATCAGCTCTTTCCTATGGCGAATCTATGCAAGGTTAGGTCTGTGGAAACTGTGTCCAGTAATACTTGGGCTTCACAGAGTTCATGTAGAGCTAGTCAGGGAGTCATGGAGGGCTACTCGGGAAGTGCTGGAGCTAGAATTGGAATTCAGGTGTCTGTGACTCATGTCACTCTCTGGATTGTATTTGGACACATCTAAGATTTTCTCAGGAGAATATGGTGGAGGAGGGGAAGTGGTGGATGAGGATATTCCAGGTGGAAGGGTTAGTGTTCCTAAAAATAAATAGAGGTATAGTTTTTGAGATACCCATTAGTAGTCCAAGATGGCTAGCATTTAGGGTTTCTGAACCTCCAGTAGGAGATAAGGCTGGTTTCAGCTATGTGATGTAGTAAAATCATGAAAGGCTTCAAAGGCTCTATTAAGGAATTTGGGCACTGTTCCATTTTACTTTGGGAGCCACTGAAAGTTTCCTTGAAGTAGGGAGAAACTCAGTCAGAACTGAACTTTTTAGTGTTTGTCTTTGAGATTGCCCCTTGTCCCCTGTACCTTCTTAAAACATTTGCTAATTAGGCATGAGGGAAATGTAACCTTCTATTTTAGTTTCATCTGTGCTTCTCAGTTCACTAGCCCTGTGCTTGATGGCATGGATAAATAGGAAAGAAAGAAACTTCCAAATGGTTCTTACAGGTAACGGGTTTATATTAATCTTATAGGAAAGTATCTGTGAAGTGACTATAATGTTTCATATTTTGTCTCTCATCTTAATTACAAGATTTTTAAAAAGCTTTATTTGTAAATAATCTTAAACATACAAATAAGTTGCAAAACCAAAAATAGTACAAAGAACTCCTAAATATCCTTTACCCTGATCACCTGTTAACATTTTGTCCCATTTGCTTGTCATTTGCACTCTCTCTTAATTTGTATATTTTTCTCTCTCTTGATCTCTGTCTATGCGTTATTTTTTTCTAAACTATTTAAGTTTCATAACCCATGATTTTTTTGTCACTAAATACTTAGTATGTATTTCTTAAAAATAGGGATATTTTTCTTAATCATAAAATAGTAATCAACTAGCAAGTTTAGCAACGATTATAGTACTTTCCTTTTTCTTTTTTAACATTTATTTTTGAGAGAGAGAGTGGGGGAAGGGCAAAGAGACAGGGAGACACAGAATCTGAATCAGGCTCTAGGCTCTGAGCTATCAGTACAGAGCCCGATATGGGGCTTGAACTCATGAACAGTGAGATCATGACCTGAGCCAAAGCCAGCCGCTTAACCGACTGAGCCACCCAGGTGCCCCTATAGTATTTTCATTTACCATTCATGTTGTAATTTGGCCACAGAATTTTTAATATTCTCTAAACTCATATCCCACAGTTCATTCTGTCATAACTCTTAGTAAATATTTGGATGATTGTTAGCAGTGATTTTTCTAGCTTAATTTTTTGAAAAAACTTTATCTGAGACTGGGTGCTTATCTCTCCTAAGGTGATTCGGGATGTCATAAATGTGCACATGGAAGAACTCAGTAGTCATTGGCAGGAAGAACAGGAAAGACCAGAGGATGATGCTGAAAAGTATGTCATGGTGTTTACTGGTGAAAATATTCTCTTTTTAATCTGTTACTTTATAATCATTTGACTAAATTTTAGCATTTCCAAGACCATTAATAACACACTGTAGTTAACTAATATGCTTAAGTTGTTCCATGTTGTCCTTCCTCAAGATTATTATACCAGGGTTTCTCTGTGACGTTGCCCTTTGACAGTTTTGGAGAAACAAATATATTGATGAAATATTAAAACAGTAAAATATTTAAGAGCTATATTTCTTTAACTGTCTTCTCATATGGAATATAAGGTTATACCTATTTTTTTTTAATGTTTGTTTATTATTTGAGAGAAAGAGAGAGTGAGAACGAGCAGGGGAGGGGCAGAGATCAAAGGAGAATCTGAAGCAGGCTCCAGGCTCTGAGCTGTCAACATAGAGCCCGATGTGGGGCTCAAACTCACAAACTGTGAGGTCATGACCTGAGCCAAAGTTGGATGCTTAACCCACTGAGCCATCCAGGTGCCCCAGCTTATACCTATTTATATTGATTCTATTGTTGTTCTGATATAGAATATTCAACTTTAAGCTGGTGTGTCTGTGTGTGTTTGGTGGAGACCAGTGTTTAACTGTTCTGGGACACCTGGGTGGCTCAGTTGGTTAAGCATCCAACTTTGGCTTAGATCATGATCCCAAGGGTCATGAGTTTGAGCCCCGTGTCAGGCTCTGTCAGAGCCTGGAGCCTGCTTCAGATTCTATCTCCCTCTCTTTTGTACCTCCCATACTCATGCTCTGTCTCTGTCTCTCTCAAAAATAAACATTAAAAAAAATTAAAGAATAAAACTGAACTATTCTTTCTGTTTTTCAGGAATGAAGAAAGGCGATCGGCTTCAGTAGATTCACGGCAGTCTGGTGGAAGCTATTTGGATGCTGAGTGTTCACGACATAGAAGGGATCGGAGTAGGAGTCCACATAAAAGAAAAAGAAATAAAGATAAGGATAAAAACTGGGACTCAAGAAGAAGGAAAGAGAGGTGAGTCTAACACTGCATCATCTGATGTTGAACTGTTTACTTTTGAAAAGTAAATAGATCTGTCTGTTGTAGAGTATGTTGAGAAAATGGATTATAAGAGTAAATTACAGTACAGAGAGTAAGTAATTGATGAGAATTCATATCATTTGTCTTACGTTAGTTCAAATAACCACAGCTCTGGTGGCATAGTTCTCTATATGACTGATTGGATGTGGGTTTCCCTCTTTTACTCCTAGTTAGTTTCCTAGTCATGACATATGGAAGTAATGTCTAGGTAGGAGGTTAACTGTCAACAAGGTGTTTGCCTAGATCTCTTTTTTCTGCTCCATCCTCCCTCCTTTTTCTTATTATTTCTTTCTCCTGCTAATTCTTGAGTTAAAGGGTATATAGGGTCAGAGAGAAGATCCAAACTTTAATGTCAAGTCAATTTTGCCCTTGTTAATAACTCTCATAGAATTTGATGGCTAGAAAAATATGAACTAATACTAAAATAATAAATTTAAGTCATTTGTGGTCTATTCCTGTAGTCCAGCTGCCTCTGGGCATCTGCCTGGATCTCACTTTCATCAGGTCTCTAATTGAACATACTTTTTCTCATTCTGCCCCTCTTTTCCCAGCATTCCATATTCTGATTAATGGGATGACCATCATCTATTCACCTAAGCAGAAGTCAAGGATTTATTTTAGTGGCTTCTATTTTATTCCTACCATTTAGTTCCTAATTGCTGTCAGTTTTACCTGAAGATGCTTTACATGCACCTCCTTGTCTCTGTCCTTACTGCTGTCCATCTGGAAAATGATAGTTTTTCCTAATTGTTCTATCTGCTTGTAAGCTTGTCTCATATGGAGACATCCCTACTCTACTGCCAGAGTGAACTTTCACTCTTAAAACTTTTCAGTGTCAAAATTCACATTGTTTAGAATGGCTCTTAAACCCTCCAGGATAAGGGCTCCGCCTACCCATCCTTGTATTTTGCCAAAACCCCATGAAATGCCAAAATTATGCTGTAGCCAGCCTGAATTACTTAGAGTTCCTCATCTATACTGTGCCACATTTGTGCCTTTCTCTGTCAGGTTCTGCTGCCTAATTTTTATTTTTAAAGCCTGCTTGGTGAGCCCTTCCTTGTCCTTTAAGACCCAGCTTAGTCATTTCCATGAAACCTATTCTCACTGAGGCAGAGCTGATCTCTCCCATCGTGTCAGCACTCTGCTTAGCATGTTCTTTTTATTGAACTTATGTTATTACTCTCCCTACTAGACTGAGCTCCTTGAAGGCGGGTTGATGTCTTACTTAGTAACATATGCCCAGTGTTTGTCTAATAATGGCCTCTCAAATGATATCTTTTCTCTCTTCAGGGCCAATAGTGATCAGGAATTAGTAATGCTTATTGGTTCAATAATTTTGCTCATCTCACTGTCATTCATTTCATAGGTTTCAAGCTAGCTGTGATTTTATCCTATTCTTATAAATAAGAAGTATTTGCTTAGTAATCCCTTTTGATTCACATAATGAATGGTATTTTATAATAATTATACACAAATTAACTCTTAGTTATCAGAGTTATTCTTTTACTTCCTTATGGTTTGTTCATGCTTCTTCCATTTGAGTAATTCTTAGCATCTCTGGTCAGTTTTTATTGACTTAAATACATTAGCCTCAAATATAAACATGAAATAATTTTCCTTTAGAGAGGATATATTTAGAGTTTAAATATAAACTGAGTATCAGTAGGAAATACATCCTTCTCAGTAGTGTAGGACTTATCTTTGATATCCACACTTGAGGTGGAATGAATTGTAGGGAGCTGAGATAGGAGCCAGCATAAAAATATCAGACCATTTCTGACTTCAATATTTTATTTGAAATGAATTCTCCCCTTCTCATGAGTGTATATTCAAAATCACCTTTAAAGTGGAACTCCAAAATGCAACTTAAAAAAATCTCATTTTGCTTGTCCCCATGTTAATTTTGTCCCTTGGTTTTAACGTTTAATTTTCTACATTTACTCTTAAACAACTGTTTAGGGGCATCTTGCTGGCTCAGTTGGTAAAGCATGTGAGTCTAGATCTCAGGATCATGAGTTCAAGTTATGTTGAGTGTACAGCTTACTTAATAAAAACAGTGACTGTTTAGTTCTGAATGCATGTTATAACTTGTTCTGAAGTATATTACTAGTGAGTTATCGTTTTAACATTGATATTAAAATGTCCATCATTTGTAATATTTTTTTTTTCCACTCCTGTCATTTCAGGGATGGGGAAAGACACCATAGTCATAAAAGAAGAAAGCAAAAAATATAAATGAGGTATTTGTGCATGTATTAATTATGCTTATGCCATGATAACCAATATGCCAATATTTTAATTACAATTGCTTTGAGTAAAAGAATGTGTTTCTATGACTTGTTTAGTGCTCAGATTATTGATTTTCAGTAAGTACTTATGTTTCTAACCATGAGTACACTATCATGCCCTATAATTTTGTTTCACTTATATTTTAATAGATGATTGCTTCCTATTACTGATTTTGTTTCATTCTTTGTTATAGTTTATGTATCAGAAAATTCTTTAATTAAAGTCAGTACTTAAGCTATATAAATAATACACAAATACATTTGCATTAAAAAAAAATTAAACCTTTCAGTTAGGTTAATGTCCCCTTGGAACACCACCTATAATCCCTGTGGCCACCCCAGGAACTACTATTTACCACTATACTGGTAAATTGTAATAGGGAAAGACGACTTACATATCTGTCAGAAGGGAAATAGCCTGGTTAAATAAAATATGGAATAGTCATGGGATTACTATAGTGGACCTAAAAGAAATAAACTTTATCTAGATTAATATGGATAGATCTCAGAAATATAAGGCTGAGTGAAAATAACAAGCTGAAGAAAGATAGATACAAGTTATATTTATGTACAATATAATACTATACATTTTCTGTGACCATATATGTATGTAAATACATCTTTAAGGGTTTAGAAGAACCCATACCAAATTCATAATAGTGATTATTTGGGGGAGGAGTTATAGATGGGAGAGGTTAGGAGTGAAAACCAGGATTGAGAAAGTGGTCGAAGAAGATTTTAGCTTTATCCATAATACATTAATTTTCAAGAATCAGATGCTTATGTTTCACTTGTTAATTAAAATTAGATTTTAATTAAAATTAAAAATACACTGTATTTTCTTTCATGTAAATCATTTTTATTGAGGTTTACTGCTTCTATAAAATAAAATACATCCGTTTTAAGTGTAAGTTTCATTGACTTTTGACAAACTTTTACCCCTGCCAACAAAATCACCTTAATCAAGATAGAGAACATTTCCATCATCCCCAAAAGTTACCATATGCCCCTTTTACCAGGCAGTTTCTCTGTCCCCCCTCTAGGCAACCACAGACTGGTTCTTGTTGCTGTTGATTAGATGTATCTTTTTTAGAATTCATATAAACAGAATCCTACAATACGTACCTTCTTCTACTCCACGTGTTTTTAGATCAATCCATGTTGTATGCATCAGTCGTCCCTTTCTTTTTCTTAGTATATTCTGTTGTTATGATGGATCACCCAGGTGAGACTTAAGCATTAAATGTTAATCATCTCATGTCTAATAGCAACATCGTGATTCTTGGATACCCAGGATAAAGACTCCAAGGTGGGTTCCAAATAGAAATGAAACTTTAATTATTTCAATAAGTGACTGATAATGACACAAAGGTTGACTGGATTTAGATCAGATTGGCTGTTAGGCTTCAGGTATGAGAAACAACTCTCAGATTTATAAGTTGGAAATCAACTGTTCACTTGCCAATTTGAAGTCTTACTACTGCTGTTGTACTTCATTTCTAAATATATAAAATTCAGATTTAAAAATCTTAAGGATTTTGGCATTATAATGTTGAACCATATAAAATTGCTGCTTTTGTGGGTCAAAACCATTTGAATTACCAGCAATTTTATATATTGTAACTTAATTTATCATTTTGTTTTTCAATATGATTTCATTGATTTTGCTGAGTGGAAGAAACTGAAGAGTAAGATTGAAAGGCATACTTGGGTTTCTGGTAGAAGAGAGAAATAAGTGGAAAGGAGAAGTGGGGTGGTGGGATTGGGGAAAAGTAGGATAGTATGGAAAAATGTAACCAGAGTGCCCGTTTTAGCAGCACATATGCTAAAATTGAAATAATACAGAGAATAATACAGAGAAGATTAGTATGGTTTCTGGGCAAGAATGACACGTAAAATGTAACCAGGGTTCTTTACAGATTTTTAAGTATAATATCAACTACTGCGAACTATCCATTAAAATATAGATGTAGATGATAAGAGGCTTTGTTTGATCCTTGCATGTTTTAATTTTCCATGCTTGCCTCTTTGTGTTTCAGACTCCTTCACTGGATTATGGCTCCTTGAGAGCAGGTTTTACATTTTTATCAATATAACCCCCCCAGTGGTTGTCAATTTATTATCTTAAATTTTGACAAAAGCATTTGCAAGCCCCTGTCATTTAATATCTAATTTTTGATTCATAAAGTACTGATATTAATAATAACTATAACTGTTACCCATTTTACCTGTTTATTTAATCCTATTTCTGATGGTACCTTCTTGCCTACATTTATGATCTACTGGCTATAACAATATTCTCTCCTGAAGTCTTTTAAAAGCACTAAGGATAGCTAACATTTATTGAGCACTCACTATGTAGCAGACTCTGTTTTGCACATACACACACACACACATACACACACACACACACACGGTGTACGTAACATAAAATTGACCATTTTAGCCAATTTTTTATGTTTATTTATTTTGAGAGAGAGAGAGAGAGAGTGTGTGTGTGTGTGTGTGTGTGTGTGTATGAGTGGAAAGAGAGAGAGAGAGTGTGTGTGTGTGTGTGTGTGTGTGTGTGTGTGTGTGTGTGTGGAGGAGAGGCAGAGGGAGAATCCCAAGCAGTCTCTGACAGCCTGTGTGAATGGACCCCATGAACTGTGAGACCATGACTTGTGGCAAAATCAAAGGTCTGACGCTTAACCAACTAAGCCACCCAGTCTCCTCTACCATTTTGGCCATTTTCAAGTGTATAGTTCAGTGGCATTAACATTCATGTTGTCACTGCCATACGTTTCCAGAATGTTTTCATCATCCCAAACTGAAAATCTCTACTCATTAAACAGCAACTCTCCGTTTACCCCTTCTCCCAGCCCTTGGTAACCACCACACTACTTTCTGTCTTTAGGAATTTGACTATTCTAGG
Organism: Prionailurus bengalensis; assembly: GCF_016509475.1. Lineage (NCBI taxonomy): Eukaryota > Metazoa > Chordata > Mammalia > Carnivora > Felidae > Prionailurus > Prionailurus bengalensis. The sequence goes on along the minus strand of NC_057349.1, from coordinate 21,092,967 downwards.
GAAGTCATGTAAGTGGAATAATAGAATATTTGTTTTTTTGGTGTCTGGCTTATTTTACTTAGTGTTTTCAGGGTTCATCCATGTTGTAGCATGTATCAGCATTTCATTTCTTTCAAGGCTAACTAATATTCCATTGCGTGTATATTCCATATTTGTTCGTCATTCATCTGTTGGTGGATGTTTGGGTTATTTCCAACTTTTGGCTACTGTGAATAATGCTGCTGTGAACATGGCTGTACAAAGATCTGTTTGACTCCCTGCTTTCACTTCTTGTAAATGTGTACCTAGAATTAGAATTGCTGGGTCATAAGGTAACTGTGTTTAATTTTTTGAGAAACCACTACACTGTTTTCCACAGGGTCTGTGCATTTTACATTCTGACCAGCAATGCTCCAGAGATCCAGTTTCTCTACATCTTTGGTATTTTCTGGTGGTTTTTTGTTTTTTGGTAATAGCCATTCCAATGGGTGTGAAGTGGTATTTCATTGTGGTTTTGATGAGCTCTTTATATTAAACATATTTAGTTCTCAGAAAACACTCTGACACACCACTAAATACTGATATTATCACCATTTTAGAAATGAGGAAACTGAAGCTGAAGGAACTCAGTAACTTTCTCTCATTCTCAAAGACAGTGGTGGAGCTGGAGTTCTAGTCTAGGCAGTCTTGCCCCAGGGTCCGTGCTCTTTCAGTATTTCTCTCTCATAATTACTCATGCACTGCTTCCATCTCCGACTAGGTTTTAAAATTTTTTGAAAGTAAAGTACATAATGCTTATCTTTGAATCCCCAAAGTGCTTCGTATGATTCCTTGATTAATGTAGGTAATAAATGTTTGTGGATGAGAAAATTTAGGCATAGAGATGCTTAATTATTTTCCCAACATCATACAAACAATACAGCAAAGACTGGAACTAGAGCCCCTGCTCTTAACCACTATACAGACTTTTATTTATTTATTTATTTATTTATTTGATTTTGATTTTTTAAGTAATCTCTACACTCAACATGGCGCCCGAACTCACAACCCCAAGATCACGAGTTGCATGTTCCATCAACCGAGCCAGCCAGGCACCCCTATACAAACTTTTATTAACTGTGGATACTTTTTAATGGATTCCCATCATGTTAATGTCTGCCATTTCATAGCAGTCTCTGTATATCCACCAAGTTCTCTGAACTCCTTTATAAAATCCAAAAAAAAATGAACATTTTGCCGCCTGCCATTTTGTTAAATTCAAGCTGATCCATAAATGAACTTGCTTTGTATCTTGATACCCTTTAATTGTGCACTAAAGTTCATTGCATCAATCAGCTTTACATTTCACATGAACTCATAAAAATCAAAATCTCCCAGCACCTCCCCAAATTAAGACTGCTTGATAGTTAAATGATAGATTCTTAGAGAAATCTTAGCCAACATAAGGAAATTGGAAACAACTGAGGAAAAACTCAGACCTGCTTAATCCCCTGTCTGCTGCTTCCCATTTCCTGCTTATCTTGAGGAGGAGGATGTGGGTATGGTTTTTCAATCTATCATAGGATAATAGTGCTAATGCTGAAACTCAAGAGAGAAGGGATCTGTGAGCAGAAAGAAATTAAGGAAGCTTCTCAAATATTTAGTCTTGGTTGCTTTAATGTACTTGTTGTCAAGGTGGCTGCTGTGCAGAGCCCAGGACGCTGATTACATTCAATAGGAAACTTAACTCATCACTCAGAATTTAATTAGATCAATGATCTCCAGGTTTTGGCCACTTTTGAGTAAGGCTGATTGGATAATCTCAGGCCTTTTAGTGAAAATTAGTTGTCAAATGGTAAATTTTACATAAGATGTTTTAAATTGGCTTTGAAAAATATTTTCTAATCACCTATATATTCTATCACACAGAAATATTAATACTATAAAAGTGTGTGTAGGGTTTTTACCCATGTCTTTGAGGATGCTTTCTTTTAATGTTTAGTGAATTCATAAAGGTCCAAGAGGTCTGATGTAAAGCTTTGTTGCGTTGAGTATAAAAAAACAAAATCTACTTGTAGTTGTTTGAGTATATTTATAGGGCTAATTTCTTTTTATGTAGCTTGCTTTTGAGTTGTTATAATTGAGCCAGCAGGTGTGTTAATTACTAAACTAAACCTCACTTATTTGTTACATTAATGATTGTACTTCCTACTCTGGTCACAAATTTGGGAATTTGGTGTAATGGAAAGTCCTCACAGCTTTTGGTTATTTAGATTGGGACCAGGATTTGTATTTCTGTCTTTCAGGAAAGAAAAAAGTAAGATTTGTCAGATGTAAGGGGCTGCATGCTAGATTCATCTTTACTGAGTGAGTCAGTTTCCCATTCAAAAAACCAGTATGGCCACCTAAGAGAAAGGATGCTGCCATAAAATAGAATGTAAACTTCTAAGCTTATTTTTAGTTCTTTGGTTTAGTAATAAAAGGCAGGAGGCATTTCCACTTTAAAAAGTTGCTGCACATAACATCTGGACACTATTAAATTAAGGAAGGCTGCAGGCTCCAGAGAGTCCTGCCTTCTGAGGATCATACATTGTGGCACCAATTAAGGGATTTGGGGTTGGGTTGCTTGAGTACTGTGTTTATGAGGCTCGTTTCCCATAATCATGGCGCTTTGGTAACCCAAGTTGTTCTTCCAGCTCGAAGTCATGATTCCTCTTTTAGAATGAGAAAGCTAATTAAGGGGAGATTTAGGGAATACAGAGAGATGGGCTTTATTTGCTGTTGCTGACACTAATATAAATGAAACACTTTTAAATAACAAATTCTTCACATAATGGAAGGAATACCCTATCAAAGGAACCACTGTGATGAGTCAGATGGATACAGTATAGGTCTGCCTCTTTCTTCACTGTGACCGTGGGTGAATTAATCTTTCCATGCCTCCTATTCCTCATCTGTAGATTGAGAGTAACAGTATGCTCTCAAGGGTAGCTCAGAGGTTTCAAGATAATGAATATGATTTGCTTCACCTGGTGTCTGATAGATGTTAAGTACTAAGTACCTGCCATTATTATTTGTAGCATACTTGTGAATATTTTCTTTCTGCTCTGCCTCATATGTTTTGCTTGGCTTAGAGACCAACCTCTCTTAGGCCTTCAGAATTCTGTCTGACTATAATATTGGCACATAAGCCAATACATCATTGAAGACTCTGTAAAGAAGTGCGTATAGGGAGGTGCTTCACATTACCTACCTCCAGGGTATATATACAGCTGGTACGCACCTGAATGGCTGACCAGTGTAAAAATACTGAAATGCTTCTAAACTGCCTAGTAAATAACTGCTGTCTCCCATTTCCCCCTCTTGCCATAGAGTTTCCTGACTCTCTCCTAGGCACCGCCATGATCCAACAAATAAGGGCTGATGTCTAGCACAGCTGTCGGCTTCAGCGTACCCTGCTCCAGAGCTAAAGCTGGTTGGTGGCTGTTCTGATTAATTGGTGACTATGCAGTCAGCCTCTCCCCCAAATAGAGATACCGTTGTTAGCATGGAATGTATTATTCCATTTCTCACTTTTCCCTATATAGTATGCTCTGTATGTAGGTTGTGATATTGTGGGAATACCGATCGTGGACATGGTTACACATACTTAAATCAGCCACAGCTGTCTGCAGACAACAGTAGTGCAAGTGTGGAAGGGGGAATTGGAAGTATATTGTTGTAAGGGTTTCACACTGTACATGTATAGTAGTATTTGAATACAGACTGTGGTAATTAAATATATATAATAAACCCCAGAGAAGCTGCTAAATAAATAAAACACAGAGGAATAGCTAATAAGCCATAGTAGGGAGGAAACAGAATCATTAAAAACAATCTAAAAGAAGATACAAGGAAGAAGAAAAGAACAAATAAGACAAATAGAAAACAAATAGCAAGAGGGTAGATTTAAACCCACTCATACTGACCTTATTAAACATTAAGTGTAAATATTCTAAATACTCAAAAGACAGAGATTGTCAAATTAGATAAAAAGGCAAGACCTAGCTATATGTTGTCTATAAGAAACCCATTTTAAATATAAGGATACAAGTAGGTTAAAAATAAAAAGATAGGGAAAATGTGTCCTGCTAACACTAATCAAAAGAAAGTATATTACAATCAAAGTAGACTCAGAACAATGAATGCTACCAGAGATGAAAAGGAACATTTCAAAATGTCAAAGAATTCAGCTCATCAAGAGTATGTCACAATCCTAAATATATGTGCACCTCATAAGAGAGTTTCAAAATACGTGCAACAAAGATTGGCAGGACTGAGGGAGAACCAGGCAAATTCACAATTACAGTGGAGATTTCGACTCTCCTCCATCAGTAATTCATAGCACGGGCAGACAGCACATGAGTGAAGAGCAGAAGAGTTGCACAACACTGTCAACCAACCTGACCTGACATTTGTAGAACACTCCATCTGGACAACCAGCAGAATATTCTTTTCAGACACACTTGTGATAGTGACCAAGATCACATTCTGGGCCATAAAACAACTCTCAGTACATTTGAAAGGATTGAAATCATACAAAATATGTGCTCACATATGACCACAACAGAATTAAACTAGAAATCCATAACAGATATCTGAAGAATCCTCAAACATCTAGAAACGAAACAGCCTACTTCTAAGTAACTAATGGGTCAAAAATTATAAGGCAAATCAGAATGTATTTTAAACTGAATCAGAATAAAAACAACATCGAAGTTTGTGGGAAGGACATTTATGGCATTAAATGCTTAACTAAGAAAAGATGAAATCTCACATTAATGATCTAAACTTCCACCCGGAAACAGTAGAAAAAGATCAAATTAAACAGAAGGAAGGAGACAATAAAGAACAGATGTCAATGAACTAGAAAACTGAAAAGCAGTAAGGAAAGTAAATGAAATCAAAAGCAGATTTCAAGAAAATGTTGAAAAAAATTGACAACCCTCTAGACAGATGGATCTAACCAGATTCTAGCCAAGAGGGAAAAAAAAAAAAAAGACACAAATTACTGATACCAAGAGTGAACATGGAAATGTTGCTATAGATTCTATAGACTTTAAAATGATAAAAAGGAAGGGGTACCTGGGTGGCTCAGTTGGTTAAGTGTCCGACTCTTGATCTCCGCTCAGGTCATGATCTCACAGTTTGGTTTATGAGATCAAGCCCTGTGTTGTGCTTTGCTCTGACAGCACAGAGCCTGCTTGGGATTTTCTCCTTCCCTCTCTCTCTACTTCTCCCCCACTTGAACTCTCTCTGAAAATAAACACTTAAAAAATGATAAAAAAAGTATTATGAATAATATGCTAATAAATTCAATACCTTAGATGAAATGGATAAATTCCTTGAAATATACAAATCACTTAGGCCCACTTGAGAAGAAACATCATTTGAAATCATCTTATATCTATTCAGTAACTACATTGAATTCAGTTAAAAACTTTCCAACAAAGAAAACTTCAGTCCCAGGTGGCTTCACTGGTAAATCCTACCAAATATCTGAGGAGGAATAATATCAGTTCTTCACAAACCCAGATAATTGAAGAAGGAAACTCCCAGCTGTCCCCCTGATAGCAAAATCAGACAAAGATCTTACAGGTAAACTGTCGACCAACAGATCTCATGAGCTTAGACACCTTAACAAAAAGTTGGCAAAGTTTTGCAAACAAATGAATCCAGCAACACATTAAAAAAAAAATAAATAAAAGCAACAACAATGTATGATCAAGTGAGTTTTATTCCAGGAATTTAAGGATGGTATATTTAACATCATTGAACATAAAGGTAATTCACTATATTGACAGACTGAAAAAGGAAAATCCTATTATCCTCTCTAGATGCAGGAAAAGCAGATGATAAAATTCAGTACCTATTCATGGTTTTAGAAAACAAAACATTGTCAGCAAACTAGAAATAGAGGAGAACCTCCTCAACCTGATAAGGGACATCTACAAAAACCCTGGATTTAACATCATAATTAATGGTTAAAGAATGAATAATCTCTTAAGATTGGGAGCGAGACAAAGGCATCTGCTCTGCCCTTTCTGCTCAATGTTGTACCAAGGTCCTAATTGGTGCAATAATGCAGTAAAAAGAAAGAAAGTGTATAGATTAGAAAAGATGAAGTAATGTTGTATTTATTCACAGGTGACATAATCCTCTATGTAGAGTCCTATAAGGAATTTATTAAAAAAAATCTAGAGCTTATTTAGCAAGGCTATATAGTCAATATACAAAAATCTTATAATTTTTGTATGCTAGTAATGAAAATTAGAAATAGCATAAAAAAACATAAAATATATGTAGAGAGGTAAAATGTGTGTAAGACCTGTACACTGAAAACTATAAATCTTGCTTAGAGAAATTAAAGAAAATTTAAATAAATGAAGAGAGATGCCATGCTCATAAATCAGAACACTCTAAATGTAACATACCAATTCTCATTAGATTGAACAATAGATTCAATGCAAGTGCAATGAATTCCCAGCAGGCCCTTTTTAGAAAAAGCATAATGTATTTTTTATTATAAAGTATACATAACATTTACCATTCTAGCCATTTTTATTTTATATGTTTATTTGAGAGAGAGCACATGCAAGCAGGAGAGGGGCAGAGAGAGAGAGAACCCCAAGTAGGCTCCGCCCTGTGAGCGCCAAGCCCAAAGTGGGGTTCCATCTCAGGAACCTGTGAGATCATGACCTGAGCCGAAATCATGAGTCAGACACATAACCAACTGAGCCACCCAGTCACCTCAAACCACTTTTAAATATACAGTTCAGTGGCATTAAGTACATTTACATTGCTGTGCCACCATTATCGCCAAACGTCTCCAGAACTTTTTCATTTTCCCACACCAAAATTCTTGTACCATTAAATAGCTCCCTAATTCCCCTCCCCCAGCCTCTGGCAACCACCATTTCACTTTATGTCTCTGACTTTGCTACTCTAGGAATCTCATTTATGTAGAATCATGGAATATTTGTCCTTTTGTGTTTGGCTTATTGCACTTAGCATAATGCCCTGAATGTTCATCTATGTTGTAGCATGCTAGCAGACTGGCTGGCCTGCTTTGTTTCTTTGTTCCTTTCTTTTTCTCATTCTTCCTTTCTTCCTTTCCCTCCATTCTTTCTTTCCATTCTTTCATTCCATTCTTTCATTGAAAGATTGATTTAAAAATTATATGGAAGGGGTTCATGGGTGACTCAGTCGATTAAGCATTCAGCTCTTGATTTCAGCCCAGGTCATGATCTCACAGTTTGTGAGATCGAGCCCTGCATTGGGCTCTGTGCTGGCAGCATGGAGCCTGCTTGGGATTCTCTCTCCCTCTCTCTCTGACTCTCCCCCTGTTCACTCTCTCTTAAAAAAAAAAAACAAATATGTCTGTGTGTGTGTGTGTGTGTGTGTGTGTGTGTGTGTATGTATGGAAATGCAGTGGACCTAAAAGAATCAGAACATTTTAGAAGGAAAAAGGATAAAGTTGGAAGACTTATACTACCCAGTTTCAAGATTTATTATGAAGTTACAGTAACTAAGACAGAGTGGTATTGGCATAAGGATAGACATGAGTAGAACAGAAGAACAAATCCAGAATTAGATGCACAGAGATGTGACCAGTTGATTTTTCATAACCTACTGAGATTCAGTGAGGAAAGGATAATACTTTCACCAAAATATGCTGGAACAACATGATATCCATATGAAATGTAATGAACCTCAATTTTTATCTCATACCACATCAACCTGAAGTTTATCATAAACTTACATATACGAGCTGAAATATAAAACTTCTAAAAGGAAACATAGCAGAAGTTATTTGTGACCTTGGGTTAGGCAAAGATTTCTTAAATAGGACACATAAAAGAAGACAGAGAAAGCCATTAAGTTGGATTTCATCAAATTAAACGTTTGCACTTGAAAAGGCAAACTGTAGAATGGGACTAAGCATTCACAAAACATGTAGCAGACAAAGGACATAGCTAGAATTATGTAAAGAACTCTTTTGAAACAACCTCCCAAAAATGGACAAAAGATTTGAGTAGACCCTTGACAAAGGAAGATACCTGAAAAATAAGCACATGAAAAGATGCTGAACGTCATTACTAAGGGAAATGCAAACTAAAACCACAATAAAATAACACTACACACCCAAGAATGGCTGAAATTAAAAGACTGATAATATCAAGTGTTGCTGAGAATGTGGAACAACTACAATTCTCGTTTAATGCTGGCAGGACTGTATAATTGTACAGTCATTTTAGAAAACTTAGAGTGTTTTTTTCTTCTTTTTAAAAGTTAAATGTACATTCACCATACAGTCCAGCAGTCTTTTTCCTAGACTACTCCTAGAGTGTTTCTGTGTTACCAAGGATGAAACATATCCACACTCAGACTTGTTCACAGATATTCATAGCATCTTTATTCACAGTAGCTCCAAAGTGGAAACAACTGAAATGTCCATCTGCTGGCAAATGGATAGGCAAATTATCTGTCTATTCAATAGAATACTACTCAGCCATAAAAAGGAGTGAACTACGGATACAGCAATGGATGAATCTCAGAAGCATGTTAAGTGAAAGAAGCCACATGTAAGAGTATATATACTATATGATTCCCCTTATATACAGTTCTAGAAAAGGTAAAACAGTGATAAATCAGTGGTTGCTAGGGGTTGGCAGGAGGAGGAGACTATAAAGTAGCACAAAGAAGCTTTTAGGATGATGGAAATATTCTGTGTCACTATTGTGGTGTTGGTTATAAGACTGAATACATTTGTTAAAACTTTCCAAATCACACACTTAAAATTGGTGAATCTTATTTTATTGAAGCTATGCCTCAGCAATGGGAAGAGAAAAAAAAAAGGAAAGCAAGAATATGATAGCATCCCCCCCTCCAGGAGCTCCCAGTCTATGTAGGGAGTCAAGATAGTCTGGAAGAAACTTAAGGCAACGAATGATTAGGAGTCAGGTATAGTTCAGTTAAACATGTTCTATCATGCCTAGGACTGGTAGCTGTAACCCCATGCCCTGGGATGGTTATCAGTAATGCTCAGTTATGCCATGAGGGAAGCAAGTCCAGCTTCCTTCGAGGAAGGAATTTAAGAGACTTTCTTCTTAACAAGTCAGCCTGTCTTACTTTTATCAATCTGGAAGGACTCTGGACTCTTCCCTGGGTAAGGCACCTTGAAGCAACTGTACTTTGACTGGATTATGTACAGTGTATCCAGCCTGGTGCTGGGAATTTGAAAGAAACACACTTTAGGACAATCACTGGGAGAATAGAAACCAACAGTTGAGAAGTACTGGGAAGTTAACAGTATAGGTGAAGACACAGACTACATGTGGAAAATGGTGTTATTCTACATGAAGAGTATTTGTGGGCATATGCCTGTGGGTCATGGGTTTCGAGTAGCAGTCTATTGGAGATGAAGTACCAAACTTAGTGGTTCTAGTAATAACCCTGAAGCAGAAAGAAACTAACTCTGAGGCCACAAAGAGAAAGGGATCTAATTTGAGATGGATGCTGAGACTTAAAGAGGTGGAAGGAAAAGAAAGAATTTTCTCCCTGTTACAGGAGATATATGTGGACAATCCACTTGAGAAAATAGCCCCATCTCCTAAAAAATATTACAGGTGTAAAGAGTTTGATTTCTTCAGAGAAAAAGTAGAATTTGGAGCCAAGGAGGCAAAACTGATAGCTTTGTTGAATCATGGTTTTATCAAGAATAGATACATTTCCCATAATTTTTTGCCAGGTTAGAGTGTGACTAGTATATACAAGGCAAGTTATTCCAGGAGATTCACGAAAAAAGGTCTGCAGCTTTAGATTGTTTTATTAGAGGTGATCATCAAAGACAATGATTAGGGAGGATGTTGACAGTGAGGGAGGCTGTGCATGTGGGGGTCAGGATGTATGGGAGCTCTCGCTCAATTTTGTTGTGAACCAAAAGTGTTCTAAAAAATAAAATCTATTTTTAAAAACAATTATTTGTAAATGTGGCTTTGTTTGACAGGGTAAGAATTGAGTTTGGAAATTTTCAAAAACTTCTTGGAGGTCAGTTTTCTGAGTAATATATAAACATAAAAGGAACAGTGTGCCATGTTTTTCTGGCTCCAGACCCACTTCTTTTAATTGAAGCACATTAAAAGTCAAAATGAAAGAGCAAGTCTTGATTTCAGAGCATTGGGCTTTCTGAGTTAGGAAAAGCTGGTGAGCTGGTCTCTGATGAAGGGAATAGCTGCTCCCAGGAGGCTCTCCCGCCATCTCACCCTTCCTTACCTGTCTTACTCGGCAGTGTAGGGCCTGTGGCCCAGCCCCTGTACTGTCTGTGTGAGGAGAGGGGGTGAGCAGCACTGGGAATCATCCGGGTGCCTGAGGGAATTGATGGAGGGAGTGGGGCACAGGCGAGCAGACAGCAGCTAACTGCCTCTCAGAGCTCAGACGGGACAGGCAGGCCTCCGGATTTGGCATCTCTTAGAGGGTCATGGAAGTGTTAACCATTGTTCTTTTACCAGGAAGCTGCAATGAAAAGTGTCAGGACTTCTGGCCTCCTCTTCAGTTCCCCGAAAATTCTCTAGCTATGGGAACATTCCAGAAACTGTCAGGAACATCACTGAGACACACATCTAGACCGGAAGTGGAGGCTGGTAATAACAGCAGTAGCAACAACAGCAATGATGACGGCTGTCATTGGGCACTTGTTCCGTCTGAGTACCGTGCACCTAACATGCATTACTTCACTTAATCCCCACAACACCGTACGAGATAGGAACTGCTATCATTCCCACTTAACAGATAAGGACCCAGACTTAGAGCTCCAGGGACATGTCCAAGACTGCGCAGCCACCACAAATCAGAGAAGTGACCCCAACTCAGAAGTGTTTACCTTTGGAACATCTGCCCCTAACCGCTGTACTTACTGTTGCAGTCATCTGAAAGTGATCACTTGCTTTGCTTTGGTCCGGAGTCAGGGTAGATCGTGCCTGATCCAAGGGGACTGGACCAGAGAGAGGGGCTCAGGAGTGTGGAAGGATTCAATGCCCTTGACAATGGATGTGGGCTGGATGTGACAAATCAGAGGTATTCTCTTATCTCCAGATGTGTCTGCCTCGCCCAAATTCCCATCTTCCCAGCATGGCCTGCAAGCAAATAAATGTCTAATGTCTCATTATCAGAACTCAGAGTGCAGTTGATTTACACGTTTTTAAATAGTATGTGTGGAAGTAGGCAATGACCATATTGTGCTTCTTGTACCCTGTTCAAAACCTTGCCTGTGTGGAACTGAGCCTTCTCTGGTGATCTGTGAGTGTGGCAAATCCTGCTACAGAAGGAAGAACAATTTACAGTAATGATGCTAGAGTCTGCTAGAATGCAAGCTTTATGTGAGCAGGGATTTTATTTGTAAAAAGTTGTATCTCCAGGATCTAAAACATGTAGGAAGTGTTCAATACATATACGTTTAATAATAATTACTAACTCTTCAAAGTACTCGTTCATCTACTATAATACTTGAGTAGGAAGGATAGTTTCTTTTTTTCTTTTTTAATTTTTTTGTTCCCCTCGCATTGTTGAGAAGGTGTGAGGAAATTGAGCCTTAGGAAAGTTAAGTGAATTATCTTGGTTCTAATAGCTAATTAGGAGAAATAGACTGGGGCCCTGGCTTCCCATTTCCTATTCTGAGTTCTTTCCTACCATTATCAGTCTCATTGGAATATGTTATTTCTGCCCATAGTGGGTTATGCTTTTATTTCTGTGATTTCTGCTTTGGGTCTACTGGCTCCAGGGTTCAGAGGAAGCATGGTCATTTCCTGTGGTGAACTACATGGGCAATGTTCGGAGTGACCGCCATGGCATAGTGACAGCTGGGCATGCTCACGTCTTTCTGAACAGAATAGTGCTGTACTTCATTGATTCTGATATAAATACCTCTCTTACTTATTTTAACATCTCTGAAACCTGGGGCGTCTGGGTGGCTCAGTCAGTTAAGTGTCCGACTTCAGCTCAGGTCATGATCTCGTGGCTTCTGAGTTCGTGCCCCACGTTGAGCTCTGTGCTGACAGCTCAGAGCCTGGAGCCTGTTTCGGATTCTGTGTCTCCCTCTCTCTCTGCCCCTCCCCTGCTTGCACTCTGTCTCTGTATCTCTCTCAAAAATAAACAAACGTTAAAAAAAATTTGTTTAACATCTCTGAAACCTGAACAGGTTTGCGATCACTGTTGTCACGAAAAGACATTGAGTTTTTCTAGAGAGGATATGTGTCTGCTTCTGCCAGCGCCCTAGAGGTGCTATCACCCTGAGGTCCTTCAGATTCAATTCTTTGCTTGAAGAGAGCTCAATTCAGACCATCAGGGTGATTTTTTTCCCCCTTCCTTCATCCAGTACTGTGGCTGAGCCTTGCTGTCCTATTCTGTGGGAGGAACACTCTTTGGTTGGTGTTTGAGTTCTATCTAGGTGGGTGTCACTTATTATTAGACTTGCCATTTGGGATACTTTTCTTTCTTAATGGTACATAAAATAATGGGCCTCTTGTGATTGATGACTCTTAGACTTGATGACATATGGAGCTTCCCTTTACTGAATTCTTCCTATTCATGAGACACTTTGCATACATGTCTTAGGTTCCTTGGGAACAGTGTCTGAGACTAAGATTTGATGCTGAGCGTGCTCTCAGGATCTGCACCTGTGGGATGGGGAAGGAAGCCTGACTGGCCAGAAGGGGAAATTTAACTCCAGTGCAGTCAGGACAAAGGCCTTACCTGATCCTAGAGGGAGTAGAGATTCTGAGACTGGGGTGATCCTTCTGAGCTGTCTCTAGCTGGGGCAAGCAGCAAGCAGACCTTTATACTCCCACATCCACCATTCACTGGGTGCAAGCTCCACCTTCTACCCAACACCCTGGATGGTCTGTAACTTTGGACGCGGTCTCCCTTGGACCAAAGGCAATTTGGGGGAGTATGTCAGATAGTGGCTATCATCTGGTGGCTGGGGAAAACTGCCTGCATTCATAGGGGAGATCTGGGTGGCACACCACAGCCAGCAGCACATATATCATCTCATTCACTCTTCACCCTATGGGAATTACTGTCATCGTCAATATCCAGTATGCAGATGAGGACACTGAGGCTTGGAGAGATTGAGCAGCTAATGTAAGTTGCAGAAGATTCATATCCGGTCCTGACATTAAGACTTAGCTCTTGACCATGAAGCTTGAGGGCTGCACTCTTGGCATCTCATAGTACATTCATTGGTAGAAAAGAAGGAGGGAAATGCGCATGTCTGGCCATAGTAAGAATTTCTCTGTTGGAATGAAAAAAACAGTAAGGCTAGGTTTTACACAGAAGTGCACAGGAGGTAGCAGGGACTCACTATGGTGATGAATGGGGGCGGGGGTGGGTGGGCAGCCAGACTAGCTTATTGCTCTACACTCCATGCAGTCTATGCCTATGTTTAAAAATTTTTTTTTTTTTACATTTATTTATTTCTGATAGAGACAGAGCACAAGTGGAGGAGGGGCAGAGAGAGAGGGAGACGCAGAATCCGAAGCAGGCTCCAGGCTCTGAGCTGACAGCTCAGAGCCCGACGCAGGGCTTGAACTCACAAACTGCGAGATTATGACCTGAGCCAAAGTCGGACGCTTAACCTACGGAGCCACCCAGGTGCTCCAGTCTATGGCTATGTTTTATCTCCTGCCCTCATATTCATGGAAGGTGCTAGAGAAAGTAGCTTAGTCCACACTTTAGAAGTGAAATCATTAAGGCCAGGGAAGATGGTAGTTTGCCCAGAATCATTCGAAGGGGTGACTTGATGACCAGGGCACAGATGTGTCACCTTGTCCCTGTGCTCCCCATGTGTATCCCAGTGGAGGCTTCTTTTTTTCCCCCCAAATATTCTATTTTTTTCTATATATTTATCTATTTTTTTTTGAGAAAGAGCGAGCAGGGGAGAGGGGCAGAGAGATAGACTGAATCACTAAGCAGGCCCCACACTCAGTGCAGACCCCAACACAGGGCTTGATCCCACCACCCTGGGATCATGACCTGAGCTGAAATCAAGAGTTGGATGCTCAACTGACTGAACCACCCAGGTACCCAAGAAAGATTTTTTTAAGTAATCTCTATACCCAATGTGGGACTTGAATTTACAACCCTGAGGTCATGCTCCACCCACTGAGCCAGCCAGGCACCCCCACCAGTGGAGGCTTCTTAACGGGAGGGTGAGATGTTGTCCCCTTCACCTTTGAGGTGAGCAGGGCAGATGATGGTTAGATGAAACTTTTGTCTCCTCACCCGCTTGGAGAAACCAATGTCACCAGTCTTGAAATTGTCCATGGGAAGCAAGAAGTAAAGCATTTCAGAGAATTTCTGAAATTTCTAGGGCTCTGTTGGCTTGCTTAATCATTAAGAAGGAGCAGTGTATTTGCAGGGAGGAAAAAATTTCAGTGAATCTGATGTGAGAGCCATAAAAGACAACTCTTTTAGTTGAAAGGAGCATTCTTTTACTTTATGTAGGAATTTCACTTCCTCAGATGCTTTGCAGACCAGCTACTTCAAAAAGCCATCTGTGTTATTGCTTGGTAGATAACAGTGGGAGACATTCCTGTTTGGGGACAAAATTCACCTAGAAGAAAAGAAACAGGTTAGCTGTTCCCTTTTATTTGATTCTTCCCTATGCCAAGAGGGAAAACAGGTATCAGTTTTCATTGTTTGCTCTAGCTGGTTACAGGCCAGTGATGGGTTCTTTACCTAAGCTCCCTGGGTTGGGTGTGGGGGATTGGGGCTCATTCTACCCTCCTTCTCATTTGTCTTTCTGCACTGTAGAGGCTAAAAGCCATGCCTCTGGTTTGCAGCAAGGGTTAACGATGAGATTGCGGGCTTCCAGTCAGATGGGCCTGTGGGCCATCTGCAGGTAGGAGTGAATGCAGCATAAGCTGGCATCCCAGGCAGGAAGCAGGGCCTGTGTTCTGCAGGTTTGGTTCTTGGGGAGATTTCCTGGTGTTTTTTGAGCCAAGGGCATTTCTCTCTGGAGAAAGCCACAGTAGCAGTGGCTTCCTTATCATTGAATCTCTGCTAAGCTGTGTGATCCTGGATCTTTGTCACTCAGCAGCTTCCTGATTCCCCAGCTCCTGGTTGTGGCCAAGGTGGTAATTCTCTTGGCGGGCCAGTTCTCCGGTGTTGTTCTGGGATTTATTCCTGAAAAGCCAGCCTGGGGCCTGTTCCTCCAGCCTTTTTCAGTAGTTTTGTAAGCACCTAACCCCTTGATTAATAGCATGCACTGTCTTAGGCCATTCAGGTTGCTGTAACAGAATGCCATAGACTGGCTGACTGAAATAACATTTAGTTCTCACAGTTCTGGAGGCTGGGAGGAACAAGATCACAGTGCCAGCACATTCAGTGTCTGGTGAGACCTGGCTCGCTGTGTCCTCACATGGCAAGGACTCTCTGGGGTCTTTTTTATAAGGGCACTAACCCCATTCCCGAGGGCTCCACCCTTGTGACCTGATCACCTCCCAAAGACCCCAATGCAATTACCACAAACTGGGGATGAGGTTTCAACATACACATTTTGTGGCAGACACAAATGTTGTCTTTAGCATGCATCTTATGATTGATGCCTCTTAGACTTGAAATATGGTAGCTTCTCTTTCTTGAGTGCTTTCTACTAATGAGGCACTTTGCATAGATGTGTTGGGTTAGGTTCCCTAGGAGCAGAGTTTCTTCTGTGGGGTGCCGAACAGCAGCTGAGGCACGGTTGTATTTGACCTTTGTAACTACCCCACGAGACAGGTACTGGCTGGTCCCAGTTTCACAGCTGAAGAAACAGAACTCACATGGCTCGAATGACTTGTCAGTGGGAATGCCGGTTGCAAGCCCAGGTACATTCCCTCCTTACTGCGTCACCCCATCCCGCCTTGCATGGACTACGTGGTCACCTGGTATTTGCTTATCCTGTTTCTGGTATAACATATTTGCGAGAGAAAAATGACAGCAAACTCATCTTCCAAAGTACTTCATTAAAAAAAAATTTTTTTTAATGTTTATTTATTTTTGAGACAGAGAGAGATAGAGCATGAATGGGGGAGGGTCAGAGAGAGAGGGAGACCCAGAATCCCAAGCAGGCTCCAGGCTCTGAGCTGTCAGCACAGAGCCGGACGCAGGGCTCAAACTCACGGACCACGAGATCATGACCTGAGCTGAAGTCGGACCCTTAACCGAATGAGCCACCCAGGTGCCCCCCACAGAGTACTTCATTTTGTGTTGTTATTCAAAAAGTATCTTTGAAATGAAATTTCTTAGTTTTCTGCTATAAGCTTCTCCACAAATGTATGATACTCATTTCCTCCTGACTGCAATTACATTTCTTGTCTTTCCTTTTAACAGAATCAGGCTCATTCCCTGAGTCCCACCCAGAAGGCTTCCCACTCTCTTCACTGAAACATGAAAACAGCACCTCTATCATCTCATTAATCATATAGTGTATATTTTCAGGGTTCTTTCCTAGATCATAAACCCTTTGAAAACAGGAACAATTGCACTTATATGACAGTAATAATATTAGCATCACTGTAGGGCACCTATTTGTGCCAAGCACTTGATGGGCATGACCTCTCCTCCTCCTCATAGCACTGCACAGTGGACATCGTCTTGTGATCTTGTCACTTGGAATTTTGAGTCTTACTGGAAGGGGGTGAGTGGGTTTTTGTCATGTGTCAACCCTGTGGAAGCCTCCCTGATCACGTCTCCCTCCTCCCACCCTGCAGACATCCACACTCCTGCCTTCTGTGGTTTCCATGCCCTCGTTTCTCTACTGTTGTTCCAAACATGTGCCCTCAGACATTTTCAGTCTTGGCTTTGAGCTGTTCTGCGTGTCTTCTTCCACCACTTACTTCTTCGCTCAACGGTATGTGGGGTGCAGCCTCGCTCCTGTGCGGAGTGTGCTCACGGTCACTCTGGTCTGTGTCCCGCTGTGTGTGCGTCCACACTTCCTCCTGTTTGGGGACGTTTGGCACTCCTGGTGCTTGCTGCTGCAAACACTTTCCTGCGAGTATTCCCTGCTCATCTCCTGGAACACAGGTGAGCACTTCTCCGGAGCACAGACCTCTGGAACCGCTGGGTCTGCGTGACTCTTCCCAGTTCTGTTTGCTGGCAATTCAGATGCATCTGCACCCCCTCCCTGACCATCCTGAGGGGACAGGAGGCCTTGCTTGTGGCCTGAATGTCTGTGGTCAGGTGCCCTGGGGAAGGAGGAGGAGAGGAGGAGGAGAGGAGGTGTGGACGGTACTTCCTGCCGGCAGCCCAGGGAGGCAAAGCAGGGACAGCCTAGCAGGGCGGTGCCCTGGCACCTGCTCTCCGGGGACCTGGAGACCGGGGCCTCAGGCTGCAGCATGGCGAAGTCACAGAATCCACTGCGTGGTCACTGCTGGGCTGTGGGACACTAGAGGATGTTACATTCGGAGGCCCTTTGGCCTCGGTTCCTTGGTGGACCCACAGGCAGTAAGCAAAACCGTGTGGCTCTGGGGGCGTTGTCCAAAGCCTGGCTGCTACTTCGTGCTGCTCTGGCTCCTGCTGCAGGGTCCAAGGTCGTCGGATGTCTGTCCCCGGATGTCAGCCCCGGCCACCCTCTGCAGTCACCTCCCTGGCCTGTGTGCTCCCCCGCAGCCTTAGACACTCGCCCAGCCCTCAAGCCCACGGTTGTCCCGTGACCCCTTTGCCCAGGGCTGGCTTTGACCTTCCTGGAGGAGGAGCCTGTGCCGCTGGCCTGTCACCAGCAGGGCCCGGATGGGTGATGTCAGGGCCCCCCCAACCCCCCACCCTCCAGCCAGGGAAGGGCCAGACTGGGAGGGGGGGCGCTGTGAGCAGAAGAGCCCTGGGGGCTGCCCCTGGGCTGCTCCAGCCTCTCCCTTTGTGGTGGCTGGTGGGGCAGCCGGAGGATGGTCACGTGGGTGAGGGGAGCTCCCCCTCCTGGGATCCCCTTCTCCCCCATCTTCCCTCCTTGGCCTTGACTCCGCGCTGAGACCTGGCTTCCCCCTCAGCTGCTCCTGTTGCCTCCCTCTGTGAGGGTGACATGAGGCTCCCATCTGGCCATCCACCTGCTGGCGTCTCTGCCCCTCTTGCAGGCCCATCGTGCAGCCCCTGTGGAAGGTTGCGCCGCCCCTGCAGCCCTTTAGGACCCCCAGGGGCCTGTGCCGCTGCTCCCGCGGCCATTCTGCCTCCCCCCTTCCTGGGCCTGGGCGGCTGCTCCGTCCTGGGCCTGCAGATGAGGGGGCCTCTGTACTCACGGCCTGGCTGTGGGGCCTGTGGCCGCTCCTGCTGCTCCTCACAGCGGACCCTCTGCCACAGCTGTGCACTTGGTGACTGCGTGAGGGGTGGTTGCGCTGGGCGTCCCATGAACAGAGTCTTTGTGGGGACACGTGGATTCCCTCCCTTCTCCCGACTGTCCCCTTCCAGCCTAGCCAGAAGAGGTGGCCTCAGACACCTCAGGGAGCATGTGGAATTCAACTTTACCTTCGTCTCCTCTCCATGGAGCCCTCGGCTTATCCTGAGAGGAGAAAGAAATGAGGTCAAGAAGACAGTGAGGCCAGAGCATCTCAGATGGAGAGCATATAAAGGAAGACCCTTCGAGGCTGTGAGTCCATTGTCCTGGGGAGTTCGGGGAGGGCTCCCTTCTGCGGCACGCCCGAGGGGCAATCTTGGACAGCAGGAGAGCAAGACGGAAGGTTCTGCTTGTTCAGCAGGAGAGCGTGAAAGTTCCCCATGAAAATCGTTCACTGTTCTGTTTTGCACATTGTGCTTGTGTCTGTAGAACCGATTCCTACAAGTGAGACTGCTGGTCAGGGGGCGTGCTCATGCACACGTTACAGGTGCCCTCCCCCCTCCCCCCCCCCCCCCCCCACGTTGTGCTGGTATGCAGTGTAGGGCAGTCATGGGGAGACAGACTGAAGCTCAGACAAACCAAGGACTTTCTCCTGGTTAAAATGTCTCACAACTGCTGAGACCGTCTATGTCGGGGCAGGAAGTGTTCCAGAAGTGCATGGATGACCAGGGTGTTGTGGAGGGGATTACAATGTTGGGAAATGCAGCTTCGTGTCATGCTCTGGAGAAGCCCTAGGACTCTCCAGTGTGGCATGTCCCCCAGGGGTGACTCTAGGCCCTGAGCCCTTTCAAATGTGATACATTTTCCTGGTGGGCCCAAGAGGGCTCAGGGGCTTCACAGTGTCAGCTGTTGGCCGCATTCCCATCCTCCTGCACCTGCAGACTTACAGCTGAGCTCGGCTTATGCTTTGCCCCAACAGGCGTGCCTACTGTGTCCTCAGCTGGGCTGGGCTGGCCCTGATGCACCTCCCCTGTGGTCTCAGGTGAGACCTGACCTTGACCTGGCCTGACCTTTCCCCATAGACCGTGAGGTCTTCTCTGGTGTCTGAAGCGGGGACACTATTGCAGGTAAGGTACAGCCAGTGACAGACTTCAGGTGTAGCTGCTGTCTCTTATGATTGTGGATGGAGATCCTGAGAAACCTCAAAGAAAGGAGGCTGGTTAGTGCTAAGGTCGTTGTGGAGCCCCTGCCCTGTGGCCTATCGTCTGCTCCTTCCTTGGGCCAGCAGCATGATGTCAGGTAGTGGGCGATGGGGCTGGTCATGTGATGCCCCTGCCGCCATTTATCGCACCCAAAAGTCACTTCTCTCCTGTTGGTCTGAACAAAGTCAAATGTTGGTGCATGCGTGAGTACATCTGTCTCCCCTGCCTGGCTGCCTCTGTGGGTTCCCGGGGAGGTGCTGAGCATGTCCACTGCACAGCTGGGGGCTGTGTGATGCAGGGACATCCATCTGTTGCTCAGGGCTATTGAGACAATTCTGCATCTGGCTTTCATTTCCCCACAGGGCCTGTGAGAGTTAATTCATTTTCCTCTGGGACCTCAATCCACTGACTGGCTGTGCTCATCTGCCACTGCCTCTGTGACCTGCCCACCACACAGCCTTTCTCCTCGACCCCTGGCAACAACCTCTTCAGAGCAGGGCCATCACCTGCAAGGTGGTGGGGTGGCAGGCCTCACCCCTCGGGGGATGCATGCAGGAATGGGGTACACATCTGTTTATAATCTCTACTTCGTTGATGAGAAAATCAAGGTGAAGAGCCACAATTCTGCCTATGTCTCATCATGTCTGAGATCTCTGGGTAGAACCAGGATTCCCTACAAGGGGCTGGAAGTGCCTGGCTATCATAGTTCTGATCCTACTGTGGGTCATTAGTAATACTGGGTGAACGACCTTTGGTCATTACGTTTTTGTGACCCAGGATTTCAGTGTACAAGAAAGCCAGTGTGGCCTTAGGGTCCTGGTCACTGAACACTGGACCTGTGTGATTTGGTGCCACTTTCCAAACGTTGGCCGGGGAACCTGAACTGGGCTGGCTATATCAAGATCATAATGGGGGCTAATAAAAATTACAGATTTGGGGTCTCCATCTCTGAAGATCACAATTTACATAAAGTCTGGGATAGGACCTTGGAATCTATATTTTAAGCAAATTTCCCAGATACTTCTGATGTCAGTTAAACTTATCAACTAACTGGATTGAGAAAGCACAGAGAACAAAAGTGGCTAATTAAAGATTGGTAGGAGGGCGTCTGTAGATTATGATGATTTTTCTTGACTATGTTAGAGGTTTGCCGACAGAAAGGAAAAAGAGAAGCAGAATTTTATGGTGTCAGCCACACTGCTTGTGTGCTTTTGTTGGTGTTGTTTAATTAAAGTTCACTGACTCTGAAGGGACTGAATGCAAATTCTTAAACTCTATCTTTCAAAACCACTGCCTACTAAAGCTGTGGTTCACACACCTCCCTACCCCCTTCACATACAATGTGTACCAAATGAATACAATTTAAGGACGGAAAACTTTCTGATGAACAAGAAGAGGTCCTGGGTTTGCTTTTTGCAGGTGGAAACATAGAACCTTGCCCTGGGCTTAACCCTCAGGTATTTTTCTTGGAACGGATGGATGAAATGAGTACTTAAAAAGAAAAAAGTTTTAAAAGACTTAAATTTTTTTTAATCTTTATTTATTTTTGAGAGAGAGAGAGAGAGTGAGCAGGGGAGAGACAGAGAGGGAGACACAGAATCTGAACCAGGCTCCAGGCTCTGAGCTGTCAGCACCAAGCCTGACACAGGGCTCGAACTCACAGACTGCGAGATCATGACCTGAGCCGAGGTCAGATGCCCAAACGACCGAGCCACCCAGGCGTCCCTTAAAAGACTTTTTAAAAGACTTTTTCATATCTTAGAATGTTTAGGGCTAGAAAAGCCTTTGGAGTTTATCTGATCATTTCTCCCCCCTCATTTTATAGGTGAGGAAACTGAGGTTGCCTCACATATTAGTCCTCCTAATGCCGACACACAGACTTCAACAACAGAAATTTATGTTTGCACAGTTCCGGAGGCCAGGGAGTCCAAGATCAAGGTTTGGCTATGCGGTTCCTGATGCGAACCCTCTTCCTGGCTTGTTGACAGGCGCCTTCTCACTGTGGCCTCACAAGTCAGAGGGAGTGAACTCTGGTGTCTCTTCCTACAAGTGTACGAATCCTATCAGATCAGGGCCCCACTCTTATGACCTCATTGAACCGTAATTACCTCCTCACAGGCCCTAACTCCAACAAATGTAGTCACATTGA
Source organism: Prionailurus bengalensis (assembly GCF_016509475.1). Lineage (NCBI taxonomy): Eukaryota > Metazoa > Chordata > Mammalia > Carnivora > Felidae > Prionailurus > Prionailurus bengalensis. Next base: position 21,071,315 of record NC_057349.1, on the reverse strand, counting down.
GGGTCAAAGCATCAACATTTAGATTTTGGAAGACATTATTCAGTCCCTAGCATCCAGCTGGTGTGGAACAGGACCAGGCCTACAATCCAAGTTTCCTAACTTGAAGTCTCACTCTCTTCTGAATATTCATAAATACTACTTCTCTTGATCACACTATCGAAATGGCACCCTTATAGATTTGAGGGAGTTAGTATAGGCTTCTTTAATCATCCATACTGGATCTACTTTGTTGCAAAGCAGGGGTTGGCAAGCCACTCCCCACAGTCCAAATCCAACTAGACACCTGCTGTTTGTGGGCTAATAATGGTTTTTACATTTTTAAGTGGTTGGGGAAAAAGTCAAAAGAAAAATAATATTTCATGACATGAAAATCCTATAAAATTCAAATTTCAGTGTCCATAATGACTATTTCTTGGAACACCATTGTACCTGTTTATATATTGTCTATGGCCATATGGGAGCTGTAAAAGCAGAGATGAGTACTTGCAACCAAGATAGTTGCCCTCCAAAGCCTAAAATACTTATCATCTGCCCCTTTTTGGAGAAAGTTTGCCCACCCCTGATCAAAAAGGTTGGGTTTTGTTTCTAAAAGAATGACTAATTGTGTGTGTGTGTGTGTGTGTGTGTTTTAAAATAAGTAACAGCGTCTTCCAGCTTTTATTCTGACAATATTCTGGGTGTCCTTTCTGGATGTCCATGTAGCATATCCCTATAACCCCAACGCTTTTGTGGGGCTAACCTCGTAGATGTTACATTGAGCCCCGTGCTCAGGAAGAGAATCTGTGCTTGGGGTTCAGTGCTCTGCCATTGTCGTTCTGAAATTCTTAATAGCTTTTATCATTGAATTTGTGTCTTGTTAGAGTAGTCCTATGGGACACTGGGGCTTAGAGCCCTGGTTCACTCTCACCTCCCACCTCACTGAGACAGCCCCTCATTCCCAACCCTGGCCCCATGAGAGCTTGGGCGCCTTCACCCCAGTGTTCCTATGGGAGTCAACTGTTGACCAGTGACCATCCTCATGACTAAAAACAAATAAAACCCATTATGACGGGTCAAGAAAGAGATCATGAAAGACAGGAAAAATCTTTTTGGTTTGCCTGCTTTTTGAACAAGGGCTCTGCATTTTTATTTTTCCCATGGCCCTGCAAATTATGTAGCTGCTCTGTTCTTATGACTCATAGCCTAGTGGTTTTATTGAATATAAAGAGCTATTTGTCCAAATTAGAGAATGTTATAGCACATAAAAAGGGAGATAAATTACACTTGTCTTTGCTCTTTTATTTCCACTCCCAGTATTAGCATTTTAAAATAATCACTCTTTTGATTTACTAACATTCTTTAATATTTATTTGGCAATGAATCAAGGCATTCATTTGGGAATTAAAGACTAACATCATCAAAAGTTATGAATTTTCCTCTTGGTGCAGAGTTTAGCCATATTACAGATAATTAATAAATGTTTCTTTTTATGGTCTTTCCATTTAATAATGATCAAGTGATACACGACTTTACTGTTTTGAGAAAAAAATGCAGAAGTTTTAAAAAACAAGTTACTTTTGATGAAATGAACTATGCATAACTTGAGGGACAACTGTTTTTTAATAACAACTTTGATATATTAGAGATCAAACTAAGTGCCTACAGCAGGAGCATAGCACATTTACACATTCATATAATAAGCTCTCAGAATCTCATTGTCACACAACTTCCCAGGCAATTCTGATGAAAAGGTCTGATAGTTGTTCACTGGCCAGCCTTGGAGAACCACTGCTTGATTCATCGATCCATTGGCTTAAAGGGATCATGTTTTAATACAGTTCATCCTTCTTCAGGGGTCTTAAAAATTGTGATCTTTGAAAGGCACCTGTCTGGCTCAGGTAGTGGAACGTGCAACCCTTGATCTCAGGGTTGTGAGTTTGAGCCCCACATCGCCTGTGGAGATTACTTAAAAAAATAAAATCTTTAGGGGCGCCTGGGTGGCTCAGTTGGTTAAGCGTCCGACTTCGGCTCAGGTCATGATCTCACAGTTTGTGAGTTTGAGCCCCGCGTTGGGCTCTGTGCTGATAGTTCAGAGTGTGGAGCCTGTTTCAGATTCTGTGTCTCCCATTCTCTCTGCTCTTCCCTGCTTGTGCTCTGTCTCTGTCTCTCAAAAATGAGTAAACGTTTAAAAATAATTTGAAAAAATAAATAAAATCTTAAAAAAAATTATGATCTTTGAGGCAATTGTTTGATTAGAGGTTGGGGGAAGAGGGAGAAAGAATTATCTAGAAAAAAACAGCTTGTTTCAATTATTCCTTAGAGGGGAAGGGATGTATAACAAGTAGAGAAGATTTCTCTTCATAAAGGACCCAGATGAATAAACATGGTATGTTTATGCTTTTAACAAACATATGTTTAGATGAGTGAATTTTTAAATAATTTTGAGTTTTGGTGTGCCTGGGTGGCTCAGTTGGTTAAGCCTCTGACTTTGGCTCAGGTCATGATCTCACAGTCTGTGAGTTTGAGTCCTACATCGGGCTCTTGTGCTGACAGCTCAGAGCCCGGAGCTGCTTTGGATTTTGTGTCTCCTCTCTCTGCCCCTCTCCCACTTGTGCTCTGTCTCTCAAAAATAAATAAACATTTAAAAAGTTTTCTTTAACAATTTTGAGTTTCACTTTCATGTTAGAAGCTCATATCTGTCTCTATTCATTGGTCTTCCAGGGAAGAAGGCAACAATTCATGAGGATTCTTGATTATTCTTGATTATTAAGCAATTGGGCAATGATTCTTGATTACGGGGCAATTGGGCAATGCTTTTTCATTATTAGACAGTTCAAGATTTTACTAGTCAATTTGTAGTTGATATACATTTCCTGCTTCTACTCCCATAGTGTACTTCACCCCCATCAACATCTCCATCATAAGCAGTGGCAAGGGATTAGAAATGAAATACAAGCACATTCAGTGTTGCTGTGCTCATCTTAGGGTATAATTTCAGGATGCACTTAATATAATCAGTGTCTTTGTGGTTGTTAATGCTCTCTGGCTTTAAAATGAAATGCAAAGCAAAACTCATAATCAGATAGCAGCCAATCACACTCTAGAGAGAGTTTGCATAAATGTATTCTCTCTGCTGGGTTTTGAAATTTTGGAACATATCCCTCATCATAAAATGAAAGGATTTGCTTACCTTAAAGGTCTTAGGTTTCAGAATGCAGATGATGTTATTGGAGTGGGTTCTGATAGCATAGTAATCATACTACTCTTGCTTAGGCTGGCTCTAAGCCTGCTCTGGTCATTCTGAGGTATGTAGGGGGAACTGGTTTCTTCTGTCTGTCATCTCTCTGCTTCTGTGAAAGGACCAGGATAGAAGTAGGGGACAGACTTGGCTGCTGGAGCATCAGGAAGTAGAAGCCAGTTAAGGCTGGTACCAGCTGTGACCAAGAGCAATTTACCTTTGGCTGTGGGGTAGGTTCGTAGGGAACTCTGGATTGGAGGCGTTGGGCCTCCCCAAAAATATGTATTAGCCACATGGCATTAAGAGACACTGTAGTTTTGGGGTCACCTGAGTGGCTCAGTCAGTTAAGCGTACGACTTTTGGCTCAGGTCATGATCTCACAGTTCGTGGGTTCAAGCCCCGTGTCCGGCTCTGTGCTGACAGCTCAGAGCCTGGAGCCCGCTTTGGATTCTGTGTCTCCCTCTCTCTCTGCCCCTCCCCTGCTCACACTCTCTCCTTCAAAAATAAACATTAAAAAAAGAGAGAGAGAAAGAGAGATACTGTGGTTTTCTATAAAGTATGAAGGCCAAACAGAAGATTAGGATTTAATTCCAATTCTTTTACCAACTAGCTTGGCTTTAGGCAAGCAGTATGACTTCTATGAGTCTTACTTTCCTTATCTGTTAAAAGGGGAATCTCTAAGATCCTTCCTGATGATATTAGTTTAGGTCTATTATCCTATTAGGAAAACGGCCATTATCATCACTGATCAGAAATACTGTAGGATTAACAGAGCATGAAAAGAAATACTGAAAACATGATTTGTTTGCAAGGTATAATAAAGAATACATCTGGTTTTTGTCCCCACTTCGTGGCATAGAGCTTCAAACCCCTGGGAACTTCCAGAGTGACAGGAGTGTCTTTGTTATGCTAAGGAGACAGTTCCTGGTGGGTCCCAAGGTAGCTTCAGGACAGGATCTGGTCACCAGAAAAACCCACCACTTAAGAGTTGGAACTTTGGGCCAGCCTGTCCTCCACTGGATAGGAAGGGAACTGAAGATTGAGCTCAGTCATGTGGCCAATGATTTAATCAATCACGTATAATAATGAAGCCCCCTATAAAAACTCTGGACATTGAGATTCAGTAGAGCTTCCCAGTTGGTGAACATGTTGGTGTCCTGGGAAAGTGGCGTGGCTACATTCCATGAGGAGAAGGCATGGAAGTTCTGTGCCCTGTCCTGTCTTCTCTGTCTTCCTGCCCCCAGACCTTGCCCTATGCGTCCCTTCATTTGGCTGTTTTTGAGTTGCACCCTATATGCTAAACTGTAATCAGAAATGCATGTGGCCTGGGAACCCACCTTGTGGCTGGCATCTGAAGTGAGGGCAGTCTTGTGGAGCATGGAGCCTTTAAACCTGTGTTAGTGTGATATTAACTGCAGGTAGTTAGTATCAAAATTGTGTTGCAAGACACCCACTTGGTGTTGGACAGTTGGTGTCAGTTTGCCTAGAATTAACATGAATTATAATATTTTATATGGACTTTCCACCTTTGTGCTTTATTTCAGTAGAGCCAAATAATGACTGTATTTGTAACTGCATATGATAATTTATATATTTAATATAAAATTATTTGATTACAGTCTTAGACTCTGTTCATGGATACCCAGCCTTTAGTTTATGTTCATTTATTTTGGTCATCTTCTTACATAGTATGTTCATGACTTAGAAAGGAATAAACAAATAAAACTGAGGGAGAGCTTTAAAAAAATTTTTTTTGGCTTAAAAAAATAATGCATAAGTCCTCAGGTATAAATGCAAAATTATTAATTGATAATTCAGATGGTAGATGTCAGTGTAGAACTAGAAGATAGAAGTGTTTGGAGAAAGAGTCCAGGTTCTGATGATTTGAGAAGGAAAGTGTCTGTGATAGAGACTAGATGTGTTCATCAAACTCGATTTTTCTCTACTTCCTGGGCACGTGAGAAGATTTCCCAGATGTTTAATGGTGATGTTAGGACCATATGAGTAGTTTTGGCCAATGGGTTATGAGCAGAAGGAACAAGTGTCTCTTTGAACCAGAAGGCACTTAATGAGCAGGTGTGAATGCTCCATGTCACATCAGACTCTGAAGCAATGTTACTATGGTGGCATCATGAGACGCAGATCGTCTGGCAGCCCGGATTGCTGAGTGACTACAGCACGTGGGATGTGCAAATGAGGAAGAAATAAATCCTTGTTATGTGAAGCTACTAATAGTTCAGGATTAATTAGTTACCATAGCACACCCTAGGTTATCCTAACTAATGTAGTGGCTTTGGGTACGTACTTTTTTAGCATGGCTCTGAATACCTGTCCTGGGTTGGGCTCTTGAATGAATCGTGAGATTCTTGGTGGAAGATCTGAGCTGATGTAAAAGAACAAAGAGGCAAATGTTATGACGTGTGCATGTTAGAAACAAGGGGCACTATTTAGCCGGGGTTACATGTTGGTGTTTCACATAGTGACCAGATATTTGAGCTGCAAAGACCCTTAGGGATCATTCAGCTCACTAGCAGACATCACTGGTTGCATCCCTAAGTCCATTCCTCACCCTTGCTTTCCTGCTTACAGAGCCCATGTGCTCAGGGAAGGGACTTCCTGGCTCCTTGGTCTAAGCTAGTCATGTGACCTAACACCTTCCCCCGTTGATTTAGGAGTGGTCATGTGACTCTGTTCTGGCCAGTGTCACATAAGAGGCCGTTTCCTGGGGGCCTCCTGGGGAAGGCTTTTCTTGCTCTTAAAAAGTGATATGTTAGAAAAAGCATTCACTTTTGTACCTCAGCACATGGCTGTGTGAAGCATGATGCTTGGGACATAAGATGAACCCACACACTGAAGGCTGCAGTGTGGTGAGAGCTTTGGTTCTTGGTGACAGTGTTGAGACTCAGAATGAACCAATCCTGGAAGAGCCCCGCATCTGGACTTCTCGGCAATCGAGATGTAGTGTCATTGTTTTTAAGTCATTGTCACTTGCATCCCCAAGCCTACTCTCTGGTGTGCCTAGTCCCATCACTTGACATTTTACAGGTGGAATCTGCCATGTGTGGACTTTAACTCTGTTTCACTATTTGTAAGTTCTAGAAGAAATCTGTATATAAAATGTTATCACTGCTCTGGGGCGGCTCAGTTTGTTAAACATCCGACTTCAGCTCAAGTCATGATCTCACAGCTTGTGGGTTCGAGCCTCGTGTCGGGCTCTGTGCTGATAGCTCAGAGCTTGAACCTGCTTCAGATTCTGTCTCCACCTCTCTCTGTCCCTCTCCCGCTCATGCTCTCTCTCTCAAATATAAATAAACATTAAAAATTTTTTTAATGTTATCACTGCTTAAAAAAACAGCTTTATTGCTACAATTTACATACCATATATAATTCTCCCATTTAGAATGCACAGTTTGATGGTTTTTGGTATATTCACAGAGCTGTGCATACGTCACCACAGTTTTTGAACATTTTTATTACCCTGAAAAGAAACCCCTGTACCCATTAGTGGTCACTCACAGCTTGGGCTGTCCTAACAAAATACCACAGACCGAGTGGCTTAAAAATACAAATTTATGGGGGTGCCTGGGTGGCTCAGTTGGTTGAGCATCCGACTTTGGCTCAGGTCATGATCTCACAGTCCGTGGGTTCGAGCCCCCAATTGGTCTTTGTGCTGACAGCTCAGAGCCTGGAGCCCGCTTGGGATTCTGTGTCTTCCTCTCTCTGCCTCTTCCCTGCTCATGCTCTCTCTCTGTCTCAAAATAAATAAAAAACATTAAAAAAATTTAAAAAAATAGAAATTTATTTCTCACAGTTCTGGAGACTGAGAAGTCCCAAGATCAAGGTGCTGGCAAAGTAGATTTCATTCTAAGGTTTCTTCTCTGGGCTTGTAGGCACTGCCTGTGTGCTCATGTGACCTGTTTGTGCACGCTCAGAGAGAAAGAGAGCAAGCTTCCTGGTATCTCTTCATAGGAGGGCCCTAATCCTATTGTACCAGGCCCCGCTCTCATGACCCCATTTAATCTTAGTTACCCCCATCCCAGTCCTAATCTTCAAATATAGTCACACTGGGAGTTAGCTTCCATCTACGAATTTTGGGGGAACACTATTGAGCCCATGTAGTACTCCTCATTCCTTTCTCCCTCCCCTGACCCCTGGCATCCACTAACTTGCTTTCTGTGTCCATAGAAACACTGGCCATCCATTGTTTCATAATAGGTATGATTTAGGATCCCTCTGCTCTCCACCCAAATTCAGAACAGGATGGACAGAGGGGCCAGATGGAACAGTAATGTTGGCTTTATTAATGCTGATACTCTAAGAAAACACAGCTGAAGTATGGGGGACCCCGATGGCATCCCACTCCCAGCTGTCCGCACAGCTGGGCAAATGCACACCCCTCCGTCAGGCCCTGTTCCTGTGCAGCAGACACCTGCCTTGTGCAGGCGGGGAATCCCCAGCTCCTCCTCCCAAGCTCACCCATCAGCCCGGCGTGTCCCCAGGAGGAGTGAAAGGGGCAGAAGGGGACAGAAGAATTTCCCATGGAGCCTTCACGAGAGCCACACCCCAGCAGCAGGGGCTATGACAATTTCACTTTTAGAACTTCCCTTGTGTCTTGATTTGTAGTCATTTAAAAACTCTCTCAATTCCATGTTGCAGTAACATTCGCTCCTCTGAGGTGTGTGAAATCCACATTCCTAAAGCTAAAGCTACAGGTCAGTCTGTGGCCAGGACCCCTTTCCTTTCTTGCCGTGGGCAAAGGGTACAGGCATGTCTTTCCCCTCACAACACCTTCAGCCAGTGGTTTGAATTCCATTCAGACATGGATGCTCTTCCAAGGCCTCTCTATTCTCAGAGATGATACTGCCCATGGGCGGGGCAGGGGCTTTCCACCCTCTGTCCTGTGAACGCTCGCTCCCAGCAGGCCTCTGAGTGCTTGGGTCCTCATCCCAGCTTTATCTTGTTCCTGAGTAAGTATCTGACCCATGCTAGGAAAATACTGTCATGTGCTGATCTCAGATGGCTGCACAAAAATCCAGAACTAAAAGCAGACACTGTCATGCCTAACACAGCTTATCAGGGTTGATTTTCTGTACACGTATTTATCTATTTGCACATAGTTGTTACCCAGGTCAATCTTGTCCTGGTAGCAAGGCACTTAGGTTCCTCCAGAAGGACTGCTTTGATAAAGAAGAGCGAGGGAGATTAATGAAAAAGGCATTGATTTTCTCTCTTGAGGCAATAATCCCAAAGATTCTTTGTCTCTTGGGGGATGGAGTCATGGTGCTGGCCATAGAAGTGAGGCACAAGAGAGGAAGTCTGGTCTGTGTCTTACACCGCCCTTATTATCTCCACACTCACCCCTGTTATCTCCACATCCACTTCGCCCACACTCATCTCTATTATCTCCACACTCCCACTCCCGTTACCTCCACACTCACGCACCCCCACATCTTCTCACTGTGAATTCTGGAATTGCCAATCCTACAACACGAGCCAAAGAGACTCTGACTCTTCACGCAAATTTAAAAATGCAAGAGGTGGTGGTAACTTTGACAATTTAACTTTTTCTGTTTACAAGCCATCTTCTTCCTGCTTTCCTGGAGTTATTATGCAATTCTTGAGGCAGCCTCACTTACACTGCAAGTTGCCTCCTGGCTCAGGGCTGTGGTTTGTCCTCTGCCTTTACGTCTTACAGTTACTGAGTTACTATCCTAAAAATCAGAATAGGTTCCACCTCTGTAATTGCTTGGTGTCATTTAATATTTAATACACACATTACTCAAGATTAATGTGTGTATTATGACTCAATACGCTTAATGTGTGTATTAATTACTCAAGATTAATGTGTGTATTAAATATTAAATGTTTCACCCTTACTTTCCGAGTTCATCTTCCTACTTAGTACAAGGGCACCATGTCAATGTGTGTGTGTGTGTGTGTGTGTGTGTGAATGTATACACACATATGCACACTCCTATACACTGCTGTGGCAGATTTATTAAAATCTTACAGATGGGAGTTCAGATTGGATTCCTGATAACACGCCAGGGCCATCATGATGAGGGAACAGACACTTCTGTTCTTCCTCTGACGACTGAATGTGTCACTTCTCTCCTTCTGCCTCTAGTCCTTTCCCTAAAACACCTTCATACCCACCATTCTCTGTATTCAGAATGTGCTGAGTATGACCAGAAGAAAATGATTCTCCGATCTCCCTCTGAATCTGGCTAGATAAAATTGTCTATCAGGGAACATCTCCAGTATTGAAATTTAACTCATCCCATAAGGGTCTTCTCAAATGACTCCCGACCTTTTTGGCCAGAGCCATTTCCTGGTGGTGTTGCTTTGTATTACACTCGCCAGAAATCAAAATGCCCCGAATGAGTCTTCATCCTCACGCTCGATGCGTCTTTGTCGAATGACGGCAGGGATGTCGTCCCCCCGGACAGAGTCAGTGCCTGGCTCTGTGTCTTGCTCCTTGATGATGCTCGGTTCAGATTTCTGCAAGAACGAGTAACTGTTGACATGGCACCTGCTGATGTTCCGAGCCCTGGAATGAGGGAGAAGTCCCCGTTTGTGCCTCAAGGAGGCTGAGGATGTGAGAGGAGACACAGATACCGAGCAAAACATGTGGGTGAGCCCTCTTTGCATGATTTCCTCCAAATTTTATTCTTGCACTGGTTTCATTACGCCACAGAAGCCCTTATTCGTGCAAACTACCTCCTTCTGATTGCCTGATACAAAAAGAGTTTTACGTTACACAAACACCTTTTGCACATATTGTAGGAAAGGTGAGAAATACAAGCAAGGCCCCCCAAAATCACGTGTAGCCTAACTCTGCGTCTCAGAGATTCTACTGCTGTGTGTGGTGTGGTCTTTGTCGCTCCCCCCTCCCTCCTCCAGCACACACACCGAGCACCCACTGTGTCTGTGCCTTGTTCCACACACCATTCCGGGGACACCACAGTGAACCAGAGAAGGTCCCTGCTGTCATGGAACTCACAGTCCACAGACTGGACAAAGAAGAAAAATATCAGGGATGCACAATCCTGTGCAGGCAATCGGTGTGCCATGATAGTGACAGACTGGGTGACGGCTGTGGTCGGGAAGTGAGGAAGGCCTCCCCCAGGAGGGGACATTTGAGCCATGGCCTGACTGACAAGCTATGGGCAGATGAGGTGCGGATGACGCATTCCAGGCAGAGACCCCCCAAGGCAGGGACCAGGCTGATGCGGCAGGAGTTCGCTGAGCGAGGGGAAAAGGAGCCAGTGGTGAAGGCTGAGCAGTCCTGAGGGGCCAGACCTTGAAAGGCAGACTGTGACCTTACAGGCTATGGCCCTGAGTTGGGACTGGATTTAGATATTTGAAACATTCTGGTCTCTGAATGGAGAATGAATGGAGGGCAGAGAGGGGTCAGAGAAAATCAGGAGAGGATTGCATTAGCCCAGGTGAGAAAGCAAGGACCACTGTTCTTCTGGTGTTTGAAAGAAAAAATGGACATACTTTTATTTATTTATTTATTTTTATTTTTGTTAAAAAAAACTTTTTAATGTTTAGTTTTGAGAGAGAGAGAGAACTAGTGGGAGAGGGGAAGAGAGAGAGGGAGACACAGAAACCAAAGCAGGCTCCAGGCTCTGAGCTGTCAGTACAGAGCCTGACATGGGGCTCGAACCCACCAACTGTGAGATCATGACCTGACCTGAAGTCAGACGCTTAACTGACTGAGCCACCCAGGCGCCCCAAAAATGGACATACTTCTATAAAACATCTTTGTATAGACTTAATGTATTTTTGAATGACCTTATGCTGTTTGTATAACTTTTAATCCACCACTAAGCTTTCTATTCATATTATGAACACATTTCTTTGTCATTTGATGTTCTTCAAGACACCATTATAAATGGCTAGTCATTATATTGATATGTAACCATGATACGCCCCAGCCTCATGAACGGATTTGTGATGACAAAGAGAAGGTGTGCATTGGACTCTCAAGGTCCCATGAGACTAGTAGACCAGGAAAAGAACAAATACATTTAAAGTAGATTCTCAATCACAGTCATCATAATGGTAATAATAGTTACCATTTACTAAGTGATTACTATGTGCCTGGTTCTGTTCCACTGCTTTACATGTATTAACTCAGGCAGCCCTCTTCAGTCCTAATCTTTATGAGGAAGGCACTCTTATTCTCATTCTTTTTTAAAATTTTTTTTTAATCTTTACTTATTTTTGAGAGAGAAAGACAGAATGCAAGCAGGGGAGGGGCAGAAAGAGAGAGGGAGACCCAGAATTCACAGCAGGCTCCAGACTTTGAGCTGTCAGCACAGAGCCTGATGCAGGACTTGAACTCGTGAAAGTGAGTGTGTGACCTGAGCTGAAGGCAGATGCTTACCGACTGAGCCACCCAGGGGCCCCCCATTCTTTTTTTTTTAGTGTTTATTTATTTTGAGAAAGAGAGTGGGGGAGGGGTAGAGAGAATCCCAAGCAGATTCCCCACTCGGTGCAGAGCCCCACGCGGGGCTCAATCCCACAATGGTGAGATCTACCTGAGCAAAAATGAAGAGACCCTTAACTGACTGAGCCACCCAGGCACCCCTATTCTCATTCTTATTTTATTGATGAGAGCAAGAAAGCACAGAACAGTAAGTCTATGTGAGGTATTTATCTTATCAGTTGATCCAAACGAAATTTCGTTTCTTTTTTAAAAAAGCATGACAGCCAGAACGTGAAAGCAACCCAAGCTCCCGCTGACAGATAAATGGATACAGAAAATGTGGCCTTACGTACAACGCGATATTATTCAGCTTTAAAAAGGAAGGAGGTTCTGACACATGTTACAACATGCATGAAACTTGAGGACATTTTGTTCAGCGAAATAAGCCAGACACAAAAGGACGAACACTGTAGCACTCCACTTACATGAGGTCCCCAAGGAGTCAAATTCACAGAGACAGAAAGTAGAAGGGCAGTTGCCCGGGCTGGGGGAGGGGATGGGGTGGGGGATGGAGAGTCAGCGTTGAATGGATGCAGAGTGTCAGTTTGGGCAGATGAGAAAGTCCTGGTGGCAGTGATGATTGTGTAACAGAGTGAATGTACTTCATGCCATTGAACTGCCCGTAAAAATGGTTAAAGTGCTTGATTTTAAGTTATGTATATTTAGCCACAATAAAAAAAAAATGCACACTTCTTTCTCCAAAGGAGTTCCTGGCATTTTCTGTCTGAAGCCTTCAAATTGAAACATCCCCAAACTTAATAAGAGTGAAACAAATTTGTTTGGCTAGAGGAGTATTCTTCAATCCTTCCAACATTACTTGGAATACCCTCAGACTGAATATTCTCGGCTTGGAAATGTTTATCTATAAAAGGAAATGTTTTCAGAGGGTGCAGTTTGAAATTAGGGGATGAAAATGAAACCTTTCCCAAACATAACGATGTCATTTGTTAACTGCGAATGAAGTGGCAAATAGAGGCATTTTTAAAGAATCGACACCAAAGCATTATGCTGCCCTTGTGTGAGGAAACAACAGAGCTGCTTGTCCTGGAACATGAATTTTGAGCTATTGGAATGCGGTGTGCCTGTAGCAGACACCGTTGGTGGCTGACCTACATCTCCCTGGCCTATCCCTGGGGTTGCCTGCGGACAGTTCTTGTACCCATCCGTGGCCTGTGCACCTGTCTTTGCGTCTGCTGGCCTCTGGTGAGTGCTTTGCCTGGTACACGTGGGCTAGAAGGGTCAGAGAGTTAAATACTCCCAGAAAGCGTGGGACTGCAGGTGGTGGGTAAAGACCCCAGCCCCCTCACTCTCAGGGGTCCCATGTGAGATGTGCTCTGCTTAGAGAAATTGAACCCAGTCGCCCACAGTGGAAACGCACTGATATACCCCATATTGAATTTTTTCTTCGTTCATGGTTCTTCCTGGGGTTTCCTCCCAAAGCAGCTATTTGGATCCATATCCTTTGTATTTAAAAAAAAATTTTTTTTTAACGTTTATTTATTTTTGAGATAGAGAGAGACAGAGCATGAACGGGGGAGGATCAGAGAGAGAGGGCTCCGAAACAGTCTCCAGGCTCTGAGCTGTCAGCAAGAGCCCGACGCGGGGCTCGAATCCACAGACCATGAGATCATGACCTGAGCTGAAGTCGGACACTTAAACGACTGAGCCACCCAGGTGCCCCCGTATTCTTTGCATTTTTGATAAATGTTTCTATTGTGGTAAGATATGCATAACATTAAATTAAACATTTTTACCATTTTTACGTGTACAGTTCTGTGGTATTAAGCTTATGCATACCATGTGCTGACACCACTTGAAATGCTGTCCCATTAAACAGTAACTCCCCATTCTCCCTCCCCAGACCCTGGCCCCTGGCAAGTACACTTCTGCTTTCTGTCTCCATGAAGTTGACCACTCTGGGCACCACATCTAAGTGGAATCATATAGTACTTGTCCTTTTGTGGCTGGCTTAGTTCACTAAGCATAATGTCCTCAAGTTTCATCATGTTGCAGTATGTGACAAGATTTTCCTTCCTTTTTAAGGATGGAGACTATTCCATTGTATGTGGACATCACATTTTGTTTATCGATCCATCATCCAGGGACACTTGGGTTGCTTTGGATCCCCATTCTTATTTCAAGAATATGGAGTGAAACTGAGATGTTTTGAATTCTGTCCAGGAGGGAATGTGACAGTTATTGGAAATTGGAATCAGCTAGTTAAATGGAAGGATCCCAGAAGTCCTTGTGATGTAGACCCCTCATCTCAGCCTGAAAAGGCGTCTACACTGTCAATATGTGGACCGTGGGAGCAGAAGTTAAGGAACATGGGTGATGTGCAGAGACAAACAAGTTGAGTCTTAAATATTGGACCCATTGAATATGACCTTGCAGAGGGTCCAATATTTAAGCAAGGTTATGTGTTAAACTCTGTCAAATGTCAGATGGCTTGTGAATATTTAAGTCCTGAGCTACAGAAGAGGTGTATATGCAAATATCACAGACTCAAAGAATGTAATACCAAGCAGATTTATCCAGTCAGTGCGATTTTCTTTCACAATATCTAGGATATACTTCTACAAGTGGTTCTCATGGATTTGTAACTATTTGGGACCCAATTACCAGTTCACCTGCATGCCCTTCATCATGGTGTCACTTGCCTTCTGCAAAGAGGGGACCACACTTATAATTCATATGGAGGAAATACGTGACCCGGGACACCCTGAAGGTGGTGTTTGCATGCACTAGGAACCGCTGCAGAAGCAGAACCACTTTCACCTACTTCTCCGGTGAAAGTAGAAATTACCTTTGCAGAAAGCTGTGCTTGTTTCCTGCAAACATGTGCATATCCCAGAGAGGATACTTTATGGTGAATACGGACACATTGTGTGTTGGATTCTCTCTCTTTTGTATCTTACAAGGAACTTGTTTAGAGTGAGGAGTACTTGTGTTCCTGTGCTAGAACCTGAAATAAAACTTCTCTTTGGAAATTTTTTCCCCAGAAAGTGTATTTGTTACATACAGAGAGTTTGCGCTCATATGCCCTTATTTTATTGTTTTTTTTTTCTACATATCTCATTTTAAACTATTATATCTATACTGTCTTCCAAATCAGAGATTTACAACCTTAAAAAAAAGTGTTTTAAAACTATTGGCTCTGCCCTGGAAATACCAGTCCCTGTGCACAAGTGGGTGGGAAGGAGGTTACTCACTATGTCAAAAACTAGGAAACAGGAGGAAAAGCTATAGTATCAGAAAGAGGGTTCCCTCTGTGGGTCTTCATACTGGGGAATTCTATGTGGTATTTGGAAAGGACCTGAAATAAAGCAAACTCTAGTAGAACCAGAACTTTCTACCTTCAAAGCTGAACTATTTTTAATTTTTTTAAAACTAAACTTTAAAAAATGATTTCCAGATTAACTGGGATATAGTTGACATATAACATTGTGTAAGTCGATACATTTCTATATTGCAAAGTGATTGCCGCCATAGCATTAGCTCCATCCTGTCACATAATTACCGTTTCTTTCTTGTGCTGAAAATATTTGAGATTTACTCTTAGCAACTTTCAGGTATTATAGTACAGTGGAAGTGTATTGTAATACAGTACTATGTACAGTATTATACAGTATTATAATGCTCTCCATTAGATCACCAAGAACTTTAATCTTATAACTGGGCGTTTGTACCCCTTGGCCACTATCTCCCCGTCTCCCCTCCCCCCAGCCCCTGAGACACCCCACTCTATTTCATTTTTCTATGTAAAGCCAAACTATTTCCCTACTAATTGTACATTGCCTTTTGTTTGACCTTATTTTATATACATATATACTATATAATTATATGGTATATTATTATATATTGATATATATTATATTATCATCTTTTAAGGATTTCTTACCAGCCTGCCTCACTTTTGCTAAGCATAAGCATAAGCCTGGGTGGTCCAGCAGCAGCAGGAGCCCAGGTGGTGGAGGCAGGGTTAGTTGAAAGGAGAAATCTCCAAGGAGCAGCTGAAACTCACAGGGCTTGGAGCTGCTCCATCACTGGACCCATGGTATCTTCCTTTCAGGACTTCCTGGGTTATTAAAAGAGTGGAACCAGCCATATGATCTGGTAAAAGCATCTGTTAAAAACAATGGGCTTCAGGGGCTCCTGGGTGGCTCAGTTGGTTAAGCATCCAACTCTTGATTTCAGCTCAGGTCCTGATCTGGTGGGTTCGTTAGAGCCCTGCGTCAGGCTCTGCACTGGCAGCATGGAGTCCTGCTTGGGATTCCCTCTCTTCCTCTCTCTCTCCTTACCCCTTCCCCACTCTCACTCACTCTCTTTCAAAATAAATAAAATTTCAAAAAAATTAACACACACACACACACACACACACACAAAACCAGTGGGCTTCAGCTAAATTAATTCTGATCGCTTCTTCCAATCTTCAGTCATCCTGCCAGGTTGGAGAGCCACAGGGATGCTTGAATCATGGGGAACTTGTGGGGTACCCATTGACTGTGAGGTAACCAACCAATGTTGGGACTGGAACTCCTCGTCTGCTGGTCCACCATCGAATGAAACGGGGATCACCTATTTTAAAAACATATTTTCACTAAATCTCCATCCAGGTCTGCTCTCCCACCTGGAGTGCTCTACCTAATTGGCTGATAAAACAGTCATTAAATTAACTACAAATGGTAGTGCTTGGCTGTTTCCGACAATACTGAGATCAGTCTTTGGGTCCCAGCTGTTTAGGAGCAGGGGAAGGAGTGGCAGAGCCTTGGGAGGTGTGGTCCTTCTCTGCCTGCTGACTTAACCTTCCTCATCAGAGCTTCCACAACTGCTGCACCAGACAGCAAATGAAAGGTGACCCAAATGACAAATAAAAGTCAGCAGAGTTTAATCTGGAGGAGTACAAACCTTGAGAGACTTTTCATTTGATAAGACCTTTTTCCCATGTAAAATGGGGTCTTGGATACATAGGAATTGCTCAGATTTTATCCTGGAGGTTATAAAAAGGAAGCAGAAAATAATGAGAGTTCCATTTCAGTAAAGATGATCACACTGATTTCATGTCTACAGAAATTGAATTATCAGATTACAAGTCTGTGGGGGGTTTTGTGCTCTTTAAAAAGACTGGGTGCCGGGGGCGCCTGGGTGGCGCAGTCGGTTAAGCGTCCGACTTCAGCCAGGTCACGATCTCGCGGTCCGTGAGTTCGAGCCCCGTGTCGGGCTCTGGGCTGATGGCCCGGAGCCTGGAGCCTGTTTCCGATTCTGTGTCTCCCTCTCTCTCTGCCCCTCGCCCGTTCATGCTCTGTCTCTCTCTGTCCCAAAAATAAATAAACGTTGAAAAAAAAATGAAAAAAAAATAAAAAGACTGGGTGCCTTAGAAGAGAATTTCTATTATCTTTTAAGGGCATTTAATACCAAAAAGGAACCAAAAATGTTCCAACCATTGTTGGAACACTACCTATTCAGATGGAACTATCATTTATAATGATTTTTGCTCTCACAAGGACCATCTTGAGTGGCTGTGCTGTGCTGGTGGTCCATGCTGGTGGGAGAGCTCCTTTTTTCCAGCCTCTTTAATTCCTGTGGCTGTGGAAATGCACAGCCATCTTGGTGGGAACAAGCCACCAGATGGTGGTACCATCTGGGTGCCAGGGTCAAAGATTGGAGGAGAGAATGAAACACAAAAAGGGAGAAGAGGTAAGAGTGGCATTTATTATTTTTCAGGCTCCAGGGAATTCAATTGAAATAGCACTCCCCACCACCACAAGGCTTTCATGAAAGGGATCTGCAAGGCCGGCCATCAGCTCCCGAAGGCGTCCCTTACTTGGCGTTTTCCATTTGCCTCAGAGCCACGTACATGTGTGCAGGGGGAATGTTTTCCATCCTCTTGGAACATTTGGGATAGTTGAAGTCATTGTGCGGTTAAGTACTGATTGGTGCTGGCAGTAAGAGGAAATTTGCTTTTTAAAAATGGAAAAGAAAACTCCGTTATTTGGAAGCAGCAAGTATATTTGAGCAGCTCTGTTCTGCCTGGTGAATGTCTCCAGAAGCGAACAGTCCTGGGATCCATGTTGAAATGGAAATGATGGTCCAAGTCAGGGTGATTCAAGGTCAGGATCAGGACTTGAGACAGTGCCCCAAGTCTGCTGTTTAGAAACCGTGCCCCAAGCCTTCTCCTGAAGGGCTTTCAAACATCTTTTCACGTGAAAAGCGCTTAAACAAAATGCATTTTACTTCTCCTTAGTGTTACCCAATTTTTCATTAATTAGCTTCATAAGCACTCGCCTCTGCCCATAGGACCTTACTTAATATGCTACACTAGGGATGAAAAAATACGTTGTCTTAGCAACTGGAATCAGAATCCTCGCAAGAGAGACACAGAAGACTTCCCTCTGAGCTCCCACAGCACTTGGCCTAGACTTTACATTTTTTTTTTTAAATATGGTAACATATAACACAATTTGCAATTGTAACTATTTTTAAGTAGGCAGTTCAGTGGCCTTAAGTACATTTACATTGTTGTACAGCCATCCCCACCATTCACCTCCAGAGCTTTGTTCATCTTGTAAAACTGAAACTCTATACTTATTAAAAATAACTCCCCATATTTCGTTCTTTCTCATTGCCATGTAGTACTCCATTGTGTATATAAACCACAATTTCTTTATCCATTCATCAGTTGATGGACATTTAGGCTCTTTCCATAATTTGGCTATTGTTGAGAGTGCTGCTATAAACATTGGGATACAAGTGCCCCTATGCATCAGTACTCCTGTATCCCTTGGGTACATTCCTAGCAGTGCTATTGCTGGATCATAGGGTAGGTCTATTTTTAATTTTCTGAGGAACCTCCACACTGCTTTCCAGAGTGGCTGCACCAATTTGCATTCCCACCAACAGCGCAAGAGGGTTCCCGTTTCTCCACATCCTCTCCAGCATCTATAGTCTCCTGATTTGTTCATTTTGGCCACTCTGACTGGCATGAGGTGATATCTGAGTGTGGGTTTGATTTGTATTTCCCTGATAAGGAGCGACGTTGAGCATCTTTTCATGTGCCTGTTGGCCATCCGGATGTCTTCTTTAGAAATATGGCCCTTTGTAGCAACATGGATGGAACTGGAGAGTGTGATGCTAAGTGAAATAAGCCATACAGAGAAAGACAGATACCATATGTTTTCACTCTTATGTGGATCCTGAGAAACTTAACAGAAACCCATGGAGGAGGGGAAGGAAAAAAAAAAAAAGAGGTTAGAGTGGGAGAGAGCCAAAGCACAAGAGACTGTTAAAAACTGAGAACAAACTAAGGGTTGATGGGGGTGGGAAGGAGGGGAGGGTGGGAGATGGGTATTGAGGAGGGCACCTTTTGGGATGAGCACTGGGTGTTGTATGGAAACCAATTTGACAATAAATTTCATATATTGAAAAAAAAATAACTCCCCATCCCCCACCTCTCCCCAGGTCCCTGGCAACCTCCCTTCTATTTTCCACCTTTATGAATTTGACTCTTCTGGGTGCTTCAGATAGGTGGAATCATACAGTGTTTGACTTTTTGTGTCTGGCTTCTTTTATTTAGCATAATGTCCTTAAGATTCATCCATGCTGTAGCCTGCGTCAGAATTTCTTTTGTCTTCAAGACTGATAATACTCCACTGTATTGAAATACCACACTTTGACCTATGCCTTTTTCAATTAGGATTTAATTGACATATAACATTATATTAGTTTCAGGTGTACAACATAATGATTTGGTCTAGGTATATATTGTAGTATGATCACCACAATACATCTAGGTAACATGCATTACCACACATAGTTAACGTTTTTTCCTTGTGTTGAGAGAGTTTAAGATGTACTCTCAAGATATTTCAAATATACAAAACAGTATTTATTGTTATTATTTTAAATGTTTATTTATTCATCTTGAGGGGGAGAGAGAGAGACAGTGCACATGAGTGGGGGGTGTGTTGCACAGCGAGAGGCAGAGAGGGGATCTCAAGCAGGTTCCATGCTCAGTGCTCAGACGGAGCCCCAATGTGGGGCTCGTGCCCAAGACCATTAGATCATGACCGGAACTGAAATCAAGAGTTGGATGCTTAACCGACTGAGCCCCCCAGGTGTCCCTACAACACGGTATTATTAACTATAGTGGCCATGCTGTACGTTACACTCCGGAACTTGTCTTACAACTGGAAGTTTATACCTTTTGACCACCTTCACCCATTTCTCTCTCTCCCTATCCCCCCACCTCTGGCAATCACCAATCTGTTTTCTGTATCTATTAGTTCAATTTTTTGTTTTTTGGGTTTTTTTAGATTCCATGCATAAGTGAGATCATTTGGTGTTTGCCTTTCTCTGTCTGACTTCTTTCAGAACAAGATAGACTTAGCAAAATACCCTCTAAATCTATCTGTGTTGTCGCCCATGTCAGGATTTCCTTCCTTTTTTATGGCTGACTAATATTCCGCTGCAAACCACATTTTCCTTATCCATCCTTCTATCGATGGACACTTAGGTTGTTTTCCATGTCTTGGCTCTTGCAACTAATGCTGCAATGCACATGGTGGTGAAGAGAGAGTGTTTTCATGTGCTTGGGATAAATACTTGGAAGTAGAATCGCTAGATCATATGGTGGTTCTATTGTTAAATTTTGAGAAAATTCCATACTATTTTCCCTAGTGGCTGCACCAATTTACAATCCCTCTAACAGTGCCCAAGGGTTCCCTTTTATTCACATCCTCACTAACACTCATTATCTCTTGTCTGTTTGATAATAGCCATTCTAACAGGTGTGAGGTGCTATCTCATTGTGGTTTTGATTTGCCATTTCCCTGGCCTATACTTGTGATATGGCACATACCAGCCACTGTCTATTTTAGCCTATACACCACATGGGGACCAAAAGATACAAAGGATTCATACTTTGAATTCCTTCACCTTGGCATGCGGCAGAGCAAATAGCACAGTGTCAGGATGTATTACTCAACTAGGTCTGTTAATGGTAACACACACACACACACACACACCAGAATAATGTGTGTGGAGGCATCATTAGTTGTTACTATGATATTATGAGTGGGAGACGGTAACCTGGTCCTACTAACAGATTAATTGCTTGACTGACTGACTTGTTGATTAATTCGTTCACAAACAAATATTTTATGCACTTTATACAAGTGTCAGGCAGCTTGCTAATGACCGAGACCACAGCAAAGATACTATCCTTGACTTCATGGAGTTTCTAACTCTTGGGGGAGAAATTAAAAAATAACTACTCAAATAAATACATAATTACAATTTGTGATAAGAGCAGGGAAAGAATATTATAGATAGGCTGGTGTATGAGACACAGCAGAAACATATGTTTCCTCTAATGAGATTTTTAAATAAAAACAAAATAAGAGGTGCTGGGTGGCTCAGTCAGTTAAGCATCTGACCCTTGATTTTGGCTCAGGTCATGATCTCGGGGTTGTGGGATCAAGGCTCGTGTCTGCGCTGAGTATGGAGCCTGCTTAGGATTATCTCTCTCTCTTCCTCTGTTCCTCTCCCCCACTCGTGCTCTTTCTCTTAAAATAAATAAATAAATAAATAAATAGTAAAGTCAGGGGCAGCCTCTGGGTGGCTCAGTTTGGCTGAGCATCCAACTCCTGGTTTTGGCTCAGGTCATGATCCCAGGATCATAGGATGGCTTCGGGCTCTGTGCTGAGTGTGGAGCCTGCTTAAGATTTTCCCTCTCTCCCTCTGCCCTTCCCTGCTCGTGATCTGTTCCTCTCTCTCTCTCTCTCAAAAAAGAAAAAAGAAAGAAGGAAAGAAAACATATTCCTTGGGTCTCTGACCTCTGATTGACATTGACAGAGGGAACACTGACCTCGGAAACTTCTTTCCTTCAAAACCTAACAGTGAAAACAACCAAAGAGTGAGAGTCAGGAAAGGGTGACTGTCAATAACCAAATAAGAAATGAATGTCCAAGGGGCACCTGGGTGGTTCAGTCAGTTAAGTGGCAACTTCAGCTCAGGTCATGGTCTTGCAGTTCGTAAGTTGGAGCCTGGCTTCGGGCTCTGTGCCTACAACTCAGAGCTTGGATCCTGCTCTGGATTCTGTGTCTCCCTCTCTCTCTGTCCCTCTATCAAAAATAAATATTAACAAAAATTAAAAAAAAAGAAATGAGTATCAAAAAAAGCTCAATGGCTCTATCTGTTTCCCTCAATGCCTAACTCTGCCTTTCACACAAACACTGTCTTGGAGAAGCACCCATATGGAAGCCTGACAAATGGTACAAGTGACTTCCAAACTGTAGTGAAGGCAGAAGAGAGTCTGCTGGGCGGGGGCAGGGGAACCAGTGCTTACAACAGGTGACTGACCAATGAGACGGCCAAGCAAGATGGTGCAGGGAGGGCTGAGCTGGGCAGATGTCAAGTGGAGATGTCTCATTTAGATGTCAAGTGGAGAATTAGGGGCCAGCAAAGAGGGAGAGTAGTCATAGACGAAGGGGGAAAACCAGGGAGGTGGAGAAGCCAGAGAAGAGGGTGTGACAAGAGGAGGGATCATTCTGCTGTGATTAGAGCTACCAAGAGGTGCCCTGGGGTAAGCATCATATACTGTCCTTGGGTCTGGCAAGTGGAGATGCTAGTTCCTTCACCAGGAGGGCTTTGAAGGGAGTGAGATCCGCTAGCTAATGACACTAAGGCCTTTTGAAAGCCACTTTGACCAGCGGGGTCCCACTGCCATCAATCCATAGTTTTTAGCAGAGATACCCAGTGACTGTGCACTGAGATAGTATCGCAAGCACGATTCACAATCACTGCCATGATGGTGGAATTAGATGATTAGCCACCTGCAGCACATTAAGCATTCTCATCATGTGTGAACCACAGTTTCCCCTTCCAAACTTTTCTCAACGTCTCCATGAAGTCTAGCTTCTACTCCCTGTTGCGTGAAAAAGCAAAAAATCTGAGATTAACAAGATGTGTCTGTAGGGGAGAAAAGCCCCAAAGCCCAGTGCGGTCTGTTGTCATCGCCAGAGACAACCCACCTTCTAGGAGTGGCTTCTTCTGGTCTTCACATTCTTCTCTCAGATCAACCAGGTTTGCGAGCCTGAGAGCTTTGTCTCCCTTGGGTCGAGGATGCTTGAGGATTCTGGGTGAGCAATTTGAAGGTCGCTCATGGAGCTAGAGGGTCTCCTGAAAGATCTTCATCTCTACCAGGCAGAGTGTGAGCTGGCATTTAATCCTTTTTTCCATTTGGCTTCAACATTTCTCATAGTTTCATGTGTTCATTTTGCCATCTTTTAAAAAAGATGAATTATTATGACCATGTCACAAACATTACTCCGTATTGGCAGGATAATTTTATAGCATTAATTTACGTTTTCCTTGCCGTGTATTTTTCTTTCTCTTCTCCAAGTAGCTAACAAGTTACTTGGGTGGAAAGTAGGAGTTATTTCCAAGACTTCTTTGTTTCCCTTTTATTTATAAACCTTTTTGGGCACTGCATCCTGCTCCTTGAGCTGGCAATGCTTCAGAGAAGGGGCTGTGGGATCCCTAGCCTTGTCAAATGCTCCTGTGCCCCAAGAATCTCATGGTGTTATCAGGGGTGCTTGACATTTGGAGCTACTTAGACCAAGAGAGGCCTCCTGTCATCAATCCTCCAAGACTGGCAGAAATATCTTAGTGACTCTCTAGTACAGCCAAGTGACCTAGGGACTGGTCAGTCGGTGTCCCAGAAGGGACCCATCCCTTGGCTTTGGTCCAGGTAAGACCCTGGCACCTTTTCATGTCACTGGAGATAAGGAAAGAACCTTAAGAATGGTTTGAGGTTGAGTTTTCTTCTAGCCCAGGGAATGTGGGCACCAAGCCAAAATTAATTTGATCTAAAAAAATGTTTTAGTGCATTTTTTCCTGGCGTCCTCGAATCCGAGGTCTGAGAATACTCATACCTGTCTCAAATTACATTAACTTGAAGAAGTCAAAGCACACCAGCTCTTGATTTTGTGGCCCATGGAAGAGAATAGCACATAGAAATGGAACCCACTGCTATTTCCAAACTGCTTTTCCTCATTTAAAGCCTTTTCTTGTTGACTTTCTAGTAAACAACAGCAAGATTTTTTCCCCTAGTTTCTTCCTTCCCTCTTGTTGTCAATTAAAAACCATATACAGCCACTTTGAGAAAAGAGTTTGGCAGTTTCTTATAAAGTTAAACATACACTTACCACATGATCTGGCAGTCCCACCCTTAGGTATTTACCCAAAAGAAATGAAAACATATGTCCACACAAAGGCCTGTACATGAATGTTCATGGCAACTTTATTCATAATAGACAAAAACTGGAAATGATCCAAATATCCAGCTGGTAAGTGGGACAATTCCAGCCAATTGGATGAATGAATTATTGATACATGCAGCCATATGGAGGGAGCTCGAAAGTATAATGCTAAGTGAAAGTGGCTGAACACAAACGAATACATACCATCTGATTCCACCTACACATAGTGCTCTACAAAGCAGAGCTACAGTGATAGACACAGAGTGGTTGGCAAGAGCCAGGGGTTAGGAGAGGGGATTGACAGCAAAGGGGCACGAGGGAGCTTTTCGGAGTGCTGGAAATGTCCCGTACTGGGGTTGTGGTGACTGGTAACACGACTTCATGTTCCTCGAAACATATAAAATTTTAAAATACTTAACAAATTGGTGAGTTTTACTGTGTGTCACAAAAGCTCTAAAAAAGCTGACCAAAATCATAAGGGAGGAATAAAGATGATAGTAATGAAGGTATTGAATAACTCGTTCCTGGACACTTGAGAGACCCGTGTAAAGGGGTCCCCAGGATGCTGGTGCCAATTTTTCTTTAATGTTTGTGAACTGCATGTTGTTCACCCATCTCCACCCAACCCACACTCCAGTGCCCCCGTCGGAAGAGGCCCTCCATCTTCTCCAACACCTCTTCTTCCACCGTGAGAAGCCATGCTGCTTGGGTTCAACACTACTACCTGGTATCTGGCTCCAAGTATAGTGTGAGCCAACATGAACCCTTCCCCACATCTTCCTCCATAGTAGACAAGCTCGGCCTTCCCTGTTGCCTATCTTTCTTTCATTCCACGGCTTTATTGCTGATTGTGGGTAATATTTATCACATGTGTGTTTGGGTTTTCTAGAGAAACGAACCAGCAGAGATCTCTCTATTCCCTCTCTCTATTATCTATCTATTATCTACCTATCATCTATCTATCTATCTATCATCTGTCTGTGTATCTGTCTATCTGCCTGTCTAGATAGAAAAAGAAAGAGAATGAGAGAGATTTATTTTATGGAATTGGCTTCTGCAATTGTTGGGACTACGAAGTCTGGAATTTGCAGAGCAGGCCAGCAGGCTAGAAATTCAGTTAAGAGCTGACACAGTCTTGAGTCCAAAGGCCGGAAACTCAGGCAGAATTTCTATGTGGCAATCTGGAAGTAGAATTCCTTCTTCTCTGAGTGTTCGGAGTCTTAGCTCTTAAGGCCTCGACTGATTGGGTGAGGCCCACCCACATTATGGAAGGTAATCTACTTTACCCAAAGTCCACTTTAAGTGTTAATCACATCTAAAAAATACCTTGACAGCAACATCTCAACTGGTGTTTGATCAAACAGCTGGTTACCTTAGCCTAGCCAAATTGACACATAAATTAACCATCACACATCTTCATTAGCCTCTTTCCTCCCTTTTAAAGTCATTAAAATCTGAGTTTGCACTTTCGCTCTGCCATTGGCTAGCGGTGTTACCTTGGGAAAGCTGCTCTTTGGGCCTCCATTTCCTCAATATAAATCTGGGTCAATAACAGGATTGTTATGTAAGAATTAAGTGAATGAATATAAGAGAGTGAATACATTCAAAGAGCCTATAGAAGACTACCCAGCACTCTAAACTACTTACTACCTTCCAGGCACTATTTTATATTTTATATATATTAACTAATTTTTGAAAAAATTTCTATTCATCTCAAAATTACATTTATGAGCAAGAAACTTCCCAGTCATGGCCAATGAATGACTTGAATCAAAAAGCGGGGAGGGAACCATATGTTTGAAGTAAACTAGACAGAATAAAGAAACGTTTCAAACTCAAATGTTCAAAAAAAAAAATGCCCCAGAGCCTTCCCCTAGTGACTTCCATAGTGACATTTAATCAAGGCCTAGCATTTAAGATAATTTTCAAAAGCTTTTTGCTCAATGATATTCTTGTTTTGCTGTTTTATTTAATCACTAGTGTGGCAAAAGCCTTCGATTTTTCTTTTTTTGGTAGTGTATAAAAAGCAGTTCTTATACATTGTACTTTAAACAGCCCACTTGTGGGCTGGTGGGGGCCCAATCACCGCTGATCACATTTCTCTGGGAAAATGTATTCCAAGATCCAGGCAAATGACTTACGAATGAACTTGTAGTACATATCCCATCTCTAATTTGCTGTCTCCTTTCAATACAGACAGCATGACAAAGTAGGTAAGGACAAGCACTTTGAAGCTTCCCAACAGCTATGAGGATGACTCCCAGCCTGGCTGCCAACACTGGTGTCACTGTGGGCAAATTGCTTAATCCCCAACTGCCCCAGTTCTTCAACTTGGTAATGAAATAATAAGTACCACTTCATAGATTTGTCATGAAGATTAAATGAATTTTTCTAGCACTTACAAAGTGCTCATTAGGTGAAATCATTCTACTCTGGAGAGTACCCCATGATATCCATAACATTTAAATTATATGGTACCAAATACCCTTACACCTTGCTTTTCAAATGAGAAAAGGGAGCAGAGATATAGCGGCGACTCTCGTAAGCTCCCCATGCACATGCCTCTATCCACATATCAAGAACTTCCTGTAACTCACTGCTGTCTCGTGTCAGCAAGCACTGGCTGAGATCAATGATTTCTGCATCGCCAAGGCCACAGGGAAGTTTGCATCTTTTAGTCACTGGGCCTCTGTGCTATGTTTAACTATTAAACCACTGCCATGGGTGAAATCGTGTCCCCCCCATCCCCATGTCGAAGTACCAACCTCTAGCATTCAGAATCAGAATTTATTTGGAGAAAGGGCCTTTGAGGAGGCAATTAAGTTCAAAGGAGATCATTAGGGCAGGCCCTGATCCGATAGGGCTGAGGTCTTTCTAAGAAAAGGACATGAGGACACAAGACACACACAGAAGAAAGACAAGGTGAGGACACAGGGAAAAGACCACCATCTACAGTCCAGGAGACAGATTTGAGTCATCAATCCTGATGACACCTTGATCTTGAACTTCCAGCCTCCAGGATCTTGACAAAACAAATTTCTATTTTTTTTAACATTTATTTTTATTTTTGAGACAGAACATGAAAGGGGGAGGGTCAGAGAGAGAGAGGGAGACACAGAATCTGAAACAGGCTCCAGGCTCTGAGCTGTCAGCACAGAGACCGATGCGGGGCTCGAACTCATGAACTGCGAGATCATGACCTGAGCCGAAGTCAGACACTCATCTGACTGAGCCACCCAGGCGCCCCCAAATTTCTATTTTTTAAAGACAGCATCTGTGGCACTTTGATATGGTAGCCCTTAGCAGACTAATACAGTGGCCACTGTCTCCTCTCCCTCCTCCTTCTTCTTCTTAAGTTTATTTATTTATTTTAAGGGGAGAGAGAGAGAGAGAGAGAGAGAGAAAGAGAGAGAGAGAGAGAGAGAGAGAGAGACAGGGACAGGGGAAGAGAGAGAGAATCCCAAGCAGGCTCAGCACTGTCAGCACAGAGCCTAATGCGGGGCTCGAACCCCGCATTAACCATGAGATCATGACTTGAGCTGAAGTCGGACACTTAACCAACTGAGCCACCCAGACGCCCCTAACATAGCCTCTCTTTGGAAATTTACTACTGCCTAGATCCTCACAGCTCCAGCTGTTTTTCCAGCTGTTCCTTCTGGATAGATTTCTTGTCCTTTGTTCATCCTTCAATATTGGTGATTCTCAGCGTAAATAACCTTTCTCTTTTTATATGCTCCTCACCCACTCTTATGTTTTAACTATCGACAGTAACCAATTCAATGATTTCAGCTTAGTCCTCTCTCTCTCTTGCAAGCACCACGTTTATGTGTAAAATTGCACATCTTCCCCCAATGCTCCCCACATACATCAGACTCCACAGTGCAAAACTATGGTCATCACCTTGCCCACAAACTGGCTCTGCCTCCTGGGTTGTCCCTTGTGTTCACCTCATGGCACCATCTTCCTGTTCACACCAGAGACCTGACAACCAGTCTGGACTTCTCCCTCTCCTTTACTGCTCTACATGATCTCCTCATTAGGTGTTAAGCCTCTCCTGTCCTTCCGATGCTCACTGCCCTGCTGTGGTCCAGACAGCAAGCCTCTCGTGCTCAGACTGCGGCAAGTACTTCCTGGTTGCTCTGGTGCTGGAGTGTCATTCTCATATCAGTCCCGGTTGTGCTTGCCTGGGCAATTGCCCAGACTCTATCCCCGCGTTCTTCCCAGGAGAGCACCACACAGCCTCAAGCAGTTTGATCAGGAAGACTTGGAGATCTATCTTGGAGGGTTGGGCAGGGAGAGACTGAATGAGAAGGTGCTATTTAAGATGAGGCTCAAGGACCAGGAGGCACCAGTGTTGTCCTTCAGAACAGCCACCAAGTCTTAAAAAAAAAAAAAATTCAAATCTACTTAAGCTTTTGCCATTTTCCCAAAGGTGTTAGGGAGTTGTAGGGTTTATATGAAGCTGTCTACTGCCACCTTGTGGCAGACAGTTGCAAAGAACCCCCGCCCCCCCCCCCCCTCCCAAAAGTTCTGCTAACTTCTAGGAGACTGAGCCTCGCTCCTGTTACAATGGATGGCTTATCCGCAGCTCCATCGAAGAACACCACCTCTTCTTGTGCTCTGGAATCTGTCCTCTCTCCCTTCACCCAAAGACGGTGTTCCAAGTATTTCCCTCTGTCTGGCATCATCGATTTTCCTCTATTGCCACTTCCCATCAGGACTCAAACCCACTGATGCTCACCATCTTAAAACAAAACAACCACAAAACAAATACCTTAGCTTAACTCCCTCACCCCCGCCCCTCATCTCATCCCACCCTATTTCTCTGCTCTCCTTTATGGCAATTCTCTTCAAAAGAGTTTTGTGTACTTGCTGTCCTCACTTTCCCTTTTTCTTTTCTTCCTCTTTTCTTGTCCTCTCTTGAGTCTATTTCCACTTGGATTTTTGCCTCTAACACTCTACCCAGACTGCCCAGTCAAGGCCAGAAATGACTTCCGCGTTGCCAAATCCAGTGGTCAAGTCTCAGTCCTCATCTTGACCCAACTGTAGTTGACATCACTGCTGAGTCCCTTCTCAAAACACTTTCCTCACACCCCCGGCTCCACCCTTTCCTGGCTCTTCCTTCCACGCCATAGGCCATTCCTTCTCAGCACACTTTGCTGGTTTTCTCATCTTGTCTCTAAGCCTTAAATATTGGAATGCCCATGGCTCAATCTTCTGGCCTCTTCCATATCTGTGTGCATTCTCCAGTCCCTCCCATGAAGTTCCTCTACTTTTACTACAACTCATATGCTGATCATTCCACAGGACTCTTGCCTTTTCCCCCTGAACCTCAGACCGGACATTACCACCACATGCCTACTGTGTATCTCAGACGAAGCATATTTAAAATTGAACTTTTGATTCCTTCTCAAATGCCCATCTTACTCGTTCTTCCCCAGTTTCCCTCATCTCAGTAAATTGCAGCATCATGCTTCCAGTGGCTCATCCTTCACTCTTTTTCTGATACACGCATCCAATCCATTGGGAAATCCTGTTGACCTTATGCATTTTACCATCTCCTTCCACCACCACCACCATCAGCCTCATTCAAGCCCACGTCACCCCAGACTGTCAGGAAAAACCCTTACTTGGTCTCCCTGCTTCTACCTTGTCCCCTTACCGCCTGTCTCTCCACCAAGGAGCCAGGGGCCAACATGGTCCTTCCAAGCTGGAAGTAAGGCCACGTCACTGCTCAGCTCAGAACTGGCCTGTGGCTGCCCATGTCACACAGAGTAAAATGCAAGCTTCTCACCAAGCTCGTCAAGGGCCTGCATGGTCTGTGCCCAGTCCCAAGCTTCTGGTCTCACCTCCTGTCACTCATACTGCTCCAGCCTCCTCAAGCATGAGAGGCTTGCTCCCACTCATTGCCTTCCTTCTGCCTGAAAAGCTTGATTCTTACATCCTCCAGTTCTCTGCTCAAAAGTCTTCTTACCAAAGAGGACTTTCCAGATCATCCTACTGAAAAATGAGCTCTTTCTCCCTTTCCCTTGGCTCTATAATCTTCCTCTGTAGCATTTCATTACCTAATATAGCTTATGAGAATGTAAATTTCACAAGAGGAGGGGACATAGTCTCTTTGCTCACCGCCACATCCCCAGTGCCGGGAGCAGTGCCTGGCACACAGTAGGCGTACAATAAATATTTGTTGGATGAATGAGTGAGGGCCACTGTCCTAGGTAATCCAATTTCAAAAGAAGGAACACATTCTTTCTAATCCATCTACTTTTGCTTGAATGAAGCAACAGCAACGGTATCTTTAATCAATTCCTTATTTACTTAAAAATACCCTTAAGACTTTTTTTTATTTAGAGCAGTTTTCGGTTCACAGCAAACTGCAGAGGAAGATACAGCTATTTTCCATATACCCCCTGCTCCACCACATGTACAGCCTCTCCTGTTTCAACGTTTCCCACCCCAGTGGGACATTTGTTACAATTTATGAACCTGAACAGACACATCATAATCACCCAAAGTCCAGACTTTACATTACGGTTCACTCCTGGTGCTGCACATTCTATGGGGTTGGACAATGTACAATGAAATGTATCCCTCATTATGGTATTATACAGAGTATTTCCACTGCCCTAAAATCCTCTGGATCCCACCTATTCATCCCTCCCCCAAACCCCTGACAACCACTAATCTTTTGACTGTCTCCATAGTTCTGAATTTCCCAGAATGTCATAGAGTTGGAATCATACACTATGTAGCCTTTTCCGATTGGCTTCTTTCATTTAGTAATATGTCTTTAAGGTTCCTCCATGTATTTTTATGGCTTGATAACTCATTTCTTTTTAGCACTAAATAATATTCCGTCATCTGAATAAACCACAGTCTATTTATCCACCCTTCTGAAGGACATCTTGGTTGCTCTCAAGATCTGGCTCTTATAAATAAAGCTGCTAGTAACATCTGTGTGTAGGTTTTTGTGTGGACATAAGTTTTTAACTCCTTTGGGTAAATATCAAGAAGTACAATTGCTGCATCATATGGTAAGACTATGTTTAGCTTTGTGAAAAACCACCGATCTGTCTTCTAAAGTGGCTGCACCATTTTGCATTCCCACCAGGAAGGAATGAGAATCCCTGTGGTTTCACATCCTCACCGGCATTTCGGTTGTCAGTGTTCTGGGTTTGGGCCATTCTAATAGACATGTAACGGTATCTCCTTGTTTTGATTTGCATTTCCCTGATGACCTCTGACATGGAGCATCTTTTCATGTGCCTTTTCGCCATCTGTGTATCTTCTTTGGTGAGGTGTCTGTTAAAGTCTTTGGTTCATTTTAAAATCAGGTTGGGGGCACCTGGGTGGCTTAGTTGGTTGAACATCTGACTCTTGATCTCCACTCAGGTCATGATCTCACGGTTCGTGAATTCGAGCCCCACATCGGGCTCTGTGCTGACAGCATGGAGCCTGCTTGGGATTCTCTCTCTCCCTCCCTCCCTCCCTCCCTCCCTCTCTCTCTCTCTGCCCCCGCCCCTGCCAAAACAAATAAATAAACATTTTTAAAAAGGTTAAAAAAATAAAATCAGGTTGTTTATTTTATTGTCAAGCTTTAATCTTTAACCATTTTTTTTTACATGGAGAAAAGCTGCTATTGCTAGTTCTTTTTTGTTTTTTTTATTAAAAAATATTTTTTAACATTTATTTATTTTGAGAAGAGAGAGAGAAAGAGACAGAGCATGAGTGGGGAAGGGGCAGAGAGGGAGACAGAATCCAAGGCAGGCTCCAGGCTCTGAGCTGTCAATGCAGAGCCTGACGCAGGGCTTGAACCCACAAACTGTGAGATCATGACCTGAGCTAAAGTCAGACGCTTAACCAACTGAGCCACCCAGGCACCCCCATTAACTCTTTTTTTAATGTTTATTTATTTCGAGAGAGAGAGAGAGAGAGAGCAAGCAGGGGAGGGGCAGAGAGAGAGGGAGACACAGAATCTGAAACAGGTTCCAGGCTCTGAGGTGTCAGCACAGGGCCCGATGTGGGGCTCGAACCCACAAACTGTGAGATCATGACCTGAGCTGAAGTTGGATGCTTGACCGACTGAGCCACCCAGGCACCACACTAGTTGTTTCTCTATTGAGGTAGAGACAGCAAGTCAGATTTTTCTCTGGTCCAGGAAGGGTTGAGTGAACTCTTTATTTATGTAAATGTGCAGCCAGGCCTGCCCTGTGGGAGTTGGGGGCCCTTTTGATGGCTTGATTGAGGGTCCTCATCCCTCTGGTCACCAAAGTGTAGAAAGGAAAGAACCTTCCTGTGAGGAGAGAAATGGAAACCCCAACCTATTCTCTTTGAGGCTGGATGCTATTTGGACCCTTATAGATTCTGAGATGGTCTCAGGCTGAGGCAGTTCTACAGAGAAAAGAGACCTCCATGATCTTTCTCAGGCTGCTGGTGACCTGGGATCAAAAAGATGGCTTGGCTGTGATGAGGGAAAGATTGCTCTGAAGTAGTGTTGGGCGGGGGCACCTATCTGCCTGGTATGGGGTACATGCCTGTAGCAGGGGGACCTTGGGAACCAGAGCTGGTTTGGATGTGTAGCTTCCTGTATGGAAATACCCCTGGAAAGCGCGATGTTGCTGCCTTGAAGAAACGCTGTGTCTTGAAACCCACAGTAGCACCAATGATTTTTTTGAACCAGACAAGATGAGTACTTAACTGTAGCTCTTGTGATCCTCACTGCCTGGCCAGGCAGCTAGATCTGGAGCAGCTGGGTTCTGGGGGTGGCTGTGGTTTCCTTCAGCCCCAAGGGCATTGGTCTCAGTTTTGCTTTGTGTGACCAAAACCAGAGGGGACTGGCTTTGGAGACACTACTAAGTATGTGGGGAGTTTTGGACAATGCTAAGACGTTGGCGGGAAGCCACAAGTGGAAGGTGTTGAACTTCCTGCTAAGCTGGCATGTTGCAGCCTGAGCTGAATTCAGTTCAAAAAATAAAAGGCATACAGCCTTCCTTGTGTGCCAAGTGGTGGGGTGGGGCTCACTCTGGTTCTGTAAGAGTCTGGTGTCCTCTACGGAAACAAGCAGGGCGCAACACTCCTGTGCCTGCTTCTCTCTGTCCCCCTGCCCACTCTCTAGCCCACATCCCTGCTTCTGGTGGCCTTACACCACACTAAGGTGAAACTCAGCTTGGAATAATCCACATCTTTCTCTCTGTTCCCACCGCTGTGCCCTGGAGGACACCACAACGTCAAGCCTGGTGCCATTACCTGTGTATGGACCCCTATCACTACCTTCCAATCCCCTTCACTTCCCTCTTCTTGTGTTGTTTGCATTCCTCAAAATGACAGCTTGACCACTTCCCCCTTCACTCCAAAAATGGAAACCAACACACAGAAGCTTCTTTTACTCCCCGCCTCCCCCAACCAAAGCTATTCCCTTAGCAGCATCTGGAATGATACTAGCTGAATATGAAGTGAGAGCTTGTACAATGACCGAGCCTTGCCCTAAATGCTTCAATTGCCAACTTGTTTCATCTACTGTTTGTCCTTTTTGACTGAAACCAACAAACACCAAGGCACAGAGAGATTAAGTAACTAGACTGAGCTCACAGGACTAGTAATGGGCTGAACTGGGATACGAACTCAGGCAGACTAGCACCTGTTATGACTCCTGGAACAACTCAGCACAGAGGTGCCAGATGAAAATGTGTTGAGTCAATCAACCAATGAGTAAATGAATCTTTGAAAACAAAGAGGTTGAACTCCAGCTTTAGGATGCTGGTCAACTCAGTGTCAGACACAAGGGGAAAATAGCAATGATTTATGGAAGGTAGAGGTGGCGAAGCACGGTAAATTTATTTTGTTCGTTAATGTTTATTTTGAGAAAGAGAAAGAGTGAGAGAGGTGAAAGGGCAGAGAGAGAGAGAGACAGAGGATCTGAATCAGGCTCTGCACGGACAGCACAGAGCCCGATGTGGGACTCAAACTCACGAATGGTGACATCATGACCTGAGCTGAGGTCGGACCCTTAACTGACAGAAACACCCAGGTGCCCCCAAAACACAGTAAATTTATATTTAAATTTCATTTTGCAAATGCGAAAATAATACCTAATTGAAGAATATAGGAAAGAATCACAAAAGTATAACGAAGAAAAAGAAACCCACTAGAAAAACCAGTGACATTTGTTCCCTTTTGAAATTCAGGTATCTTTGGAAAAAACAATATCCTAGGCTCCTGTCATTTATAGCTTTGTTGAGTGAACCTGAGATCCTTCCTCAAACTAGCCCTGTATGAATGGACAGGAAGGCCTGGCCTGACTTCCTCACAGGATCAGTCAATGTTCTGCAGAGAAATAGAGCCAATAGGATATGTATATATTTATATAGAGAGATTTATTTTAAGGAGTTGGCTCCCTATTATGGAGGCTGGTAAGTCCAAGATCTGTAAGGTAAGCTGGCAGCCTGGAGACCCAGGAAAGAGCCAATGTTGCAATTCAAGTCTAGAGGCCATTTGCTGACAGAATTTCTTCTTGCTTGGGAAGGTCAGCCTTTTTTTTTTTTTTTTTTTTCCCTTAGTCAGGCCTTCCGCTAATTAGATGAGGTCCACCCACATTATGGCATATAATATGCTTTACTCATGGTCTCCTAATCTAAATGTTAATTTCATCCAAAAACACCCTCACAGAAACATCCAGAATAATGTTTGACCAAATATCTGGGCACAGTGGCCCAGCCAAGTTGACACAGAATAACACTCCCTCCCATAGGCTCAGGTGTCATAACTGGGGAATGTTCTCCTTTCCCCGACCAGAGTTCTGGGTGGCAGAGAGAGCCCACAACATGGAGGCTGGAGGTGGGGAGCTCATTGTCTTTGGATTTCAACATCATCAAAGCCTCAGACACAGTTGTGGAACGCAGTGTATATGGGAAGTGAGTCTGACCTAAGTCAGTGCCTGGCTCAGGACAGTCAGATGTTGACCCATTGAATGCTGGAGCTGGAACAAGGTGGGGGTTTGTTTTCTTTCCATCGTGACCCCCATCTGCTTGTTTGTCAGGTGGGGGAATGAGGCCCATCTGTTCATTGTGTAACGCACTTCTGAACTTTCCTCTTGCCCTGACCAGGATTTTACTTTCTCACGAGTATTAAGTTTGATTTTTCCCTGATGTTTTTGGTTTCAGGCTTTTCATAGGAAGTATTAGGAGGAAGAAGGCTGGTGGTGTTGGTGTATGTGGGTGAGTGTAAGGGGGATGTAGGGCGGGGTTGGGGAAGAGGGTTCTTCAGTGTGTACTGTTCCTTCAACAGAAGAGGAAATATATGCTTCAGGTGAAGGCAGTACACCTGTCAGAGGTGCTGTGATGGTTCACTACATGTGTCAACTTGCCTGGCCAGAGGGTGCTCAGGTATCTGGTTACTATTTCTGGGTATGACTGTGAGGGTGTTTCTGGAGGAGATTACCACTGAAGTCAGTGGCCTGAGTAAAGCCAACCACCCTCCCCTGGTGTGGGGGGTGCTTGTCCAATCTGTGAAGGCTTGAACCAGAGGAGAAAGGTGGAGGAGGGGCGGTTTCCGTCTTTCTGCCTGAATGTTCGAGTTGGGGCATCCATCTTTTTCTTCCCCTGGACTGGTGCTTACACCACTGGCTTTCCTGGTTCTTAGGACTTTGGAATTAGATTTTTCTGGTTCTCCAGTTTGCAGGCAGGAGATCATAGGACTTCACAGCCCTCCTAATCACATGCGCTGATTCCCCATGGTAAATATCTATCTATTTCTATCTATTTATCCATCTGTCTATCTACATTTATTCTGTTTCTCCAGACAACCCTGACTGCTACAGATCCTTATTTGTTGGGCCTAGAATAGCGCTCAGTACACCCCCTTGGTATTGGGTCACTTAAATGGAATGGCGGGCTCAAGGAGTCCTCATTATTCCAGTCCTCATTATCTGAGTTTCTGAAGTGATGGAGTTACACAAAAAGCAAAAAATAGACACATCACGAAAATATTAAGTAATGGATTGGCCACATGTAAAATCTTCCTGGGCTCAAACATGTGTCTCAGATACCAAATATCTCTGATTAGAGCCTGGTGTTGTAAACACTCGGCAAAATCGTGCCAGAATGAATGGACTGCACAGTGACAACGCAAACCTGGCAAGAGGTAGGGCTTTTCACGCAGCTGATGAAAATGATGATGGATCCTTCCTTAGATCTGCTGTGGAGCCATCAGCAGGTGAAATTCTCGCAACAGGAGAGAGCCCCGTTAAGGCATGAAGAAGAGAAAGTTCATAAGCAAATCAAGACAGAGCCGTCACAAGGGGATGATTTAAACATCAAAGGATTGAGAGACTCCCTCGAGAGAATTGATGTTGTCTGCAGATATTTTTGTAAAAATGACTGTGCTGTAAAAAAAAAACGAGGGAGGCTATGTTATGCAATCACAGATTTCAATCAGAAGAATGATCCCCCTCCTTAAAAGCCCGATTTATGTCTTGCACATTTTGAAAAGTAGTTTATGGGTCGCATTATAATGGAAATGTGGTTAGATATAATATTAAAAAACACTTGTTTAACTTACTTTTTCCAGATACAATTTCAGCCCAAACTTTTTTTTTTTTCATTGCTTCCTTGGATAATGAGGACTGTTTTCCATATGCTGGGGTAGGAAAAGCCTCCCTAAGCAATGCCACAGGAGAAGACAGTGGGAATTGAGCACTAAAAATTTGATAATGATGCGTGTCAGACTAATAATAGGCACACACCTCACTGGATGAAAATCTGACTAGCGTATATAAACGCCGGTTGATAGCCACGATATATGGGAAGCACGTTTAAATCAATAAGAAAAAGGAAAGTCACCCAGCGGCAAACTGGTAAAATATGTGGCAGGTGGATTCACAGAAGAAAAAGGGGAACACGGCCGGAAAGTGGCTAAGGATACTGACACTTAATGGTAATCTGGGAAATGCAAAATAAAACATCAAAACACCATTTCCCCCCAGAGATTGCCAAAGACTGGAGTTAATATCCAGTGCTGGTGCAGGTGCAAATAAATATACTCTTTCGGAGACGCAGCTTAGTATGGTCTAGCAAAATTAAAATGTGGAGGTCTCTGAATATAGCAATTCCACTCCTAGGAATGGAAATCTGTCCCGTAGAAATACGCACACATGCTCACACAGAGCTGTCTGTAAGTTGTTTGCTAAAATATTACTCTAGGAAAATTGGAAATACTGCCATTATGATGAGTAACAGCTCATACCTACAGAAAGCCTTCTCTGGGTCAGTACTTGCCTAAGCACTTTACATAGATGAACTCGCTTACTCCCCCGTGACAACCCTGTAAGTGCTTTTATTATCCTCATTGTACAGATGAAGGACCTGAGACACAAAACGGTGAAGAAGCAGTTTCTTCCTGGCCTGGAGCCAGCAGGAGGCAGAGCTGTGATGGGATGAGACCCCAGGCAGTCTGGCAGGAGTCTGAGCTTCTCCATCACTTGCTGTTTCACCTACGTCCGGTGTGGGCGTGGTTGATAAATCACAGCAAACCCTTAAAGCAATACCAAGACCTATTGTAAAACGGAACAAATGGGTGGCAGTGTAATCCCATTTAGGAAGTGTGCAAACTGTACTTGGTGTGTGTGTGTGTGTGTGTGTGTGTGTGTATGTGTATAAATGCATGGATGACAGCGAACTGGAAGAAACACACTGACTGTTCTTAGTGGTTGCATCTGCTAAGGGACATGTGACTGGGGGCAGGTGTTGGGGGGGGGGTGCTGAAAAAAGGAGACTTTTCATTTCTAATCTATAAATCTTTGACCTGTTGAGTTTTTAGGAGAATGTATTTATTACATGTATAATTTCAAAATGTCAAAGCCAGGGGCGCCTGGGTGGCTCAGTCGGTTGAGCGTCCGACTTCGGCTCAGGTCATGATCTCACGGTCCGTGAGTTCGAGCCCCGCGTCAGGCTCTGTGCTGACAGCTTGGAGCCTGGAGCCTGCTTCGGATTCTGTGTGTCCCTCTCTCTCTGACCCTCCCTCGTTCATGCTCTGTCTCTCTCTGTCTCAAAAATAAACATTAAAAGAAAAAAAATCAGAATGTCAAAGCCAAACACTAAGGGGTGGTGGGTACTTCTGACCTGGTCTATGAATAGCCTAGTTTGAGGCTCAGTGATCCTTTACAAGTTTTACTGGAGAGGGGGTGGTGGTGAATAGCAGCTCGCAGGCAGAGAGACTTTAGTGGCTGAGGGAAGAGGCCCAGGAAGCAGGAGCTGTGGGCTGACAGCCATCTCCTTCAAGTGGTGATCCTTCCCTGGACTCACCCCAGCCCTGGTCATGGGGATGAGAGAGCAAAGAGGGATATTTCTCACCTGTTACCATTTATGAGAGGCCTATTCCTTTTCTTTTTCATTTGAATTTATTTTATTTTTTTTCAATATATGAAGTTTATTGTC
This sequence comes from Prionailurus bengalensis, assembly GCF_016509475.1. Classification (NCBI taxonomy): domain Eukaryota; kingdom Metazoa; phylum Chordata; class Mammalia; order Carnivora; family Felidae; genus Prionailurus; species Prionailurus bengalensis. The sequence goes on along the minus strand of NC_057349.1, from coordinate 21,032,912 downwards.
AAATTGGTTTCCATACAACACCCAGTGCTCATCCCAAAAGGTGCCCTCCTCAATGCCCATCACCCACCCTGCTCTCCCTCCCACCCCCTCAACCCTCAGTTTGAGAGGCCTATTCCTAATTGTAATGTTCTAACTGGTCAGCCATGCCACAGTGACTGTTCTCATGAATGCAGGATTTATTTGTTATCAAGTAAGGATATACTGGGGAGGGGACAGACACGGGTGGTGTGGTAACATTAGTGACCCGAACAGGGCAATGACTTGCTAGCTACTATGAACTGGCAAGTCCAGCATCATTTACAGTCCCACTTGCCTTCCTCAACTGTCGAATCTGAAAACTAAGAGCATCCACTTGCCCAGACTTCCTTGCAGCTGCAGGGTGACTTTGTGACCCAGCCCTCTTTTGTGAGATATTCGTTGGCATCACTGACTGGACTTCCAGGAAAGCTCCCTGAGGGTGCAGTCTAGACTGTGGGATGACCCATCAGACTTTTGCTCTTTCCCCCACTTTTCCTGACCAGACCACAGATGTCTAGCAGTAGCTGCTGTCCTGTGAAGAGGAAGATGAAAGTCATATCTCATTGGTTGCCTAAGGTGGCCATAAAAAAGTACCACAAACCAGGTGGCTGAAAAACAACAGAAATGTAATCTCTCACAGTTCTGGGGTCTCGAAGTTCAAAATCAAGGTGTCAGCAGGGCCATGCTCCCTCGGAAGGCTCTAGGGGAGGATCCTTCCTTGCCTCTTTTTTGTCTTCTGGTGTTGCTGGCGATCCTTGACACTTCCTTGGCTTATAGAAGCATCACTCCAACCTCTGCCTGTGTTGTCACATGGCCTTCTCTCTGTGTCTCTTCTTTTCTTGTAAGGGAACCAGTCGTGTAGGATTTAGGGCCCACCCTATTCCAGCATGACCTTGTCTTAAGTTGATCACATCTACATGACCCTATTTCCAGATAAGATCACATTCACAGGTACCAAGAGTCAGGACATGGACACACTTTTTTTTTTTTTTTTTTTTTTTTGGTTATAAAAGTAGACAATAGGAAGATGGAATCCCCTGATAACTTTTGGGACACTGCTGTCATTGGACAGCCTACCTGTGCCTTCTTGTTGTGTGAGTCAAATAAGTTTCTTAATTATTTAAACATTGTTTAGGTTTTATTTTTGCTGCAGCTGAACGTGTTCCTGACACATTCCTATCCATCTGTCTACCCGTCCAGTCAGCCAATTTGGGGGAGGTACCCATGGTATTCCAGACAGGCAGCTAGGTGCTGTCCTACTCAGAATTGAGCTTGGCACAGAGAACACTCATTATTTGTTTGTTAAGGACATTCTGGGAAGAAAATTCCTTGCTCTCATGGAACTTATAGTTTAGAGGATACACAAAAGGTAGACAATTAAGGTGTAGAAATAGACCATGTGTGGGCTTGTACCCAACTCAGACTTGGAGCTGAAGGGCGGTTTCATGGTGATAAAGGGTGGTGGGAGAATGTGTAGAAGCTGAAGAGAGTGTGATGCATTTAAGAAACAGAAAACATTTAATACCCTGACCTGTGGAAGGTAGGAAAAGGGGGCAGGGATGAGGAATGGGAAGAGAAGAGACAGTATGTGTGTGTGTGTGTGTGTGTGTGTGTGTGACAGAGAGAGAGGGAGAGAGAGAGAGAGAATATGAAGAGCAATCTGCACAGAGGGCTAGAGACACAAGCATAAATGCCTGAGATCATTTTTTAAAGTCTATTTTGTTTATTTTGAGAGAGAGAAAGAGAGCGTGTGCGCGTGTAAGAGAGAGGGGCAGAAAGAGGAAGAGAGAGAATCCCAAGCAGGCTCCATGCTGTCAGGGCACAAACCCACGAACCATATGAGCTCATGACTTGAGCAGAGATCAATAGTCAGATCCTTAACCGACTGAGCCACCCAGGCACCCCTGAGATTGTTTTTTAATATTTGAACCTGTGTCTGGTAAAATGGTAACTGTGGGAGAACGACTATATGTACTTTTATATTTGGGGAGGAGGGGGTCTGTAGGTCTTTAAGTTGTGTGGCTGATATGACAATATGTACAATGTGCTGCAGAGGGAAAACAGCCTTAGGATGCAAACATCGCTCTTTTGTGTGGTTAGATCCTGCTCTGGTAAACTCTTCATTCTTGGGTCAATAGTCTGAAGTTCAAGTTTTGTATTTTATGTAACATGTGTTAACACTCAGGGATGTTTCCAGTAGGCCTTGCTTTCGCACATCATCCTTATGCAGCTGTGTTTTCTGGATGAGACCCGCGGAGAGCTGGTTTATGCCAAATGCTCACTCCTGACACTCACATTCTTGCCTCCCATATTGCTTGCCAAGGGAACAGGCATGGACGGCTTTCACTTGCATGGACTTCTTTTCCTGCAGCACTAAAATTAACCTTCTAAAAAGTTCACTAAAAAACAAAATGAAATATGGGGCACCTAGGTGGCTCGGTCGGTTAAGCGTACGGCTTTGGCTCAGGTCATGATCTTACGGTTCGTGAGTTTGAGCCCCGTGTTGGGTTCTGTGCTGACAGCTCAGCGCCTGGAGCCTGCTTCGGATTCTGTCTCCCTTGCTCTCTGCCCCTCCCCCGCTCACATTCTGTTTCTGTCTCAAAAATGAACAAATGTTTAAAAAATTAAAAAAAGAAAACAAAGTGAAATGAAGGCTGTCTTGCACATAGAAAGTGCTAAAATTAAGTGAATAAATGTATTCAAATTAAAATAATCTATAGTCCTATATCTTGGGAAAAATCATTATCATTTTGAGGGGTAATCAGAAGCAGGTTGATTATTTATTTATTTATTTTTTAAATGTTTATTTATTTTTGAAAGAGACAGAGACAGAATGTGAGCGGGTTAGGGGCAGAGAGAGAGGGAGACCCAGAATCCGAAGCGGGGTCCAGGCTCCGAGCCATTAGCACAGAGCCCTACACGGGGCTTGCACCCACGAGCTGTGACCTGAGCCGAAGTCGGATGCTCAACCAACTGAGCCACCCAGGCGCCCCTGATTTTTTTTTTAAGATTTTATTTTTAAGTAATCTCCATACCGAACGTGAGTCTCGAACTCACAACCCTGAGATCAAGAGTTTCATGCTCCACCAACTGTCAGCCAGATGCCCCAGAAACTGGTGGATTTTTGTGTCTCTTGGACCCTAGGGGTAGGCTGGTGCTGGCCCTGCCCTGGATGAACACTCAGGCAAGATTCATGTTTCCTCTGGTCATCTTGACTGGTACTGATCTAGAGATCCAGCACTGGGGTGTTCTAGACTTGGCGGATGTTCAAAACACATCATTTCTCTGGAAATTTCTCTTGCGTGTTCTTGGGAGACCTCTCATCAGCTAGGGTCTCTCATCTTCTTTCTCTTGACATGTCTGTAATCTTTCTTTCTTTCTTTCTTTCTTTCTTTCTTTCTTTCTTTCTTTCTTTCTTTTGAGAGAGCATGAGCAGGGGAGATGCAGAGAGAGAGAGAGAGCCAGAAACACAGAATTGGAAGCAGGCTCCAGCTCTGAGCTGTCAGCACAGAGCTGGACATGAGGCTTGAACTCATGAACCGCAAGATCATGACCTGAGCCGAAGCTGGCTGCTTAACTGACTGAGCCACCTAGCCCCCCACCTTTTTTAAACATCTCTGTAATTTCTGGTTTCCCTGTGACCCCTTCACAGTCCTTAGGCGTATGTATGTTCCTCTCTGGACTCTTACTATTAAGGTTCCCGTGCCCCTGTAGGGAAACTTTTTTAGGGCAGGATCTAAGACATCCCCTCCTTATCTTTTTCTCATCGCCCATTCTTTACTATGACATATTTAGGTTAGTTGGGCCAAACCCAGTGTGACAGCAGCCTCTGCCCACAGTTCAGGAACCAATCAATCCTGCCCCCTTCAGACTTACCAGGCACGAGTTAGATACCAGTCTTCTGGGTACCCCCAAACTACAGGGGACACACATTATGCTTTCTAGGTGGTAGTGCTAAAGCCCTTTTTCATAGGCTTGAGGTGAGGGAAAAGCATCCCTAGCCACTACCCCCAAAGGGGAGGGGAGGACACACAGCACCCGGAGAACTCTCTTTTTCAATGCCCCCACTCCCTTCTCTTCATGTGGTTTAGGGACCCAAGAGTCATGAATCAGTTTTGAAAAATTTGTACTGTTGTCTCTCACCTTTCTGTTGTCTCGTGCTTCAGGTAAATCTTGTGTTTTAACATCTGGTTACCATTTCTCTGGACCTTGGTCCCTATCTGTAAAGTGGGAAGCACAAATTCTTAGATATCAGCCATTTGGTGGCTGTGAGGACTAAAGAAAGTATCTAAATAAAGTCTAAATTGGTCTGGCATGGAGTTGATGCTCAGCCAATGGTTCTTCCCTCCCACTTGACCCCATGCTCTTGGGGGTGTTAACTGAGGCCAGTGGGTGTAACTTGCCTGGCAAAGTTCTTGCGACACCTTTTGGAGGAGGAGCAGGATCCCCTGATTACAAAGCCCTGATACAGTACCTGTGGTCGATTTCTGTGCTTCATCCCTGCAGCCGGCACCTAGGTCACCCTGTAGCTCAGTGTACACAGGAGGTGAAGGGTGAGTCCTTTACATATAGGACTGTAGCTCAGTGTACACAGGAGGTGAAGGGTGAGTCCTTTACATATAGGACTGTAGCTCAGTCTACACAGGAGGTGAAGGGTGAGTCCTTTACATATAGGACTGTAGCTCAGTCTACACAGGAGGTGAAGGGTGAGTCCTTTACATATAGGTGTTCTGGCACTTTACCTAGAGGAACTAGCCCTTTTGATACCTAGGGTAGACCCTGGGGGAAACTCAGAGCCCCAAGACCATGGAGTCTGTCTGACTAAAGGGTGAATGAAAGTCATTGCTCAACAAATTTTTCACTTCCGGTGTCCATTGTGTCCCTATGCAGCCTGGTCCCTATGCTCCCGGGTGGGGAGGAAGGTGAGAGGGTGGTTGTTTCTTGAAAAGGAGAAGTGATGCTCAGATCTGCCCTTAGAAAGGCTGAGAAACTGAACTTCATCTTGTAAAACAGTGTCAGAAACAGCCAAGGTTTCACTTGGCTGAGGTTTGAAAAATCTGGGAAGAGCTGGTGGATCAATCTCCATTTTTAAGTTTTCTGGATATACCAAAACTTGTCCCTTAACTGGGCAAGTTGAGGGTTAGGCAACACTGCCCCCTAGAGGTCTATTGGTGCTCTCGAGCACATTCCCTCAACCACAGAATTTTGGGTATCATCTTAGCTGTTACAGTGTATTCCATTACACTTAGATGCTCAACTACATCCCTTGATTTGTGGTGATTCAGCAGTTCAAATTCAGCATGTTCAAGGGACATGGACCAGGACCAAGGCAAGTGACTAAATGAAGGCCCACAATTGTATGTTCACATATTTCAAAGTTATAAACTAGCTTAATAAAATATTAAATACAATATATCCTTCAACTTTGACAAATGTACTTTCATAATAACCTGGGTGGCAAAGATCAAATTCAGAATTCTTAGACTTTTTTGGACTTCCATTTTTAAACATCACAGTGCAGGAGAGCCAATGTGGCTAGGATCTGCCCATCTTCTGTTTACACATGTAGCTCCATCTGTCACTGCAAAAAGACTCAAATGCAGATATGCAGACACCCTAGACTAGACCACATTTCAAAGCTTGGTCCACAGTATCCCCCAAATCGTTGTCCCTTGTCCACCTCCAGGTCTAGCCTTGCATGTACTGGAGGCACAGCCTGCCCTTGGGATAACAGGCCCCAGATAAGAGGGTTTGCAAACTCTAGGATATCACGGGGACACTTGGGCAGGGATTCCAGGATTCTGGGTACCTGGAGCATGGAATACCATGGTCTCTGAGCGAGCATGATCCCTCGGTCTTATAGACTCTTCACTGTCTGAGGTGGAACATGTCTCGGAAGCTGAAGCAGAGCCCTCTAAAACATGGAGCTCAGGGTAAGGGTCTTTTTACTAGAGTCTAAAGACCGTTCTTGACTGGGGAGTCCCTAAAGGAAGCCATATTTCTAGGAAAGGCATCTTGGCTGCTGAGAAAAACAATAACAACAGCCAACAATGGATGAGAAAGAAGACTGGAAGAGTGGACAGGTTGAATTGCACAGCTAGGTTGACCTAACTACCAATGGTTCCAGGTATAGGCTGAAGCTGTTCTTGACCAGTCCTCAATGCTCCCCTTTAAGCAGCCCTCACCCCAACTTCTAGTACTTGTGCATGCTAGGAAGAAGAGGGCTTCCTTATAAAGAAAATAACTAAATCCAGCTTAGGAGCTCAACAACTCAGGTGTGGGAAGTCCGTCTACAAGACCTGGTTATGAGGATCAGGAAATATTTCCCATTGGTCAGAGGAGGAGATATCTGGAGGATGAGGATGTGGAAGACTTGTGAGAAGTAGGAGGTGAAGGGATTCCAAGATCAGTGGTAGTGGGGTAGTGGTAGTGGGAGGCAACATGAGGGAAGCAGAGAAGAGTCCATGGGGCAGAAGGATGGAGAGGGCTTTGGACCCTGAAACAGAAGGTCTAGAGAGCTGCAGGTGACAGTCTGACTATAAATAACTCCCTTCGGACAGATAGAAAGAAAGCCTAGGGAACAATCTGGTTTCATGGATAATTTCCATGGGGACTTTGGACACTATTGGAGAAGGGGATCCTGGGAAAAGACAGGCTTTCCTGTGATTCAAGGCAGTGAAAATCAAATAGATGAAGAATCAGAGTGTCTAGATATGGAGTCAACAGAACATGATTAGTTTGAATGCATAAATCAGTAAGGCCTGGGGTTACCTGGTTCCAGATGCCTTTTGGAAAAATGAATATTAAAAAACAAAAGGGACCAAAAGAATTAACTTATGTTTCATATAGATGAGTCTGGGTGCATCACACACTATGGTATGTTCTTAATTATACTTTATACTTTAGGAAATAATGGGGTACACACACACTAAAAATGGTTCCAACATCCAGCAGATAGATGGGCCCATCTTCAGCAAGAGGCAAGTGAAATGAACTTTGCCATCTTATGCTCAGTTGTAATCTTTTTCCAGTTAATTCTCGAGAAGACAGATGGTTCCAATTTAGTCTCAAAAAGTACACAGTAATAAAATAATCTGCAAATTAGCATGTTGGTAGGGCCCAGTGTTTACAATCCATTTTGAATAAAAAGTTTTGACTTTGTCTGTTTGCATTTCCATCAGGAAGATGGGGTTGCCAAGCAAGCATTATCATGTTATCTTTTGAACTTTTATGTTCAGATTCTGATTCAGACATAACATTGTTTCTTTGAAATGCTCTGCAGAAGCTGACCAAATATTTATATATTTCTTCAAACATCAAGTTCCTTCTTCTCTCTCTCTTTTTCTTGGTGAAGTAAAAAAAAATCTGCTTTTCTGAAGATACCTCATTAAACCTTGTTTGAATATTTGCGAAGCTTTTTAGAAGACATTGGAGACCTGGTCTACTGGTTAAGCCTTAAGGAAGTGAAGGATTCCAGGAGAGCCTCATGATCTGTTTCATTCAGAAAATTCAGATGAGCAGTGGAGAATGATGGAAACAGCATGGAGATAAGAATCTGGCTTATCATTTAGTGCATCCCAGTGAGGTACAAAGAAGGAGAACATGAATTCTAAAACATGGGCTCTGGCTGCACCCTGGCTCCTCAGAACAAGATCTCAGTCCATGTTTCATTCCATTAATGGTGACCTTGAGCTAGGATTTTCTGGTGCCTCAATCATCATCCAGGTTCTAGGGCTGTGCTTGTTCAGTAGAGGGAGGATACTGGGATGGCTGTCATTCCTTTAGGATTTCTCCCAGTGAGACTTAGAGTATACCCCACCCCACTTTTGATTCTGGGCTGGTCTGTGACTGCCCCAGCAACCGAATATAGTAGGAGGGAAGCTATGGCAGTTCCAGGCCCAGCTTTGGGAGGATGGCAGCTTCCACTCTGGTCTCCTGGAGTGCTGAGCTGCCAGGTAACATATCCAACTACTCTGTGGGAAACACCATGTGGAAAGGCCCTGGGACTCTCTGGAGAAGGAGAGGGATCCTGCTAAGCCCAATATTCCAGACATTTCTATCAGGACACCAAGCATGTCAGCGAAGCCTTCTTAGACCCTCCAGATCCAGGCTGCACAGCATCTAGGGACCCCAGGCAATAGCACAAGGAGGAGAAAGAATTGCCCAACTGAATCCTGCCCAGATTCCTGACCCACAAAATTGTGAGTGATAATTGTGGTTTTAAGCCATTGCAGTTTGGATAGTTTGTTTATATGGTAAGAAATAACCAGGGCAGGCATAGTGGCCACCCAGGAAATACAGGAGTCAGACACCATCCTGGGTGTACCTCGATGGGGCTCACTCCTAGGAGGTGGACTGTAAGAAAACAAACCCATAAAGAGGGATTCCTTTAAACATTTCCCCTGTCCCCAGAAAAGATCCACAGATACCCCTCAGAGACCCAGATTCAACTTAGGCCCAAGGTAACATATCTGCCCAAGACTCTGTGTTTTTGCCACGAGTCAGCGCCCTTGCAAATAGACTTCCAGTGACCAGGCTCTACAGCCCATCATACCATGCAAGTCTGAATCTGCCTCATCATGTAGCTCAGGCTCAAGCCAGAATCTGCTATCAAAACAGTATCTCACTTGTACCCCAGGTCAGCATTTCTGATCTGTCAAAAATGTTCTTCGATCAAAATGACTCCTTTCCCTTTACTATATTGACAACAGAGCGATGGTTGAGGTTGGTCTTCTGCCAAATGTAGACCCACTCTATATCACAATTGTCTTTAACTGGAAATTTTCACCATGAGAATTCTCATAACAAGTACAGCTATAGTTGAAGGAAAGAAAAGAACTCTGTGGAATGCAGCTTTGTAGATAAGAGTAAAAAATATCTCAACAAGTTACAAAATTTACCAGCTGCTCAAGCCTCAGTGTATATCGCACAGACGATAAAATAAACAAAATCAATGTTATTTACTCAGCGTAAATGACTCCTGGCTCTAGAACCATGGACATGTAATTGAACTTAAGCTGCCCTTTGCTGTGCTGTTCTTGTCAGGTGGTCCTCTGAATGTCATGGCTAATTATGACACTGTGTGAAAAAATCTGAAGGACTGGCATTACTGTTGAGGCAATAGCTCTCCATTAGGAAAATGGTGTTAAATTGATTAATATAATGAACTGTATTTTAGGATTTTAATACCTTTTCCATTGTTATGAAATGGAGTGTGAAACTAAATTATCTCTCAGTCAAGTTGTTTGAAGTTCATTTTTTTGAGACTTTTCTGTATGGAATGATGGTATTTTGATTTCAAGGATTTCTGGATATAAAGCAGAAAATTCAACTGGCTTAATTTCCCTAGAAAAGATCTCCAAACACATTTGTTACGCTTCTTCATTCAGTAGGAATGTCCTGGATGGGTAACAAATTGACATTCTGGTTTCTACTAGGGTTTTGTATGTGTTCTAGGGGACTTATGAGTTCTTGGTGAGGATTTAATATTTTAATTTCTGTCTTAATTTCTATGACTTTATAAAACAATGAATATTAGCATATTGTGAATCACCTGAATGACTGCATTAATACGTTCAGTCCCCTGCTTGCTTGAATTTAAATTTTTAAAAATGTTTTTATTGATTTTGAGAGAGATAGAGTGCACGAACAGGGAAGGAGCAGAGAGAGAGAGGGAAAGGGAAAATCCCAGCAGCCTCCATGTGTCAGCACAGAGCCCAATGCAGGGCTTGAACTCACAAACCATGAGATCATAACCTGAACTGAAATCAAGAGTCGGGATGGTTAACCGGCTGAGACATCAAGGTGTCTCTGCTTGTTTGAATTTAATTTGTAAATTTGCTTTTAAGTTATAGTTGCATGAGAACCATACCTATCACTTTAACCCTAGCTTTATGTGCATATATTTTACTTTATTAAGCTCATTTCTTTCTACCAGGCATTGATCTAAAAACTTTACATGTACCATTGCCTTTGTTTCCTGCGACGAATCAAAGAAGAAGGCACCAGTATTATCCCCATCTTAAAAATAAGGATATCGATGGGGCGCCTGGGTGGCTCAGTCGGTTAAGCGTCCGACTTCAGCTCAGGTCACGATCTCGTGGTCCGTGAGTTCGAGCCCCGCGTCGGGCTCTGGGCTGATGGCTCGGAGCCTGGAGCCTGTTTCCGATTCTGTGTCTCCCTCTCTCTCTGCCCCTCCCCCGTTCATGCTCTGTCTCTCTCTGTCCCCAAAATAAATAAACATTAAAAAAAATTTAAAAAAAAAGGATATTGAGGCACAGAGAGGTAAAGCTTAAGTAATGTAAGGCTCAATTGAAAGTTTTAAAAATAATAATAGAGATTTGTCAAATCATAGAATTGAAAAGTCCAGAGGTAGAGTGAGCTTCAGGTAGTTTGGCCAAGGGTCTGGCTCAGTTTCTCTGTAATTACTTTGGCTCAACCTCTACTGTGTGTCAGCTTCATTTTCTGGTTGGCTTTGGTCAGGATCCCAAGATGGCTGGCTTCCTCTACCAGGGCCACTTGTCTTCTCATTCACACCTAGGAGAAAGAGTCACTCCTACAACTTCTATTGGCCTTGCTGCAATTGTTTTGCTTCAGACCAATTTCTGTAGCTAAGAGAATGTCTGGCACCGATTGGTTTAGGCTTGAGGTAATCACTGTGTCAATAGGGATGAGATTATCGTGGTTGGCTCCATATACCCAGGGAAGTCTATCCATGGCGTTGAAAGACTGAGTCCCACAAAAACTGCATGGCTGTTACACAACGGAGGTCTGCTGAAATGTAGTTTAGTAAGTTGCCCAAGGTCATGTGATTAATAAGTGGTAGAAGGATTCTAGTCCAGCAGACTGACTCTAGGATCAGCTGTATTAACCCCTAACTGCATATGTAATTATATTTATAATAAAAATTATTTCGGTAAACATCAAGTCAATTCCATACTCAATTTTAAGAAAGATTGTGTAAGAGTGGCACCTGGGATGGCTCAGTCTGTTAAGCATCCAACTTTGGCTTAGGTCATGATCTTGTGGTCCACAAGTTCAAGCCCTGTGTTGGGCTCTGTGCTGACAGCTCAGAGCCTGGAGCCTGCTTTGGATTCTGTGTCTCCCTCTCTCTCTGCCCCCCACTTGTGCTTTCTCTCTCTCTCTCTCTCTCTCTCTCTCTCTCTCTCTCAAAAATAAACATTAAAAAAATTAAAAAAAAGAAAGATTGTGTGTGAGAATATTAGTAAAGAGGAAAGAGAAAAGGTAAGTAATTCTATTGCTGTGTAACAAATCATCCCAAAACTTAGTGGTTTATCTTTCATGATTCTGTGGGTCAGGAATTCAGGAAGGTTTGGCTGGGTGGTTCTGGCTCCAGCTTCTGATGTCATTTCAGTCAGAGAGTGGCTGGAAATGGGATAGTTGGGGTTAGCTGGACATCTCTCTTCAATAGTCTCAGGGACTCTGCATGTGGCCTCCCTGTTTAGGCTAGTTTGGGCTAGCATGGTGGTTTCCGAGTATAGAGATGACCTACATGGTAAGTCAGTCCTCCAGAAGCAAGTGTCCCAAGAGAACCAAGGGGAAAGCTTTATCATCTTTTACAACCTAGTCTCTGAAGTCACACATCCCTTTCACCAGACTTACGAACTTACCCAAACTTATGGCCTGGGAACATGGACTCCACATCTCTGTGGGAAGATTGTCAAAGTCCATTTCAAGTAAATGGTGTGGGCTGTGAGATACTGTTGTGGCCATCTTTGGAAAATACAATCTGCTACAATTTCTATACTTCTGTTATTGATGGGCCTTGAGATCTTTAAAACAGAATTGACACATAATTGAGGAGCCTATGCAGTTGCTTGTGGACACCCATGGCTGTTGCTTGTTTTCACATTTCAAGCAACCTCTTTAAAACATGGTTTCAGGGGTGCCTGGGTGGCTCAGTCGGTTAAGCGGCTGACTTCGGCTCAGGTCATGATCTTACGGTCTGTGAGTTCGAGCCTTGCGTCGGGCTCTGTGCTGACAGCTCAGAGCCTGGAGCCTGTTTCAGATTCTGTGTCTCCCTCTCTCTCTGACCCTCCCCTGTTCATGCTCTGTCTCTCTCTGTCTCAAAAATAAATAAATGCTAAAAAAAAAATTTCACCTAAAATAAAACATGGTTTCAGAAGAGAGTGGTAATTCCTTCCCCATCTCCGTTGCGTTATGCAGGGGTTTAGTTCTGCGTACCATTTTGTCAACTGCAAGAACTTTGTTTCTTATGTGTGTGCTTTGGAAAAGGATAATATCGGGAGGTTGGGAATAGAAAGGAATATAAACTGAGTGACAGATCAGGAAGAGAGGTTTTTCCACTAAAACTTGGGAGAAAGGAAGGAAGATGAAGAAAATCTAATATGGGACTTGGACCATATTCTCCTGTCTGTGGGAAGGAGGGAGCTGAGACATTAATCAGAGTTGCTGACAGCTCCTGATTTGCCTTGAAAAGATACTGGGCAAGTGAAGCTGTGTAACTCTGGGCAGTGGGAAAGGGGTGAAGAAATACCTATGTGCTCAAGCGCTACACAAAGTCTCTCAAACACACAGGTTGTTCCGTGTCTCTAGAATCATAGTAAGAATGAAACATTTCATGCCATAACATTAGTGACAAAAATGTAAAAAATTTACATGCTCATTATCTTTAATAAAGAAAAACAAGCATTTCACCGAAACCAGGAAAAGCAAAATCATGAACGGTTTCTAGCTATTAGAACATGATAAATAGACCTTAATCTTAGAAAATAATTACTGCAGATTTATATACATAAAATATCAGTAAGTTGAAAATAGAACTACCATATGATCCAGCAATTATGCTTCTGGATATTTCTCCAAAACAATTTAAATCAGGATTTGGAAGAGATGTTTTCACTCCCATGTTCATTGCAGCATTATTCACAATAGCCAAGAGGTGGAAACAACCTAAATGTCCATTGGCAAATGAATGGATAAAGAAAACGCAGTCTATGCATATGATGGAATATTATTCAGCCTTAAGAAAGAAAGACATCCTGATACAGGCTAAAACATGGATGAACCTTGAGGACATTATGTTAAGTAATATAAACCAGGCACAAAAGGACAAATACTGTATGCTTCCTCTTATGTGAAGTACCTAGGGTAGTCAAATTCATAGAGACAGTAGAAAGGTGGTTTCCAGGGGCTAGGGAGAGAAGAGAGAAATGGGTGTTGCTGTTCAGTGAGTACAGAGTTTCAAATCTGCAAGGTGAAAAAGTTCTAGAGATCCACTATACATCATTTTGTCTATAGTCAGCAATACTGTGCTGCACACTGAAAAATTTGTGGAGGGGAGATCTTATGTTACATGTTTTTGCCACAATAAAAAATATCACTGGTAATTTACTGACTCCCTATGTTGTCTTTATGCTTGAATTTTGTGCATTTAAAGTGCTATTACAATGACATCCACATGTTTCCTTGTAATTTCTCCCTTCCCACCTTAGTTTTGCCTTAATGTTTCCCCAAGTTAAGCCATATCCTGGGGCTTCCAGAAAACTAGCTCTCCTAGGTGGGGATGGCTGCCACATGGATGCAAGCTTCTTAGGGTAACTGTATGTGGTTGTAATTTTCTTAAATTAAGAGTTAACTAATAGTGCATCTGAGTCTCTAATGTTAGCAATTTTCTAAAAGTGTTTTTACTGTAGAAAACATGCAACTAAGTGGGAAATCTTTTAATTAATTACTTTCATGGTTAGTTACCCCTTCATTGCTTGTGTTTACAACCCATTTTCAGAAATAATTTTTGCACTTCAAAATGAGCACACAAGGTCAGAAGAATGACTCAAAAATATTAGCTTGCATTATCCCTACCATTTTAATTATTTCAGGCCTTACAAAAAAGATTTTTGACTAAAGTGACTTATTCATTGTTTAGAACTTATGCTTTAAAAAAAAATCAACATTTTACTTCTCTACAATAGAATAAAAACATGCTTTTGAATATAAGATACTATTTTGACAGTTTCTGAATAGGCCAGTGGCCAGGAACTTTCTGAATCAGGAGGGTGTGACTCTAATTTTACAGTTTTTTTCCTTCTCCTGAAAATGAATCTTATCTATGCAATGTTTCATATTAAAAATAAATCTAATTGCTCAATTTATTCTTTAGGTCAAGAACTGTTATTAGTAGGAAGCCATTGTGGGTGGCTAGAATGAATGTCAGGTTCATGGTTTACACATCCAGACCCTCAGGGACAATCCATTCTTATCTCTTTTCTGTTTCCAGTGAAGTGAAGAGGAGGGGCCTTTGAGTATCCTTTGAGTATCCCCTTACCTGATAGTGTGACAGAAGACTGGAACTCCACACTGGAAACCAGAAAACCTGGGAGGTTGCAGTATCTGTGGTCCTGGGTTCTGAGTTAGTCTGTCCGAACTGCCATAACAAAGTATCATAGACTGGTTGGCTTAAACAATCAGTTCTTGCAGTTTCAGAAGTTGGATATCCAAGGTCAAAGTGCCCAGAAGATTTGGCTCCTGGTGAGAATTCTCTTCCTGGCTTGCAGAAGGCTGCTTTCTTGGTGCATCCTCACATGTTGGAGAGAGAGAGAGAGAGAGAGAGAGAGAGAGAGAAAGAGAGAGAGAGAGAGAATGAGAAAAAGAAAGAGTTAATTCTTTTCTTTTTTTACAAGGGCATTAATCCCATCATGAAGGCTCCACCCTCATGATCTCATTTAACCTTAGTTACCTCCCAAAGGCCCCATCTCCAAAGACCATCTCTTTAACATTGGGGGCTAGACCTTCAATGTATGAATCATAGTGGGGGGGGGGGCAGCAACCCAATTGAGTCCAGATCAAGCTGCTTTCATTGCCTTTCTTCTGGAATAGAATAGGAGCTCTGATTTTCTGGGACATATCCAGGAAGAGAATTCTTCTCTGTATCTTAGTTTTAATATTTAAAATTGATACTTACCAGCAACTTCTCAGAAATGTCAAAATATATTTAGATAATAATTGCATATTATGGCACACCAAATCTACTCTGATGCCTTAGATGTAAAAGTTAATCCAGCAAATAGTTTTCATGATTATTATCACTTTTTGAGAAATTATTACTATACACCTATTCTTATTACCATTCAAAATTCCTTTTCACTTGTGGGGCGTGAGATCTCTTTCTGATGACTTCAAGCTCGGGTTCTAGCTCTGGCCCCAGGACTTGCAAATCTAGGCTGTGAATTTTCCCACCTTTAAAAAGTTCCTTCTCTCCATATCCTTTGGGAAAGAGGCATGTATGTCTTCCATCTGCTCTCAAGGTGTTGATGTGACTTCTCAGAGTTATGTGCCCACTTCCCTCACCATTGGTCTCAGTCTGGAATCCACTGACTGCAGTGTGTCTGTGTGTGTGCATGCATGCGCATGTGTGTGCATATGTGTGTGTGTGTGCATGTGTTGCCCGTGTACACGTGTGGTGTGAAGGATACTGATTGAACAGGATCTTTATTTTCAAGTGATAATTATCCAATACCAAGCAGCTTAGGAAAAAGGAGAATGTACTGAGTCATATAAGTAAATGGTAGGAAGAACAGCGTTCTTTCACTTCTTTCTTTTTACATGCCATCATTTTCCTAAATTATTGTTTTCCTTAGGGTTTGAATCATGGGTACTGGTAGTAACAGGCACACATGTTCCCAACTTTTCTCTCTGAGAGGACAAAACTGGGAAGGGTTCTGATTGGCTGTCCTGCATCCTGGGCCAGCTGGAAGAGCCTAGCTGGGGCCAAGAGCTTCCCTTTGACTAGTGTGGCCTGAGTTGGTGCCATGAAGCTCACAGGTGGACCCTATGTTAAGACCAAAGCAATTTCAGGGGCGCCTGGGTGGCGCAGTCGGTTAAGCGTCCGACTTCAGCCGGGTCATGATCTCGCGGTCCGTGAGTTCGAGCCCCGCGTCAGGCTCTGGGCTGATGGCTCGGAGCCTGGAGCCTGTTTCCGACTCTGTGCCTCCCTCTCTCTCTGCCCCTCCCCCGTTCATGCTCTGTCTCTCTCTGTCTCAAAAATAAATAAAAAACGTTGAAAAAAAAAATTAAAAAGACCAAAGCAATTTCCTCAAAGAAAGGAGGGAAAGGCAAGATCACCATGGGAATTGTGAGCTAAGCAGCCACCTCACTTCTCAAACTGTTTCTACTACAGTGATACAGGCCTCACACCCCTCTTTGTAGCTCTGGGGAGCTTCTCTTTATAGCCTTCCACACATAGCTGTCTGGGTGGATCAGATTTTATTGGAGGAATAGAGAAAACCAAAGGGAATGACAACCTATGGTAAGAATTGCAAACTGTATGCTGACATTATCTGTGGTCTAAGGACAAGCAGGTAAGGTGGCCAGCCTCCCATAGGGGACTCTGTTCTGATGCGCCCAGTTTCTGTGTGCGGGCCCTCAACCCCTGTGCCATGTGCCACCTTCCTCTAAACTTTACCTCTCTGCCATTAGAGGGATTAGGAAAACTCTATCAGGGGCACTGTTAATCCCCTAGGACACACCTTTCTCCTGACAGCAGTACTTTTCCAGAGTCTTAGCCCAGAAATAGTATCTCAGGGGCTCTGGGAGGATGGGCTCTGGTGGTCTTTGCCTCTCCATCTCCCAGAGTTGGTCAGGCAGTGGGCTTTGGTACCACTGCTTCAAATCCAACCAAGAGTGTCAGACTCTTCCTGGATACTGTCCTGGCAGACTTCCCTAGGTTGTTCTTCTTTATGCCCTGCCCACCAGTGTGGGTTGTGAAAGTGCATATTTATTTTCCTGATTGTCTAACAGAAAGAAAGAGATTAATACTTTCCTCACAGTTCTGTAATTGCAAGGCCTACTTACTCACAATGAAGTTCTGTTCACTTTGAATTTCAAATGGTTTCCCAGTGGGCCTGTTGGGGATAATAAACAGGCGCATTACTCAGCCATATTCAATGGCTGCTTCCCTGGCTACTAAAAAGACCTTGCCAATACACTGAATTTTCTGCTTAGAGAGGCTGGATTAACTTCTTAGATAAGGATCATGCTTCTTAATCTCTGTCTGGGGAAAAGAGTTGGTTTTTTTTTCTCTCCACTGTGCAAGTGATTTTCCTTTGAGTATCCCCAGCAAGCTTGAAAACTTTTTTTGAAGTTTATGGTTGTGTCATAAAATTAATGTAAATGTTGCATTCTATGCCATTATATATGTTTATAAGTAATGTTTTAAATTACTTCCTATTGAGCAAAATATATTTTCTGAAAAGATGTGTCATATTCTTCTTGTTACCCTGTTATTCTCCAGCTTTGAGTAATTCTTGGCAATGACTCGAGAAAACTGGTAATATGTCATTACAGCCTTACTACTCCCTCCCTTCCAATCTCTAATCTTCTGAAGCAACTTGGAGGAGCCCAAGCCTTTGTAAAACTGAATCTTAGGGACATATAACCTCACCCAGATCTTAGAGTGTGATGAAGGGGAACAAAATTTCCAGACAAGCTCAGTCAGGACAGTCAGAATGCCCTTTGGCATATGCAACACCCATACTTTCTTTCAATAACTTTCTGACTTGGGACTTGAGCTTTCATGTACTCACTGGCCATTATGAATCATTGATTCAGATATTTCTCAACTGAATGTAGCACCACCAACTCCTGGTCAACTCCTGGAGATCCTGGACTGGGTGTGTATGTGAGTCAGGACATCCGCACTCCTCTGGATCTGGTGGATACATTTTGCTGCCCAGTATCCATTCACTCGTCTCTGATAACCACACCCCAATATCACTCTGGGGAACCACCCCTAATCCACTTTCCTTCCATCTACTTTTGGTTGTTTTGGCTCCTTTGAGGTGCAGAACATATGACTCAGGTCTGGCCAATCAGCATGTCTCAGTTCCCTGGCTAGGGACCCAGTATGACTCAATCAGAGTGAATAAAATGAAATCCTATTGGGCTTAACGCCTGGAAGATATACAATCTAGATCTTCTGTAGACATCTTGTGATCAGGAAGAGAGAGACTGTCTGAAAATAAAGCCAAGATACAGAATAGGCCATGGCCAATAGACCATGTGATGAAGACAAACTGGGTCCTGGCAACATCATTTGGCATTTACACAAAGCTATGTTTGAAGCCAATATTACCCCTGAAATTTTCAGTTATCTTAGTTAATAAATTACATTTTTTGGCTTAATCCTATTAGGGCCAGATTTTTTTTTTTTTTTGTCTCATGGAAATGAATGAATTCTAACTGTATGTTCCGTGTAAGCAGGATCTTGCCTGATTTACCACTGTATCAGTAGAACTGAGAACAATGGTTGACATGTAATAGGCATGGAAGAAATATTTGTTGAATAAATGAGTGATCGATAAGTTAGTACCAGGAGTAAGAATTAGCAAGTAGCAGATTCCATAATTGGCTGGGTCAACGTTGAATGGGAGTCAGAAGGAATTCTCTACCTCAGGTTGTAAAGTTGACAATAGTAGTTAAGCATAGTAAAAATGCTCATCAAATTTTCACCTGCTCTTGTGTTGGCACACACACCATGGACTACCAAAGGTGACAACACAAGGGGACTTGGTAGGAAGAATTCTGGGTGTTAGAGTATGCTGGTTACTTTTTGTGGTTTCAGTGAGGGCTTATAATAAAAACATAAGCCTAAGCCAAGAACAATTTGTGATTGATTTTGAAGACACTCTTCAGCTTAAATTCATGTCATTAAGAAAGGAGTTGATAGAGTATAGCTTTTAAGTAGCATTACCTCTTAAGACCATCTGAGATATGACTATGGAGGATAATGGACAAAGAGATCTTCCAAGGAGAAACCATGAGCCATGGAAGAAAACAGATGAGGGAGAACTTCCTAGAGCTGTCCAGATTGGTTAACCAAGGATCAAGGTCCAATGCCAGGAAGTAAGCCTTGTTATTCCTGTCCAGTGGAACATGATATTTGTTTTGGATTGACGAACACTAAGTAATTTCTAATTGTTGCTTTTCTCAAACGGCTTAATGGAAGTTATCTTGTTCTTCCCCCACCACTGTATATTGAGTGTCAGGGGTTGCTAAAATGATCAGTTAGCTATATCAGATTATGATGCATGACATTTTTCCTTGACTGGCAAGATTGCATATTATCCAGAGATCCTAGGTTTGGTGCTGGATTAGAATTGGATTATCTCCTTTTGGAGAAGTGGTGAATGTATTTTAAGTAGGTATTTCAAGCAACTTTATAAGATATGGGAGGAAGCATGCATGCACATGCATGTATGTGTGTGTGTGTTCAGAGATGCCCGGAGGAGTGGATTGTAATGGATTTTAGTTGTATTTTGTCACTCAGAAACCATTTACCTTTATTCTGACAACCATATGTGATCTCTTTCTGGGAGGTCACCCCTTACCCATTCCCTTGATTACATATCCACATGTAGATTTGGAGCATCCCATTCCCTATCTGCATGCAACCCAGAAGAAGTCAAATAAACATGATGGGACTCCTAGAATCTCTGGGAAAGATATTCTTGCTGTTTGTAGTGCAACTGAAGCTTAAAGAAGAAAAGATATGAAACTTCTATAGTCACCTTATGACCACAGAGGGAAATCTTATTTGAGGATAAAGCCAACATATGGAAGGCTGTAGAACTGAGTCAAAAGACAGTGATGCTGGATCTTAATGTTATATTTGAAATCCCCACATCGCAGTCACTGCCTGAGGTCAGTTTTGTCCTTACACCTTCCAGGTCAATGAGCCAATACATTCCCATTGATCAAAATACATGTTCTGTTGGATTTCTTGCCATTTTCAACTGGAGAAGTTTTAACTGATGCCCTGGACAAGTATACACTCTCCTGGAGATGCCCTGAAGGAGATACTCTGAAAGGAGGGCCTGAGACAAGGACTTGCTCCTAGGTGCACAAAGTTTATTCAGGAGGTGATTTATGGAAGCAAAAATGAGAGAATAGGGAGAAAGAGACAGAAAGGGTCAGTTCCACTGGGGATTCTCTGAGGAACTGTGGAATGCAACTCAAGATTGTCCCACCAGGAGACAGGTGGTCTGTAACATTTATATACTGGCCTTTGCCCCTGTTATTTGAGGGCTATCCCCAGGAGTCTTAACTCCAGTGTGTATATGGATTGAAAATAGTTGAATCTCAGCAGATTTAAATAGTTTTAGAGAAATCTCAAAGTCAGAAAATCAGAGGGACCTTGAGAAAAGCTCTTGATGTGGGGTGTTGGTAGTATGCACAGAACTGTTGGTCAGAGATGCACTGAAACTAGATGGACTGGAGGGATGTGGTATGGTGTGCCAGAAGCACGAGCTACATGATTCATTTCCCATTTTTTTCTATTCAAGTTTCTCTAATAACAGACCTCTTTAAATCAACTATAGAAATTGAAGAACCTGCTCACACCTACCTTGGGCTTAGCCTATTCCAATACTACTCTTCCAAATCATCAAATTAATGTCTTCAGTATCATGATGCTAGAGCAACCTTCATAAGAAGACTCCAGGTAAATAAAAATTTACCTCTGCCCCCATACCTGCTTCTCAAAGAAGCTGGTTTGACTAAGGTAAATTTACCAGTGGGATATAAGACATTTCTAAAAATAAAAAATGTTTAAGTAGTGAAGACCTGAGCTTAGATGGATTCAGGACTCAATGCACATAGAATCTGACCGTTCTCTTATGAGGAAGCTGACATAAACCAGGACAGCTAAAGCTCACAGTTGATGAACTGAGTCCAATCCTTGACATACATGAATTCCAAATCTAATCTGTGCTAATATAGGCTGGAAATCAGGTCAAGAGGTATCATATCATAATGTAGGGAGATAACTTGAGGACTTTTGTCTTAGGCTCCTCCTTTCTCCTGGAAAAATATCATGTAACAGATGTCTCTTCCTCAGAACCTAGAGATAATTGTGTATGTCTGTGTGTAGAATAATTAACTGTGTCACCTGGGTGACTCAGTTAGTTAAGCACCTGACTTCAGCTCAGGACATGATCTACAGTTCGTGAGTTCAAGCCCTGTATCAAGCTCTGTGCTGACAGCTCAGAGCCTGGAGCCTGCTTCAGAGACTTTGTCTCCCTCTCTCTCTGCCCTTCCTCCACTTGCACTCTGTCTCCCTCCCCCCCTCTCTCTCCAAAACAAATAAACATTTTTTTTAAGTTAAAAAAAAGAATAACCAGTAAATTTAAAAATTATTTTGGGGGCTAACGTGGTTGACAGCTGGCTTGCCAACCAGATATATCTGTTCTTGTTTTGTCTTTAGATAAGTCTGAAAAGAGAATGTATATGAAATCTATAGACTGATGGAATCATTACTTCAATTGGTATGGGCCTTGAGGCCTCCAAGGCTGTGGTAACTGAATTTTGGAATATAGAAGTCCTCCTTGGATAAATGGCCAATAGGATAGCAGACAGGGCAGAGACCGAGTGTGTGTGTGTGTGTGTGTGTGTGTGTTGAAGCAAGATCTTCCCCTGTGCAGACTTATTGGGCCCCTTCCTACCCAGACAACCTCTCACTGGTAACCAAACTTTCCCAGATGTCACTGCTAAAGGAGTAGATGCCATCACTTGATTGTATCTTCTTTCTTTCCTGTTCTTTGTTTAACTGGTTGAATATTTTGGCTTTTAAAAGTCCACAGTAAAGTAAAAGCAATTGCATTTTGTCATGAGATTTTTTTTTGTCTTTAATCAAAAATGCCTTTTCATGAAGTAGAAGTGTATGGTATCTCCTGTATTACTTTACAGGATTAGATTATAGTAAAACCTTGGTTTGTGAACATAATTCATTCTGGAAACATACTTGTAATCCAAAGCACTTGTATATTAAAGCAAATTTTCCCATAAGAAATAATGGAAACTCAGATGATTCATTCCATAAGCCAAACATATTCATGCAAAAATGATTACAATTCTGTACTATAATACAAAATAATAAAGAATATACAAAAGAGAAAGAAAAGTAAACAAATTAACCTGCACTTACCTTTGATAACCTTCGTGGCAGGTGTGAGGGAGAAGAAAGAGGGAGGGTTATTGTGTAGGACGATTTTCACTATCACTAACAGAATTGCTGCTATCTATTGGCTCAACGGAATCTTTTTTTTTTTCGTGCAACTTTCACAAGGAACGTATCCAATGACAATTGCTTTGGCCTTCTTTTGAGGATTTCATGGAAATATGACGTTGCATTGTCGTTAAACAGATTCATCGCTTGCACTGCTACAGCCTTATTCAGGTGATGCTTTTCTTCAAAATTTTGCACTGTTTCCCAAATTTTACACATCTGCATAATCTCATTTGAAGTGGTGGATTCCTCCGCCTTTTTCTCCTCCTCCTCTGCAGATGAGATGCAGACTTAGACTTCTTATAAAATCTTGCAATTTTGGTCACTCACATCCATGTTTGTACTTCCTGATGATTTCCTTCTTAACTTCCACCATAATCATCTCCTTACTGCTTTTATTTTCAACTTTTTCTGCATGGGGCCATTGTATATGCTTGCATGGATGTTGACTATAGTCCAGTATTAATAAACTCTTGTCATATACTGTATTTAATGGCACTGGCAATAAGGCAGTGAAGGAAAGGGTCTATATCTGCAGGCAGCCTGACCTAGAATGAAGCAAAGCATTTTTAAGTTTGCTCTTGTATGGAGAAGCAAAGGACTGTCCATAGGTGCTTTCAAATGACAAAAAATACACCAGTGCTAGTTGTGAGCACTTGCCAACATTCTGAAAAATCACTGATTTCTGCCAAACACTGTGGCCTGAGACTGAGCATGGGAGATGATCACCCACAATCCCACAGGGAGAGAGAGAAAGAGAGAGAGAGAACCAATGGCTCAGTTGTGATTACGTGAATTTTGGCATCATGTACTACTTGTATTGCAAGCCATCACTTGTTTATCAAGTTAAAATTTGTCAGAAATGTTTGCTCATCTTGTGGAATACTCGCAGAACAAGTTACTTGCAATCCAAGGTTTTACTGTATTTCTGTTCTCTGTCTCTTCTAAAGGAAGTGTGGGAAGGGGCAGAGATCTCTTCAATCCAAGAGATCCATCACCACCTCTCCCCATTTTTAAGTATTTAACCTTACCATTTCAAGTCCTGAAAATATTCTTCTTTGTCCTCCAAAGGATTCAGCATTCTGGAAGGACTAGTTCTGCCAAATAACCAGTTAACGTACCAGGAAAAAGAGAGTCCAGACTTCAGAGTTGCATTTTGGCTATGACCCTACTCTGCAAAATATTGATCATGGTCTGTATAAATTTCTGTAAGCCTTGCATATAGGATGATGCCTTTTGTTATAATAACTGTGACATTTTTACCTAGGACAATGGGAGACTCAGAGAGTTAGCTTCATTTTTGATTCCTGAACTCTGTTGGCAACCTCCACATGGACTCCATGCTACTTCCTGGACCAGCAAGAGTATTTAGTAATGTCAGACACTTCCAAAGATTGCTTATATTATGCCCTGTGCTGGATCTCCATACATTCCAGCCACATCTGCATAAATACAGATATAAGATTCTGTCTTATTGAGCATCCCAGCCATTATATTATGGCCTGCAGTTTATATCCTGGTTCTGGGAAGTATTATCCAAATTCCACCATGTCTTTGAATATATCCTGGAAGAATATTTTAATGTCTGTATTTATAATAAACACAGAATCAGACTGAGGTTCTCTGTAACACAGAATCTTATCGGCCAACCAACAAGAGCTGAAGCAAATCCCAAGAAGCTGTTCAAAGCACAGGCTCCAGAAACAAGAGAGATCACTTTAATAGGAGATGCTGCTGGCTTACCTGTGGACATACCTATACCTGCCTTTGCTGAAAATTGGAAGACTTTCCAAGGGTGACTTGCGTTTTGGAGGCAATTAGCCTCACTGCGTCCTGCCTGACCCATCCTCTCCTATTTTCTGCTAGTCCCTCCCCTCCACCCCTTATCCTTCTGTTCAGCTCTGTGGAATGGGCATGCACATTGGGGAAGGAAACCAAACTCTAGTTCTTTTGGCATGATGGCGTAGATATACTAGAGATCAACAAATATTTGGTTAATACATGAAGATGTGTCTGCATATTTTGGGCAGGTATTTATAACATTCTTAGACATGCAGTACTTTAATCAGAACGCACCTCACCTCATTACATTTGGAGCGCTGCCTTAAAACTCAGAATTTATCTGGGAATCTGGATTATATTTTCTGCCTAAGAGCTGTCCTGAGTACATTCCTCATCTCTTGTGCCTGAGCCAGGTGAAAACAAAGCAGGATTCCATTAGAGTCATATCCCTCAAAAGCACTAAATCTCAAGACTTCCACTTTGGGTTGTATCTTCTTGAAAGCAATTCTATTTGATTTTATAGATGCTCAGTTTTGTCTTTGGGGTACAAGAAATACAAACTAAAAGTACAGAGAACCAAACACATCTGCCTCCTGAGCAGAGAAATTTAGTAACTATCAATGTATAAGAGAATTTAGACCAGCTCTTTCATTTTAGAAAACATCTTTCATGCCAGTAGTCATATTCAATCATTTAATTCATCTGATAATTTCCCAGACTGTCTTCATTACATTTGCCTGGTATTGGACTTGCTTTTGGTTTAATTTTCTTTTGGTTGGCATAGTTTTGCTGAAGCTGATTTCTAGATTTTCCTATTGCCATCCTCAAATTCAGACTACGGGTTGAGTAGAACGTGGAATTAATTAACTGTAACTGTTATATTCCCTAAATGTCTCTAACCTGTGGCCTCATCCAACAACAGATACTGATGGGTACATCTCTAATGGATGATCCTGTACTGGGGAGAGATGAATTGTTCTCTCCTTTTTCCAGATGGTTCTGTTCAATAATGTAATATGTAGATGATCACCACCTGCCTACAACAGAAGAGCCAAATAAGCATTAGGGGTCTTAATGTTTTAATTCCAACTTGGTAATTAAGTAACTAAATTATTAAGCTCAGAGGAGGTGCTACTTGTATTTAGGCAAGAAAGTTCTTTGGTCTGAAGGATTGTTCTATGCATTATGGGATGTATAGCATTTCTGGGCTCCTCCCAGTTAAAGCGACAATTGAAACTGCTCCTACAACTCTCAAACACTTCACCCAATTGAGGATCACTAAAGGAATAAGGACTTGCTTTCAAGAGAGTGTCTGGGAGTTACTCGGCAAAGCTATACTTACCTTTAGTGAAGAATCCTGAAGGACAGGCAATAGATAAATGATACCCTCATTCTCCACTAGAAGTAGCTCTTTCTGCATGGTGTGACTTGTACTTTAGATTG
The DNA here is from genome assembly GCF_016509475.1 of Prionailurus bengalensis. Lineage (NCBI taxonomy): Eukaryota > Metazoa > Chordata > Mammalia > Carnivora > Felidae > Prionailurus > Prionailurus bengalensis. The sequence goes on along the minus strand of NC_057349.1, from coordinate 21,007,630 downwards.
GCCAAGCTCTTGATCTATGCCCAGATAGCTCCAGAAAATTTTCCAAAGGGATCGTAGATGCTTGACTTTGAGCATTTCAGAGGCTTGACTTTGGGTCTGGAGTTTCTCTAGAAGCTATTCTGCTATTCTTCTTGGGATTGGAAACAGATTCAGGGCATGGGACACTATTATCCATAATTTACTTTTTGTCCCTCTTCAGGCACCCTAGTATAAGGCTGCTGTTAACCAGATGGGCTGGGCTATAAGGGGGTGAAAAAGATCCCGTCTTTGTCAGGCTAAAAGAATTTCCAAAACTAATGAAAACTTAAGGAACCAAATGCTTATTATATGTGATTATCACAGTGAAGCATTGTTTTAGAATGTTGTTGACACAGGTCTTGGGACTGTGTGTTCATAAACATAGTGCTCTCATGGGTGGAAGAAAATTCCAATCTAGGTTATTTTTAGAGAAAATTGTAGTTCTTTGTTTCTCCTAAAATAGAAAGATCATATTTTCAATGCTTTTGTGGCTATATCATGTTAATGAGAATAGTAAAAATATGTGGTCCTAACTGGCTAGATACAGGACTCATACAAGACACAGGTGGCAAGCACACTCTTATTCCTTCCTAAAAGATTGAATACTTATTTGTTGATTATGTGTTATGTCTAACACACTGCTAAGTGTGGAAGAAATACAAATAAGTATGTTATATAAGATACATTTATTTCCTTCCCACCAGGAGTTTCAATGAGCCACATACATATAAGGGATGGTAGAGAATCAAAGGCAGTTTGGGATATATGCCACCAGGGCTGTCACTGTGGCATTGTTCAGAAAATCTTCTGTTGGCCATATTATAGTAGCTTTATTTCCAAGCCACATGACCATACCTCCCACATTAGTATTTTCTCCATGTGGATTTCAACTCTGCATCTGTAGGAGTCTTTCCAACCTACATGTTTAGTGAGATTTAATGCTTTGGGATAAAAGCTTCTGCAATATAGTGATTTTTCCCCCAAATTAGTGTAATCTTGAGCTTTCTGAACACCTCTGGAAATATGTTGTCCTGAACAGTCTAATTTCCTAAATAGCTATGGGTCCAGTCCTTTGAAGGGATAGGGTGGGACACTCATCTACTTTATTACCTTGAAAATGATTAACCATTTTTGATTCAGGCTTCCTAGTCAACTTCAATCCCATTACAAATCAGCAAGCATTTTATTGAATGGCAGTTCTGGGTAACACAGTTATGAGGGATACAAGAACTACTTAATGAGGCTCTACTCTTCCAGAGTCATAGATTAGTGATTCTTAGCCCTGATTATCAAACAAGATAATCTGGCAAGTTTCAAAAATATTCAGACCTGCTGAATATTACTCTCTGACAGTAGGACCCAGACATCATTTTATTTTATTTGTTTATTTATTTATTTATTTACTTATTTTACTATATGATCTCAGTTACATTTGGAATCTAAAAACACCCTGCAATCATAGAACTCAGAGAACAAATTGGTAGTTGCCAGAGATAGGGAGTGTTGGAAGGGCAAAATGGTTGAAGGTGGCCAAAAGGTACAAACTTCCAGTTATAAGATAAGGAAGTCCAGGGGATATAATATACAACATGGTGAATATATAGAATACTGTACTGTACATTTGAAAGTTGCTAACAGAATAGATATTCAAAGCCCTTATCACAAGAAAAAAATTGCAACTATGTGTGGCGATGGCTGTTAACTAAACTTATTCTGGCTATCATTTTGCTCTTTATACACATATGAAATTGTTATGTCATGTACCTAATGCAATGCAATATTATACATCAAGTATATCTCAGTTTAACATTAAAAATTTTGTTATGTTATTTTGTTAATAAAAAACTTTTTAGATGATTCTCATGGGCCCCTGGGGTACAGATCTGGAAAAACAGACCAAAACAACCATAATAACAATTTGATAAATATTCCAATAGAGGTATAAATAAAATGTAAGGAAAGGCTGGAAGAGGAGGTTAATTTCAAATGGGAATACTGAAGATCTCTTCTTGAAGAATTCAAGTGTGGAGTGGGACAAATTGCTGAAACTTTTGATTTCACATGTCTGCACTTCATCATATTTTCCAAGTTCTCTCTCCTATTAATGGGCTATTAGCTGTCCCTCTTACAGCTGCGAGTGTACGTCTATAACAGCCCATTTCTAATGGAATATTGCTAAGCATCTGGGGCTAGGAAATTTAATGTCTAAGTTTGTTGGAATTGAATGCAAATTAAGAGTAAACAGGTTGCACTTCCCACTAAAGGAATGAGGACTCCTTAGAGAAATGGCTGACTCCAGATCTGGGGCAGGAAACATATGTGATGAACCTAGGACATCTTGTGCCAGAAAGCAAGGAAGCTATCAGAACTAATGGGGTCCTATCACAAGAACAGAGATCTAACTTGAGGAGACTTCCATGGGCCAAAGAAGGGGATATTTGAGTATTGGCAAGGATAATAGCTGTAATAGGTTGAAATAAATACATAAATATCCAAGGGCTCACAATGATACTAAAACACAAAAACAATAAAAGCAAAAAAACTAAAAAAACCCCAAAGACCAAAAAACCAAAAACTCAAACCTCAGTGATGAGTTGGAATTACAGGGCACTAGGAAAATTCTAAAGTAACATCAAGTGTTTGTCCTTCCTTTCTTATATTTACCCTTTCAAGGCAAACAAATAGTTCTTATAGGAAGTTGTCCCTTTTTTTAAGCATATTTTCAGTTAATCAGTGAATAAGAAATTAGAAAAATCACATTTTGAAACTTGTAATAGTTATCAATGGATCTATCTATCTATCTATCTATGTATCTGTTATCCATCCATCTATCATCTACTATCATGAATCTCAGCTATCTGCTGATGCATGACAAACCACAATCATATGGGTCTGCTGGGGTCACTAATGTGGCTACATTATTTGGGGCTACATTCTTTGCACCCAGGGTTTCAGTGTCCAAGATGGCCCCACTCACATTGCAGGCCTTGGTGCTGGCTGTCACCAGGGAGTCTCAGTTCTCCTGCCAGTGGCCTCTCATCATTCACAGTCTGTCCTGAGCTTCTTCACATGGTGGTTGACTTCCGTGAGGGTGGAGGCAGAAGCTGTCAAAGCTGGCTGGTCTCTTAAGGACTAAAACCTCAAGGGATACCATGTCGCCTCTGCCACCTTCTATTGGCTGAAGCGAATCACAAAGCCAGTCCAGATTTAGAGGAAGGAAAGTGGACTCCAGCTCTGATGGGAGACATGGGCATCTCAGGAATAACTTGTCAATGTCTGTCTCCTAACCACAATAGTTCATACCCCTTCCACATGCAACATATACTTAATTCTCCCCCAATGTCTCCATTTTGGCATTTGCTGAAAGTCCAGGGTCTTGTTATCTAAACCAGGTCCTCAGGTGTAGCTCCTATTGATCTGAGTCCTATGGACTAGGAAGACAAGTTTTCTCCCCTCCACACATCCAACATACAATGGTGAGGCTGCACAGGGCACAGCTGGTCAAAAGGGGAAGAATGGGAAGAACGTGGTAGTAACTCTTCCACAGCAATTCTGAATCCGGACCAACCTCACCATTTCCTACAATTTTGGGGTCAGACAGGGGAGGAGCTGCTGGTGGTGATCTTTGGGAACAACGTATCACATATACTCAAGTCTTTGGGTGAAAACTTTATGGAGACCTTCATGCTAGAGAAATAGGGCTGACACTGTGTGAACCTAGTAATGAGTCTTGGCAGGACTCTAACTCAGGCAGCCAGAATTGTGAGCCTTGTGATGGAGCACATGGCATCACTCAGCCACTATTCCCATCCAAACATTGATTCTGAATCTCTGCAAACACCTATACCTGATGACTAATCTACAGGCAACACAAGCATTAGAGGGACAAGTTAAATGACACAAAGAAGTAATTAGCCAGATTCAGAACACTCCACATTCTACAGTATAAATGACTTTGTTTCCTCAACAAATCAGTGGCAAGGAAAACAGAGAGGGACTGTTAGAGAATAAAAGAGAATTAAGAGGCTTAGCAATCAAAGGCAACATGTGGACCTCATTTGAATCCGTTTCAATAGCTGGGGATGCACACTAAGCTATTCCTGGTTAAAGTACCGCGATATCTGGGATTTGCTTTAAAATATTTGAGATGAAAGGAATGGGGCAGGTTGAAGGTGGGGTGGGGGCGGGGCAAATAAAATAATTGGGTAAAATGTTGGTCATTGTTGAAGGTAGCAAATGGGTAAATGGGGGTTCTTTCCAATCTTGTGAGCGTTTGAACATTTGCATAATAAATGTCAAAAGAGAGCATAGTTTCTGAATGAAGGGGTTTTCCTAAGTAAATAAAATGAAGGGCCAACACCATGGGGCAGCATTGCTAGTTATTCCAGCAATGACTCAGGGCCAGACTTGGGCTGATTTCCTACTTCTCATCTGGGTGAGGTGGGCAGGGACTGTGCTTGAAGCAGGAAGAGGCCAGCTGTGGGTTTATCTGATAGCTGGGATCCACTCCTTACTCCTGGCACTTTTTGCTGAAAATCAAATAATCCATTGGTTTACATTAGGTAAATCAGTCAGTTAATCAGTTGAGTACTTATGGAGCTCCCTTAATTTTTTTTTTTATTAAATTAAAAAAATGTTTTATCTATTTTTGAGAGAGAGAGAGAGAGAGAGAGTCAGTGGGGATGGTGGGCAGAGAGAGAAGGAGACACAGAATCTGAAGCAGGCTCCAGGCTCTGAGCTGTCAGCACAGAGCCCGACGTGGGGCTCAAACCCATGAACCATGAGATCATCGACCTAAGCAGAAGTCAGACACTCTACCAACTGAGCCACCTAGGCGCGCCTGGGGCTCCCTTACTTTAGAAAAGTTAATATTTATTACCGTAAAGAAACACGTGCTACTTTAAAACACATTACACACAGTTTTAAGAATCAAATGGTTCTACACAATTTCCACCAAAAAAGAGCAAGTAGCTCTTTGCTCAACTCTTCCCTGCTTGGATTTCCTCTTGCCAGGGCTCCAACTCATATCTCTTGTAGTTCTTGCTCATGCTGTTTATTTCCATATGTCAGAATATCTGTTTATCCTCCTTCTGTCTTATTTTCCAATTTTAGATATAACCCTATGGCCTCCTACTGAAGAAAGTGAGGATTTAGCTCCTTACATCAGCCTCCACGCATACAAACTTGTCTCTCTTCCTATTTTCCCAATAGCTTTATTTTTTGGTTAAATCAATATTCAGTGTTTGCACTGTGAGAACCAGGTAAATACCGGTCACAGTCCAGCCAAGTGGTGAGCTCAGAGTCTATTTTCTTCCTCGTGAAATGTTTGGTTTTTCAGATGTTAATAACTGTCTCATGTGGTCATCTCTTCGTTTGCTTGGTTTCCTGGGGACCTATAGCCCCAGTCGTGTACTGGGACTGTGAAAGTCCAGTATGTTCTAAACATACTCAGACACATCAGGTGTTTGATGCCACTGTGTTCTTCTTTCCTGGAGAAGTCCCTCCTGGATAGCTCTATCCTCCAGCTCTGGAATGAACTGGCCACTGTGCAGGTCCACTCCATAGATGTCCTCTGGACCTTCCTCTTACCTCCTTCTTGGGCTGAATCCCTTGTTTCCTGGATCCCAAGTTTCATTCCTGGTTTGCTCCCATATTTTTGTGGAACACACTTTCCCATAGTTTCTTGAGAGAAGGCATGCAATGGGGAGTAATGAATATTACAGTGATGTTCCATGTAAGAGAAAATGAAGACCCAGGTCTGTCTTATCACAGGCTGCGTCCCCCGTGAAGCAGGTTTTGAGAAGGAGATGAGGGTACTGGAGCCACTAGGGACATTCTTGGGATCAGTACACTGGAAGGGAAGGAACCAGCTATGGGCAGAGGGAGAAGGTGAGCTGCAGTACAGACTCAGTGAGACCTCAGTGGTGCTATAGGTTGTTCTGGAGCTGAGCTGAGTCTTCAGCATTGTCCCAAGTTGGGATGACTGTGTCGGGCCTTCATACACCTACAACAATCAGGCATTGGATTCCAGCCCCTCTAGGAAGTAGGTATGGTCTTGAGTGAGGATCTCTCTTTAGCCCAGGTAATCCCTGTGGGGGGTGGGTAGGGGTCTGGGGGTCTGGGAGACACTTATGGCACCCACCACAGTCCCTTTCTGAGCTGCTTGAATCCATTATCTTGTGTAAGGTCTGGGAGCAGTTCATCTGGGATTCCAATGGGCATCTTTTCCAGGGAAACTTAGAAAATGGAAATTAGTGGGCTAATGTCCCTACCAGGAGAACTCTTATCCCACAATCCAATGAACTGATGCAAGAGATTACTAAGTACCAATGACATGTTCAGACATGGGGGAAATGACCACTGGGCGGGTCTGTGGAACCAGTGGACCTAAGTGAGCTGGTTCATTGCTAGGACTCCTGGCCCCCATATGCATCCCACTGTAACAGGGGGTGGGGCATGATGTCACTTGGGGTCCTCAGATATCAATAGTCAACTTGGACCCTGTATTCAATGGTCCTGAAATGTTTGAGTATTTCCTTTCTCTAGTTACCTGAGTTAGGAAGCACTAAGAGGCTAATTACCATACATACTTCCTGTGGTATGTCAGCATCTTCTTCCTGGGGCTCAGCTTCTCCTTTAATCAATGGGTTCTGGGACTAAAAATGGCCTTAGGTCTCAACCCAGAGAAAGTAACAATGACTGTTGGGGCCTCCCCTCTCAGTCTCTGGCTCACCCAACCTTGGCTTTCTCACTGTACAGATGCAATAATATCCTCATTGACCGCCATCTATTCTGTCCCTTGGGGATCTATGTTCTCTGAACTGTTTCCCTTAACTCTCTGTGGGTCAGGCCTCTGTGTTGTCCCTCTGATCTGGACACTCATGTGACAATTGAGTCTTTCTGGCTTCTGATGGTGACTGCAGTCACTTGGCTTCGACTGGGGCGGTGTGGGGGGGTTGCCTTGCCCTTTCTTGTTGGGGAGCTCAGTTCTGTGGTAGCTTCCCCTGCAGAGCCACCCCAAAACCCCTAAGGGAAGCTGGAGCCCGTCTCTCCTGTGCCTTCCTTACCACCTTGGGAAATGGGGTGCCCTCTAGGTTTCCCTGTAACACTGCCCACTCCAGCATGCCCACTGCTCTGAGCCTTTCAGTGCCTTCACCCACCATCTGCCATGGCAGTTCTGGTGCTCCTACTTGGCTTGGTGTGGACGTTGCTTTCTCCATGCTTTAGGGGGTGTTTGCACCATCTTCTGGGGCCTTGATGAGGTATTGAGACCTTCAGACCAAGTGGTACGATTCTACCACTTAGTGGGACCAACTCATCCCCAGCCCTGTGACAAAGTGACCTAACTAACCCTGGCTATTGGCCTCATGGCAAGTGGATGTGGGGGGAGACAAGGAAGATTCTAAGTGGGGAGCGAAAGTATGTGATTTTGGGGGGGAACAGACCTTTGCAATCTTTTTTAATGTTTATGTATTTTTGAGAGAGAGGGCACACGCAATTGGGGGAGGGGCGGAGAGAGAGGCAGGGAGAGAGAGTGTATTCCAAGCAGACTCCTCACTGTCAGCGCAGAGCCTGACACAGGGCTTGATCTCAGGAACCAGAGATCATGACCTGAGCTGAAATCAAGAGTTGGTTGCCTAACCGACTGAGCCAGTCAGGCACCCTGTTTGTTTTGAAACAAGGGAGGAGTGTTAGCTCTTAATGAGGAGGAGAGAGGGCACTTCTGTGGGCTTAGAAGGTTTAAGGAAATCTGGGAATTCAAGATTTTTTGGATGCATCAACCCAGATGTCCTCATTCCATGTGTCAGGGTCCTGTTCCTCAAAAAGGGAGCTGGTCTTGGTAGAGATGACATACCTTGGTTGGCTTAACATTCTTTTGAGCTCAGCTACTCTTAGGACTTCAATCTATTCATAGGATTTAAAAATCTTGAGTCAATCCTCAACCTTCCCTATCCTCTTCTGCAGAAGATGAGGATCACTGTATGTTGCCCACGGGGCCCTCTGGCTTCCACATGTAGCTTTTTGTTTCTGTTTTGTTTTTCCTTTTAACAGCTTTGTTGTGTGATAAGTCACAAACCACATAGTCCACTCATTTCAAGTATAAAATTTAAAATTATATTCACAGGGTTATGCAACCATCATGACAATCGAACTCCAGAATATTTTCATTGCGGGGCACCTGGGTGGCTGAGCGTCCGACTCTTGATTTCAGCTCAGGTCATGATCCCAGAGTTGTGGGATGGAGCCCCGCATTGGACTCCACACTGAGCGTGGAGCCTGCTTGGAATTCACTCTCCCTCTCTGCCCTTTCCCCAACTCACGCTATCTCTCACTCCAAACATAAAAATAAAAATAAAAAAGTAGAATATTTTCATTGTGCCCCTCCCCCAAAAGACATCTCAAACCCATTAGCAGTCACTTCCCATTTGCCCTTCCCCTACTTCCTGACACCCACTACTTTCCGCCCTGCAGATGAGCCTATTCTGGACAGTTTGTGTAAATGGAATCATACAGTATGTGGTCCTTTGGGACTAGCTTCTTTCATTTAGCATAATACTTTCAAGGGTCATCTATGTTGTGGCATGTGTTAATACTTCATTTATTTTTACTGCCAAATAGCATTCCATTGCATAGATTTACCCCATTTTGGTGATCCTTTCATCAGTTGATGGACAGCCCACTGTTTTAAGGAGGCTGATGATGGGGAAGAGGAGTGGGTCTTAACTTTTAATTCCATATGCTTTTGCAGTGTGTAGAATTTTCATAGAAAGCAAGTATTCCTTCTGTTAAAAGAAATCAGGGGGGAAAGTAAGGGGTAATGACGATGTCAAATGTTACACAGCTGAAGACCGTCATTGGAGAAGCATTTAGAAGTGGCTTGGAGATACTGTTGGTGACATTCTGTGCACAGTGGGAGGGTGAGGACAGGTAACTGAGGATGAAAATGGGCTCAGGGAGACTGGAAGTAGTGACCCAGCATGCTCAACAGCCAGAGGAGTGAGGAAAATAGAAATATATTGGGGACTGTGGTTGTAAAAGCCTCTCAAATGTTATCCCTTTGCCTAATTTTAAAATCCCGAAGAAAGACTTTTCTCAATTTGCTTGCTTTAAGGAAATTCTGAAAATAGCCAAAGTTTGCCAGAAGTTCCAGAATAATTTGACTTTGCAACTGCTAGTCACTACTTGTATTACTTGGCTAGGGCTGCCATTCTTTTTTGGAGCAAAATACCAGACTGGGGGCTTAAACAATAGAAATTTACCTCATGGTTCTGGAGGCCGGAAGTCAGAGATCAAGGTGTCTGTCAGCAGGGCCAGGTCCTTCAAAAGCTTCTCTCCTTGGCTTGCAGATGTCCATCTTCTCCCTGTGTCCTCACACAGGCTTCCCTCTGTGCATGTCTGTGTCCTAATTTCTTTTTATAAGGACACCTGTCAGATTAGATTAGGGTCCCATCCTCATAACCTCATTTTAACTTTGACATCTTTCAAGGTTTTACCTCCAAATAGAGTCCTATTCTGAAGTACTAGGGGTGAGAGCTTCAACATATGAATTTTTTGAGCAGGGGACACAATTTAGGCAATATCACCAGTGATCATTTCAGATGGGACGTAGAGGCAGGCAGTTCCCTACAACCAACATGGACCATCTGCACTTCCAAGAGCAGTCCAGGTGGCCACCGCTGACCACCAACCTCAGCTCTCTCCCTCCCTCTTCAGTCCCGTACGTCATGTCCCATAGTGACACACACAGTACACTTCTGAATCCTAAATGTGAATCGACTGCTCCTCATTTATCCTGGGTGTACCCAGCATATTTGAATCATCTTAGGGCCACTCCTATTTCTTTCCTTGCTCATTGGTCACTTGAACTTACAGAGGGTAAGCAGACTGTGAGTTCAAAGCCACAGTGCATATCATGATGTTTGGGGTTTGGGATGTAAACAGGGCACCTCCCTAAAGTATCACAATCTTTATGGTCCTTTGGGGGAACCAAGGCATGCCCTGGGAAAGAAAATGCCACCCAGAGGAAGTTGTCCTCGGAGAGAACTGTGCTCCTAGAGAGACATCCTGTTTACTCTGACTCATTTCTGAGACTGTGTCAGCTCATGTTTTTTGGTAATTTGCTAATGACATGGTATCTATTAAATACGTATATAGCAAGGTAAAAATAGGTGGAGCATTTTCTAAATAGCCCTGGCTCAAAGCAAAGCGGTGAAAGAGCTGTTAGTTCTTTTTAAGGCAAAATAAAGCTGCTCTTCATCATCCCCAACACACCCGGGTACTGCATCCCAGGACAAACAAGAAATGCCCCAATGAAAGAAAATGAAAATGCTGTTCTCGACTGGCTTGCTTCAGAAATATGCCTGGACCCGAGAGTTCCAACTTTTCCGGGATTCATTCTTACAGAGTCTAACCCTTGTGGTTTTTTGGTAGGAGGTAATTTCTGTGCTGGTTATGATTTGAAGGAGCTGGCCCACAGCTCAACCTTGCTCAAATTGGAACAAGATGTCACCAGTGGTCTTGCTCCCACAGTAGGCACTTGGAAATAGATTCGCATTGGGACTGCCAGCTTCTGGGCCTTTCTGCGGGACGTCTGTTAGTTTCCATGACTAGAAATGACACCACCATTCTGTCACTGCATTTCACGTCCCTTGTACCATGTAGGAAGTGTGAGTGTTGTGGGTGGTTTTTTTTTCTTCAAGCAATGAAGGCAATGGCAAAGAATTTTTCATAAAAACAAGTGACAAATTTCACTCAAGTTACTGACACATAAAAGGAAAAAATTAGTTTTCGCTTTGAAGCTAACCAGAAACAAATGGCTATGTTTCTCCAAAGGAAAAGCTGGAGTTTAGTTATGATACATCCCCTCCCAGAAATCTAGGAAATTATACATACTGTACCCTCTGTTTATAAGAATATGAATAACATGATTGTGCGCACAGGGGTCAATTGCAGTTCAGATGAGAATTTACTGCTGTTAAATAGCAACTACATAAAGGCAGAAAGAGCTGCTGTTAACCCTTTATTCACATGATCCAAATGCCTTCCTTTTAAAAGACACTTGGATGGAAAGCTCCTTGAAGCCAGGAAATCTGTCTTTGATGTCTTTAGATATCTCTCCACACGCAGCACAGACGCCGTGGCGGGCACACAGTCAGGGAAAGGTGTGCATCCTATTCGACCAAAGAGAGAAGCAGTGTTTGACTTTTCCATTGAGAAATAGGAGTGGTTTTATTTGAGCCGCATCGTTGAGTCCCTGGTGCCAAGCAATTGAGAGCTACAGGAACCCTGAACTTGCTCTCAGTTTGGGCCACTTACTTTCATATATCCCAAATCAGGCTGCTATCAGCAGCTGCCCCAAGATCTCCATGACAGCAATGTCTGTGTGCAGGGCTTGGTGTTGTGTCCTGTGATTCCATCCCATTTATCGCCCCCCCTCCCCCTGCCAACCACCACCCAACCACAGTGGGTACTGTCTTCATTTTGGAGGAAAGTGGGCCCCAGAAAGGGTAAGCAGCCTGAGACCATGTAGTGAGTGGCCTGACTAGGACGCACACTCAGGCTGGTCTGAGTGCAAAGGCTACCTCTCCCTGCTGCCCTCCATGATTTTTGCAAAGGGATCATGCTCCGTTCCTAAAGCCAAGCAATCTGCAGGACTATATAGTCATGGTCAAGGAGCTTGGGGATAGCAATTAGCCAGCCTGAGGGGCACTGGGCATGGCAGGTACATCCCAGCCTATGACCCCCTCCCTCACTCCACTGTAGGGCTCTATTTAACACATAATTAACCAGGCAGGCTTCAGCAGGAGAACACCCAGGAAGGCCAGCAAGGAAGAGCCTAAAGGAGAGGAGATGCGGCTGACCAGGGTGCAGGGTGAGGAGGGCAGAGATAGGGGAGGGAAAGAAGGAGGGAGGTGGTGATTTGGCCTCCCACCCCTCCTGCCTGGCCTCTGTGGGAAGAGGATGGGGCCACTAAGGGAAGATTGTTTATAAGCACCTCAGGCTTTTTTACCAGCTGATGGCGCCCCTTCCTTCTTTTTTCCCTCTGAGTCACACTGCCATACCAGCCACCTGCAGTCCCCAAACTGGGGCCAGAGGGGAATGCATTGCTGCAGAATGAGGGCGCACTTTGGAGTCAGATGAATCCAGCTGTGATTTGGGGCAGCTGTGGGCAGCTCACTCAACAGCTCTGAGTTCCTCTTGGGGGTAGTAATACCCACCTCACATGACTCTGGTGGGAATAGAAGGAGGAGTCCGAGATGTGAGGGGTGTAGGATGCCCGGCACCCCGGAAGTGTCCAATGACTGTTTCTAGTCTATATTCACCCACCCTCAGCACCCCCCAGTTGGAGAGATTGCTCCGCATTGTCACCCACCTGAGTCAGCTCGAGGTGGGTCCAACTCCATTCACGCTTGAGCGCTAGAGAGAAGGGGAGCTTTTCCTGATTCTCTTCTCCCGTGTTTCTAAATCTGATCCTAGTTTGACGAGTGGTGATAAGTTACTGATGGCATGGATGTCAACAGTTCTGTTCCATGTTTCCTGAAGACCAGCTACATCCCAGACACGGTGCTTGGGACAGAAAAATGCACAACATGTGGCCCCTGCCTTCGGGGACCTTACATTTCCGCTGAAGAGACAGACACATAAGTGAGTTAAATATTATGTGTTAGATGCTGTGACAATGGAATGCACAGAATGCTAAGAAAGCACAGAGAAGTGTTGATGAGCACAATCTGGAAGTTGAGGATAACTCTCTAAGGAAGGTGTTGCCTTCGCTCAGTCTTAAAAGAAGAGCCAGTTAGCCAGTGTGGTGACCTCGTATTTGTTACCCTGACTAAGCTGAGACTACATTCCCCAGAATTCCCTTCCTTGTCTGATTCTGGGTTAGGATTAATCGTAAGAGAAACATGCATGAGGTCTGGAAGGTGAATGAGAAGCAACAGCCATATTTATGCCCAGAATGTCAACATAGGGCCAGACGTCGCTGTCGCTCACACTTATGGTTGCAGATCCATTGACCTGCCCTGTTGGAGTCAGGCAAGCAACGAGGTCTGCACCTCCTTCCCCTCCCTCTGGACTCCTTCCTTCAACTTCTCAGATGGCTAGGCCAGGTGTGTGTTTAGCTCTGTGATGAGGGATACCAGCCTCCCTTCTAGCATCATTGAAGTTTGAGGTATGAGAGACCAGCACAGACTCCATTCATCCTTCTGGGCTCCCAGCTTCTTATCCATGTGGGTTCTGGTTTCCCTTGGCTCTCCCCACTTCACATTCATCTTTCCTTCCCAGACGTGAACATGGCCCTGCTCCCTCCAGGCCCAGCACCAGATATAGACACAACAGCTGCACATAAGCTGTGTAACCAGCATTCACAGTTGTGTAGGGTCAAATCCCCATAATAAGCCCCTTGTTCTAGATCACTGCAGTGGTTATACTTCTTTGGTGGACCTTGATGGGTAGACCAGTTAAAGATGGCTGGGAAAAAATGGTGCAGGCAAGAAGAATAGAATGAACAGATTCGTGAAATGGCAGAGTATATGCAGGGAACCACAGGTAGCTTGGTGTTTCCAGAAATCAAATGAGAAGCAGAGAGAGGAAGATGGGACCAGAAAGGGTGGAAATGCCCAGGCCGTGGAAGGAATTGAACGCTAGACGTTTGGCCAACACAAGAAACAGCGGAATGAAGGAAGCTTCTAAATGTGTGGTAAAGCTGTGAACAGTTTGTGTAACCTATCATGCTATTTATTCTCTGAATAATGTTCCACATGACAAATCTTTAGAATATACTACTTGCTTTAAGATATGGTGTTTCCACTGTCTGATGGCAAGAATTGGGTACCGTCTATTGGGATAGGATAGGTTATGCTGTCTAATAAATAAACCACAGGTTTCTGTGGCTTGACACCACAAAGGATTTTTCTCACCCATGTCATGGTAGGATGTTTTTCTTCGGTGTGTCTTTATCAAGCAGGGACTGTGGGTTTCAGGATCCTTTTATTTCATGACTATGCAATCTTCAAAGTGCGGTCTGTAAGACTGGAAAGGAGAGCTCGTGGACCATGCTGCTGGTGGGGCACTGGTGGGCAGGAAAGTGGCTTGTGTAACTTCTGACAGCCGTCTGTCAGCAGCACCTAGTCCTGCCTCCCCAGCTACTAGAAAGCTGGGAAATGTAGGCTGGGAGGAGGGAAATAAAATGGATCTGGTAAATGCATAACATGGTACGTATTACCCTTATCACTTTGGGAGCTTTTTTTTACAGCTCAATCCTAGTAATAGCGTTAACTGTGTTAGCACATAGATGGGCTTCTTTTTCCATTACACGGTTTAGATTCTCTGTTCTTGTTTCCTTGCTCTTGTATATTCCAAGACAAAACACACACACACATACACACACACACACACAAACAAAACAAAAACTCCAATGGTCACATCAGTATTGAGTGCTGTTATTCTAACAATTAAAATGACTCCTCTCCTTTTATCTAGACAAGATGGCCCTTGTTTAATAAACAACTTTCATATGGAAAGAGTTTTAGTAGCAGGGACCTCCTCCAGATCACTTTTCCTTTGTACGCCCAGGTACCAGGGATTATTTGGGTTAGAGAACATCAGCTAATAAAAATGTAGAGTGATTGCTTCTTACGATTATGCAAATGCACAGAGAAGTTCTTGGTGGCAAAGAACATATCGCTCTTCCTGTTTCAGTTTATCTTTTATTTTTTTAATGTTTATTTATTTTTGAGAGAGAGACAGAGTAAAAGCAGGGGTGGGGCAGAAAAAGAGACAGGATTTGAAGCAGTTTCCAGGCTCTGAGCTGTCAGCCCAGAGCCCAACACAAGGCTCGAACTCATGAACCGTGAGATCATGACCTGAGCTGTGGTCGGATGTTTAACCAACTGAGCCACCCAGGCACCCCCAGTTTCAGTTCACCTTGAGTCCCCACGATGATCCCTAACTTATGGGAGACTGACCCAGGCAGGCTACCATACTACTGGTATTTTGATTTACAGGTTTGGATGCATTTCCCCATAGACACAGTGTTACAAGAGAACCACTGGTCTTACACTTTTCCAGCATGTAATGGATCAAGTAGGTGAAGTTGAACCATTTATTACATTAGTTGCTGCAATTGCTATATTGTAAGTTCTAGATAAAGGACTTAAACTTTTGAAAAAGGGCCTTTTCTTTCCAATTTTCAAGGGATCTCAACTGTAAGTTTCATGTCATAATGTCTCTAAGGGCAAAGTGATAAAGTGCTTTGAAAACTAGAAGATATTGCATAAAGTATCATAATGTTTTAATTTCTTGTAGAGAACTTCAGATTGTGCACATGGCACTACAATGGTTCATCTTATGTGTCAACTTGGCTGGGCCATAGTGTCCAGATATTTGGTCAGACATCAATCTAGATGTCACTGTGAATGTATTTTGAGATGAGAATAACCTGTAAATCAGTAGACTTTGAGTAAAGCAGAGTACCCTCCATAATGCAGGTGGACCTCATCTAATCACTTGAAGGCATTAAGAGGAAAAAACTACAGTCCTCTGTGGAAGAAGAAATCGTGCCTCCAGACTTCCTTTGGACTCAAACTGCCACATCAGTTCCTCCCTGGGTCTCTAGCCTGTTGACCTGCCTAACAAATATCAGACTTGCCAACCCTCACAGCTGCAGGCATGAGCCAGTTCCTTAAAATCTGTGTGTGTGTACCCACATATCCTATTGGTTCTATTTCTCTGGAGAACATTGACTAATGGAGACATTTTCTGAACAAAGGAAAACAGACAATAGTTACTAATTGGCATCTAAAATATGTGGAATCATACACCTACAAAGTGTTCTTTGACAGATACCGACCCAGTTGATTAAGGAATCTGTTTCTTAGTGATTTATCTTTAACCACCTTCAAATTTCTATTTTATAGAAGTCTTTACAATGTGTCCCACTTCTGCATTCTATGCTTGAAGGCAGTGTAGTCAAGACACTCTTAGGTAAGAGAACCCATAATCCAGCAATACATCCAAGACTGTTCACTCCTAAACCTGTGGAGAGGATTGTTCATACTTTTTGCAAACTCTTATTTCAACTCTGATAAGGAATTAAATTCATGTTAGGTACACGTTTGATACATTCCCAGAAACAAAGGAAACTGGCACTAACTGCTGTTAAATAGCATTTGGGACACAAGCCAATGGAAGAAATGAAAGTGTAACATATGATTGAGACTCTGTCTGACCTAGCCCCCTCCGCCCAGGCTTGGCTGGAGTTCTGACGCTCTGTGTGATGTTCCATGTTTGCAAAATGGTTGGCTATTTGAACAAGAAGGGTCACACAAAGAATGAAATGTCAGCTTTAGGAAGGTGATTTGTATTGCGTGAGGGAATACCTCCTACACAATGCCCCCAGAAGGAACCGTGTCCTGTAAACAACTTTCACTGCTTATGTAGTAGTCCTTGTGGCAAAGCCAGAGAGCATTCGCGTCTGCTGAAGGAATTAAAAATGAAACAAAACAAGAAGCCATGAAAAATTACATAGAATAGAGGTCAATTCACAGATGTTAATCCAGGCTACGTTTAAGAAGCATCACATTCTTTTCCACGTCGTGTTAGAAGATGGTGATCTTGAGAAGATTAAACAGGAATGGGAGGATTAAAAAGAGGACAAAATATGGAAGGGCCAAGTTAGGAGTTAAAATCATTCAAATCATTCTTATGTGCTCTCTTTTTCTTCCCCTCTTTTGGAAGCTGGGGAGGTGGTGTGTATCTCCTCGAGTAAAATGACCCACCATAAACCTCATAATGTCAAAAATTGGAGACTTATTTATCATCCACATTAAAGACAGAAGCCATGCAGCTGTGGCCAGGAGTGATATTAGAGGAGCCAAAAATGAAAGCAGACAGCAATATAGGCGTGGATTTAAAACTAAGGCTTTTATTACAGAAGGCACAGATAAGAACAGATGGGTGAACAGAATGGACATTTGCATGTACAGAGGAAATGTGGTTAGCTAAAAAGTAGCACTGATTTAGTGAGTAAGGAGCTGTTCTGGTTCCATGTAGCCTTCCCATGTGGGATCTTGGTGGAATGACAGTCTACTTTCTGCCTATCTGCTTTATTTTATTTCATTTTATTTAATGTTTATTGATTTTTGAGAGACAGGAGAAACAGAGGGCGAGCGGGGGAGGGGCAGAGAGAGAGGGAGACACAGAATCCGAAGCAGGCTCCAGGCTCTGAGCTGTAGACAGAGATCCTGACGGGGGGCTCCAACCCATGAACTGGGGGATCATGACTTGAGCCAAAGTCGGATGCTTAACTGACTGAGCCTCCCAGGCGCCCCTATTTACTGCCTTTCTAAAGACATTAACAACTATTTTAATTTATACACTTGCAAGGCAGTGGACCCCGCCCTGAACATTTAGCATAGCGCCTGGGACCCAGCAGACTGCCATATATGGCTGAAAAATCAGACAATTTCCTCAGGAGATATTCCAAAATTAACATATCAGTATTTTGCCTTAATATGTTATAAGATCATCAGAAGTAAGTCCTGGCGAACTTATTTTCAATCATCCAATTTCGGTTTCTGATTGTATGTTCTTGGACAAGACAATAATCCTCCCAGGATTCAGCTTCATCTGTAGGGTTTTCAGATTCTCTTTGGCATTAAAATTCTGCTTCTGTGAACGTAGCTTCAGGGCACCCATAGCTTAGACCACTTAAATCTTATTTTGCAATTCAATCCCATTCAATCATAAATATCCAGACAATATTTAAGTACCTAGTATGTACACGATGCTGCCTGAGCGGCTTGAGGTACGTGACTTTGTGAGTATGAAGGCCTGCCCTCGACATCAAGGAGCAGACCCTCAGAAAGGGTGGAAGGTGTGACATGAAGGAAGAGTCAGAAAGTTCTAGAACCCCTCAGACCGGGATAGTGACATTTTAGAAGGAAGGAAAGTAGAATGGAGGCCCACTTCACCCAGAGCTCTGGACCCAGAGCTGCAGGACAGCTTCCTGAGGGGAGAAACTGAGTGTGTTTGGGTAAGAGTGAGAGTTCGTCCTGAGCAGCATTACCGCGTATGTAGAGAGGGGCAGGCGGGTAAGGTCGAGGCCTTCAAATGCAGAACCAAATTGCAATATTTGCAATATCAAATGCAGAGACCAAACTGAATTGACTCAACATCTCTGCGGAAGGACAAGAGAGCCTGCATGTGGCGGGGAAGTCAGAAAGCAGCGAGGAGAGGAGAGGAGAGGGACGTGCCCATCCAGGAAGACCTCGGCAATGGGCGGTGATGGGACGGCTTCCTATGCCTCACCTGGTTAGTTACTAGAACACGCTGTAAAAATGGCATGTGGTAAATGAATGTGGTTGTGGGCTCTGGTACTGAGACCCTGTGCCTCCAGGGCTGCTTGCTTGTTTGGCTGGGGTGTCCCCTGGAAGTAGCTTTTGGAGCCTGCTCTTGCCGTCACCATGGTGGGGGGGGGGTTCGCTTTTCCTCTTGGCTGATCTCCTGTTGCCTTTTTTTTTTTTTTTTTTTTTGGCTGTTCAGCAGTGGTTTGGTACATGTCTGGGCAAAATGGCTGTCGATGATCTTTCCACCCCACCTCTACCGCACCCCCCCCCCCACCCCAATCCCACAAGGACATACCACTTCATAAGGCAGTGTTGGAAATGGGAAAATGATGAGTCCCTCTGGCTTTAATTGTTGACTTTTCGTCCTTTTTTTTTTTTTTTTTTTTTGGCTAACATAGACAGCAAAACAAATGAGGTTGAAATAAATATTCTTAGCTACTCATCACAATCATAATAACTAAATGACCATTGCTATTCTACCAGGAAGATAATGCATTAAGGCATATTCCACTTCTTGTTTTCATTGCTTATTTTTAACCTGCCTGCTCATTTTTGTTTGTTTAAGCAACTCCTAGCATTTTTTATGCCTTCCTGAAGTGGCAGACCCCCAAAGTTTCATGCAGCAAGGGCGTAGGGAATGATCCTGGATAAAAGGGCTGGGGGCCTGGCATTGTGTCTCCCAGGATATTTATAGGGAGTGTCTCAGCTTGGAGTCCAAGGGGGCCATGGAAGGCTGAAGTCCTCCGATCACTCTTGTGTGGACCCCTCCCTCCCAACCGGTCAGCGTTGCTGACCTCTCCTTTCTATTTTTGTTTTAAGCAATTGGACCACTGAATAGCCTCTCCTCACTTTACTACTTTCTTTGCAGTAAATCTTTTCAAGATTTTTGTCTCTCTGTCTATTTTTTGGCGAAGTTTCTTTGTATATGTTTTGAGTTTTTATCAGAAGGTTTCTATTGGAATCTTTCTCTTTGGTACCTTTTTTCCTATCGTCTTTTCATTTACATGATCTTGGCCTTTTGCAGATTGAACAATGGATCCTTCATACTTCAGTTTTAGATGTTTGGTTATCTTGACACATGTAATAACAGATACTTCATGCAACTGTGACTGTCAAAGTTAATTCAGTTTTGCTTGCAACCGCTGTTTTAATGAAATTTGGATTTTTTTTTCAGCTCCCACTCTTCCCCATTTGTGGCCTTTTACTTATTTGGAAATATAATATTTGTTACATAGTTGAATTATATGTTGTGCCTTTGTGGTGCATAGCTGTGCTTCTAGAGCCACCTTTCTAAGTTTTCAGCATGTTTGAATGTGTTGTTTCTACAGTGGGCAGAAAAGCTCAACTTACAGCTGTTACTTCTAAATAGTTGCTCTAGAAATGATACACCCACAGTTTTCAGCAAGGTTAACGCATTGCTTTATCTGTTGGGTAACTAAAACACACACACACACACACACACACACACACACACACCACAATGCAAACCTTATGGTCGACAAAAGAAAAATTATGGTGCACAAAGAAAACACCAGAAAACAAAAAACAAAGATAAAAGGCAGAGCAAAAACCTCCTCAAAGTAGGGCATTTGTTTAAAGTTGCTAAACTACACATTTTGGACCCTAAAAATGTTTGTAAAAAGTGCTCTGAAATTATTAGACCACAGTACTTCTTTAGAGTCTGAAAAACATTTCGAGGCTCTGTGATGTGGAGCAGGGAGTCGGGGCTGGCCAGGAAGGCGGTGCCATCAGGAGCACTGTGACAGCATAGGAGACAGGAGAGTGGCAGAGAACTGAAGGTCTGTCGCTGCATGTGTAGAGACAGGCTGGGGTGGAAGCCAGGGCGTGACAGAGCCGACAAGATGGGAGCTTTGTCAGAGAAAGGAGATGTTGGCTAGGTAATGCTTCAGAGGAACCCCAAGGTTCTGTGTGCGACTGTGTGACCAAGGTTCTGTGGTGAAGGAGGTAGAGCTGGAGGTCGCTGGAGCTGAGGTAGTCAGGGACCAATGAGGGCCAGCTACCAGGTAGTCTCCATGGATGATGATGTCTCTCAGAAGCTGGCAACTCAGGAGAGCGGAACTGTGAGCCAGAGAAAGATGTGCCCCTTCTCATCGCCCTCTATAACTGTCAATCCATAATTCAGGCTCTGCTTATTCAAAAAATAACATGCCTTAAGTACCAATCATATGCCAGCCACTGCTACTGGAGGTACAAAAATACATCAGGCATGGTTCTGAGTCTGGGGAGCTGACTGCCTGACAGGGGAGGGGAAACATGTACTAGGGATCTCAGGCAGAGCTTGCCACTCACAGGACTTTGGGCGGCAGGCTGGCCGTGTAAATGGTGACGTCAGCAGGTGCAGTATGTACAGACTATTTGGTAAATGCAGTGAACCAAGGGCCTCATGGCTTACCTAGAGGAGATGGCTGTCCCTCCATGTTAGCGAATCTTCGATTTTCTTTTTTTTTAATGCTTATTTATTTATTTATCCTGAGAGAGAGAGAGAGAGAGAGAAAGAGAGAGAGAGAGAAAGAGAAACCCAGGCGGGCTCCGTGCTGTCCCAAAACTTGAGATCATGACTTGAGCCAAGAGATCAAGAGTCGTTCGCTTAACTGACTGAGCCACCCAGATGCCCCCTGATTTTCTTTTTAAAGTCACAAATGTAGACTTGTGGAGGTACCATCTCCCAACTTTAAAATTTTAGCAAGTGATTAAAAAATTAAAAGCACTGTATAAGCCAATGATTTATGAACTCTGATTTAAATAACTGGAGCTTCAGGCAGTCTTGGGTTCTGGTTCTGGCCCTAATCTACTGGTGATCTTAAACAAATCACAAAACTTCCCGGGGCCTCAGTGACCTCATCCATGAAATGGAGCAGTAAGCTGCAGAGGACGAGCTCTGGAGTTTTTCCTACTTCTCTGAGTGTATGAATTCAATGTCTAAATAGACTTCTAATTGATTTCTGTCTACAAAGAAGGGTTGGGGGGGCCACCTGGGTGGCTCAGTCAGTTAAGCGTCCGACTTCAGCTCAGGTCACGATCTCATAGTTTGTGAATTCGAGCCCCACATCCAACTGTGCGCTGACAGCGAGGAGCCTGCTTGGGATTCTCTCTGTCTTCCTCTCTCTCTGCCCCTCCCCCCCCCCCACTATCTTTCTGTCTCAAAATAAATAAATAAACTTAAAAAAAAAGGAAGATGGTAAACACAAGGTCTGTGTTTTTGTTTGTTTGTTTGTTTGTTTTTTACGTTCCTTCTTCTGAAATGTGTCAGCAGAGAGCTGCTGCTCTGGAGGAATTCATTATTGGACCAGTCTTGGCTACCTGGACTCTCTGGGGCCAGGTTTGGCCGCTACCATGATGCACTTTGTGTCTCTTGCCCTCTCCCATGCTGTAGTCATCAAGGGAGGCAGGGTGGCATAATGGAATTGTCCAGAAGGCCAATATGCTGGAACCTCAGACCTGTTTCTTCCTGATCTCTGTGATTGGGAAAGTCATTTCCCCTCTGTCCCAGATGTCAGCAGCTGCAGAGCTGGAAAAAAGAATGTCCTCCCATAAAAACTGCATGTTTCTCTCCGCCAGAAGAGAAACATATCATCCCTTGTATGCGTGTCTATTTGTTTTTCTGCTTTGCCTTGAGTGCTACCAAGTTTACCAGAAAGCAAATATCTGGATCGAATTAGCTTAAAATTTTAAGTCAGAGAATCCCTCGGACTAAATTAGAATTTAATGTCGTAATGGCAGCTTTTTAAAATTGTCTTCAAAATTGCTGTTAGAGGCATTATTCAAATGGTTGCTCAGCGTTTCTTATGTGGTGAGCAGAGGACGCCTTCTGTGAGGCAGGCCGCAGGCAGGACTGTAGGTTGCTAATTCGCTTCCCACTCAGCTTTCGTTTTGCCGAGTGAGGTGTGCATGGAAGGGCATGAGCTGAATTGCTGGGACAGATAAAGAGGATTTTTAGAAACTGTGGGTGAAGAATTGGGGAGTAGGAGGAGAGAAGGAAAAGAAAACTGAGCTGAAGGGGGAGTGGAGAAGAGACCTTAGGATGGACAAGGACAGAGACGGCTAATACAAGTTGGATGAGGTTTTGTCTTGTGCTTAGTGACGTAGTCTTTTTTTCATCTCCCCGCAAAACTCTCAGGAAAATCTTCCTAGTGATTTTTGCTGCTGTTTTGGGGTGATGAACATTGGCTTCAAGGTGTGCAGGGTGAGCAGAGGCCACATAAATGGTCCCGCCATCCATGGGTTATACTGATAGAAGATCCCCCATTAATATTTTCTCACCAAATGTTGTTGCCAGGAAACAGTATCGCTTGCCAAATAAAAGTGTGTGCTTCCTTCTGCCTAATGAGAAATTCATCAGATGCTTTATTGGTTTAGCTTTGGGTAAACAAGGTTAGAAAAAGATTTAGTGCTTCATTGTATAATATCACTAGTTCCTAGTACATTGCTTTTTTTTTTCTCTCTTTGTAATTTATGATCTCTCTTTCCTGTGTTTATTTTAATTGTAGATCTTGAATGTTTTAAAGACGCCTCAAATTCATGTTTTAGTGTTTAGTTTTAAGTTTTAAGACACTCCAAATCATTTGTGGAAGCCAAGGAAGGTCTAAACCAGCACCATCCAACTTAACATTCTGTGTCAACAGAGATGTTCTGTATCTGTGCTGTATCAGTGGTGGCCACTAGCCACATGTGGCCCTTGAGCATTTGAAATGTGGCTAGTGCAGTTGAGGCACTGAATTTTTAATTTCATGTAATTTCAATGAACATAAATTGAAGTTTAAGTAGTCATCTGTGGCTAGTAGCTGCCATATTGAACAGCACAGTCCTAACCATTTATAAATAAACAAATACTTCTGAACATCTGAAAAGGGGTCCTTCTCAAGTTTGCATGTTCTTTTTTTTTTACAGGATTGATTAACTTAGAAAAATCTTTTTGTATAATAAGGAAAAATTATTGCATTGTATTTGTGTAGTATAGAATTATAAGGAAGTTTAAACCCTGTTAATTTACAAAAATAGCAAAATTAACCAAGTGCTTTCTATTTCCTGGAGCATTGGTGGTTCCACTATCGACTTACATCCCAATTTTTACTAAAGGACTAACCGTGACTGCCTAACCATCAGAACTAACATAATTCTTATTTTAATAGGAAGTTTGTGGGAGACAGCCTAAAAAATAAATTTTAGTTCCATTTCTTGACCTGGATGAGTGTTTGCCCAGAGATTCCCTTTATGACTGTTTAAATGTCCTTACATTTTTAATGCACTTTTCTGTATCTATGTTAATTTTCACAATAAAACACACAAAAAATGAAGGTTAGGCTCTTTCATGTTTTGAGGCATAATGTGATAGAACCATAAAAGTGTCCATTTCATAGATTGATTAAGGAAAAAGGAGAATTTATTATATAAGAAAAGTAACATTTCAAGTCAGTGCGAGGGGAATATGAGTTGCTTAACAAGTGGTGATGGGAATATTCTTGTATATTTAGGATAAACTATGCATTTGAATTTACATTTAGTGGGATCAAACTATTGCCATTGGAATGCACATTTTTCCCAGGAGGGTATGTATGTATGTATGTATGCATGCATGTATGTATCTATGTATTTAGAGAGCATGAGCTGGGGAGGGGCAGAGAGAGAGGGAGAGAGAGAATCCCAAGCAGGCTCTGCACTGTCAGCACAGATCTCACAAACTGTGAGATCACCAGGACCTGAGCCAAAATCAAGAGTTAGAAGCTCAACCAACTGAGCCACACAGGCACCCTCAATAAGGTTTTCTAAATGAATAGGTGTTGGGTATATTCTTTAGCTAACCAAGATCAAAGTGTGTCACTTAAATTTGCATTTACATTTGAAATATTTAAGAACAGACCTTGATACCACATTTCCCCATGAAGTCCCTGTTACATTCAACTTTAAATAAAGCTGGCAAAAGGAAAAATCTCAAATGGTTAGAGAGCTAGAATGTAGTGGCAAACGAAAATGACTGAAAGGCTTAAATTTAAAAAAATTATTTTGGGAAAGATGTTAATTAATCTTAAGAATATTTTTTCCATCTTTTACCTACAGATTTTAATTCTTTTCCTTAATTTTAATTTCCGTAGGTTGAGATCTTTTCATTAATTGTTACCCGCAAATTAATTCTAGGTAGATCAGTGTTTACCCAGAAGAAAATAAAGTCAAAAAGTAGTGAAAACATTGATGAGAATTTCTTTATAATTTTTGAATGGAAAAGGGCTTTTTAATGATAATGTTAAACTCAGGAGCCATAAAGAAAAATAATCATAAATTTGAGTCTAAGTTTCAGAAAATCTCTTTCTAGCAGCCAACTCCATAAAGTAAAAGCACCGACTTATTCACAACATAATGGCAATCGACAGTCTGATTTCCATAAAGCACAAAGAGCTCTTTCAAATTAGTTTTAAAAATACTAACAGAAAAGGAGCAAAGTATCTAAACAGGCATTTCACATAGAAAGGAACAAAAATGGCCAATGAATAGAAAATATTCAGTATCAATTATTAAAAAGATTCAGATTAAAAGTTCATCATTTTTAAGGATATAGAATCCTTTCACCTTTCTTTTTTAATATTTATTTATTTTTGAGGGAGAGAGAGAGTGTGCGCACACAAGCAGGGGAGGGGCAGAGAGAGAAGGAGACACAGAATCTGAAGCAGGCTCCAGGCTCTGAGCTATCAACACAGAGCCTGATGCAGGGCTGGAACCCACGGACCTCAAGATCATACCTGAGTCCAAGGTGACTGAGCCACCCAGGTGCCTGGGAAATAAATCATTTCAATCGGCCTGCAGAACTATATTAATGTATCTATTTCTTCCTCAATTTTAAATTTACTATGTGTACCTTTAGCAGAATCTTGGGCAAATGTTCTCTGTGAACATGACCTCTTCACCAAATTGAATGGCTTTTTTAAAAAAAAGACAATATTAAGTGCTTACAGGGATGCAGGGCAATTGGAATTCTCAGTCATTGCTGGCAGGAATGAAATGTACAGCCACTCAGGGAAAAAAAAAATTGGCAGTTTTTTTTTTTATTTTTATAAAGTTAAACATACACCAACCATATAATCCAGCAACCCCACTCCTAGGTTTTTACCCAAGAGTACTGGAAACTTTTGTTCACGTAAAAACTTGTACGTGAATGCCAAAAACTGGAAACAACACAAATGCCCTTCAACTGGTAAATGGATAAACAAACCATAGCACATCCAAATACTGGGATGCTATTCAGAATGGAATAAAAGGGAACAAATTACTGGTTCACGTAACAACGTGGAAGAATCTCAAGTGCCTTGTGCAAAGTGAAAGAAGCCAGACTCAAAAGACTACATTTTGTATGATTCTAATTATATGACATTCTGGAAAATGCAAAATTATAGGAACAGATCAGTGGTTGCTAGGGGTGAATGTGGGGGAAGGGTCAAGTACAAAGGGGCAGCACAAGGAAATCTTCGAGGATGAGATGGCTGTTCTGTATCTTCATAATGGTGCCCTGATGGCATGCATTTGTCTGACTCATAGACACCAAAAGCCGTGAATTAGACTGTATGTGAATTTAAATTTGAAATTAAAAAAAAAGTTTTATTTATTTATTTTGAGAGAGACGGAGACAGCGTGAGCAAGGGAGGGGGAGAGAGAGAGAGGAGAGAGAGAGAGAGAGGGAGAGATAGAGAGAGAGAGAGAGAGAGAGAGAGAATCCTAAGCAGGCTCCACACTGTCAGCACAGAGCCTGATGCTGGGCTTGAACCCACAAAACTGCAAGATCATGACCCTATCTGAAACCAAGTCAGATGCTTAACCTACTGAGCCACGAGGCGCCCCATATGTGAATTTAAAAGGAGAATAAAAAGGTAATGGATTTCTAAATTAAATAATGGATTGAAAACACAATGACATCTTTTTGTTTTTGTTTTTGTTTTACTTAGATTTGGTTATCTATGCTATTGTTTTGGGAAATAGACTTCTTCTAGATTAATGTATAACATACACATAAAAATGCACAGATTATAAATGTACAGCTTGATTATAAATGTCACAACTATCATGTACCGAAGTAACCATCACCTGGATCAAAAGACAGAACATCATCACAGGCCTCTCCTCAGTCTCCTTCCTCCCTCCCAGCTGGAGCCAATATTCTGACTTCTAACACCATAGACTAGTTTTGCCTGTTTTTGAATTTCATGTAAATAAAATCATATAGTGTTGAATATTACACTCTTAATAGGCTTAGTTATATTTCGAACTAGTGTTCTACATAACTAAATATAGATATGCCAAGTAACAATGGGGAGACTGAACAGGGTAACCACTATGATTTCTTCTAGGTCTCAACTTTGGAGTCTGTGAGTCAAGAAAATTGTGAAATATTTTTTGTTTGAAATATGTTTTTGGCTGACAAAACTTACCATGCTTTTTAAGCTAATCTAAAGGCATTTGGGAAATGCACACCGTACTGTTTCTTTACAATCTCTATAATATTTTTCTCCAGTATTATATTCCCTAGTATGGGTAGACATCGGTCTTAAAATTGGCCTGACATACAGATCGTGTCATATGATATATCCTTGGTATTTCACCAAATGATGATCTATGAACTTTTCCTGCTTTGTTCTTTTGAGATCATGCTTGACTTTTGCTCAGCTATATTTAAAGCTGTAAGGAGAAGAGACTTGTTGAAAAATAGCGTACTGAAGTCTGCTCTAAACTTGAACATTTGGAAAACTCCAGTAAAAGTAAATCCATACAGCAGTTCTAGTTCCAGCTTGATTCCTGGGTGATTGGGTCCAAGATCCTTTATGAATTGGTGTGAGTGTGTGTGTGTGTGTGTGTGTGCATATCCGCACACACACACACAATCTTGTAGGTGCCCTTTGTGGTGTAAGTTAATTATGCAGGTTTTTGTTTTTGTTGTTCTTTCCAGTGAGAGAACCTGGAGAATCAGTTCTGAGTTTCTGGGTTGGGATGGGTTTTATTTTCTTAGCAGTAACCAGGCCACAAAAGAGAAAAACAATGATCTCTGACAATGAAAAAATGTCTTGAAAAATAATATCAATAACAAATACTAACTTTTAAGGGTTCAGTGTGTTCCCTAATGGATTCAAAGCCTATGTGTGTTAAATATTACACACTTAGATCCTTTTTCACAAAGCCCGATGAACCAGCTGCTCTTTCCATTGTCAGAGTCAACCGCAACCACACAGCTCAAGTGAAGGGTGTCCCCTGGCTGGGTGTGACCAGCAAGGCCACCAAAACCATGGATTCCTTGGTCATTATAACTAAAAAATGCTCCAACAGCTGGATTTTATGAACAGGACTCAGCCAGAAGACTCTTTGTGTTTTCCCCGTCCACCTTTGTGTTAGAATTCTAACCCTGGGTGTCTTCCCTCACAGTGAGAGCTTTAATGTAAATGAAATGGTTGTTGTTGTTGTTGTTGTTGTTCATTTCTGAGTTTGAGAACATGGCATAGTTCACATATGTAATTATAAACAGCCCCCATAGGACTCAATACAAGTTGGGGTGGAGGGTCTATGATTACAATGAGAGAATGTTGGTGTTGGAAGTCTACTTCTTTTCATTCAGCATATGCGTTATTGGGCTCAAGAAAGTACATGGCTTGCTTAAGTTTCCATTGGTATGATTTTCTAATCAAGCACTCTTTTCCTGTTTCACTGTTTATTCTCCCAAAACACACTGAAATAGTTTGGGATTGCTGCGGTGGAAACGTGTACATTGGGGTAGTGTCTTGAAATTTTAGTTAAGATATTTA
The DNA here is from genome assembly GCF_016509475.1 of Prionailurus bengalensis. NCBI lineage: Eukaryota > Metazoa > Chordata > Mammalia > Carnivora > Felidae > Prionailurus > Prionailurus bengalensis. Next base: position 20,979,471 of record NC_057349.1, on the reverse strand, counting down.
GTTAAAGGGATTTATTGGCCCATGTAATGGGATAGTCTGAGAGAAGGTGGTCTTTAGGAATGGTTTGATTTCATACCTCAGTGATGTCTTCCAAGACCAGGCATCTTCCCCATTTTTCTATTTTCCCACGTAGCCCTCCATGGGGTCATCTCTTTACGGTTACAAGATGGTTGCCATGAACTCCCATTCGTATCGAAGGCATAAGTGAGGGGTCATTCTAGAAGCTCCCAAAAGACCACATCAAGCTACTGCTCCCAGCTCATTGTCCTCAATGTCTGATGGGTCTGTTCCTGAACCTGACCTGTGGTCAGGGGATCAGGTTATGCTGACTAACTTAACCCTAAGTCATATGTACTGTTCTGAAGTCACATTCCTCTAAAGCATGTGCACGGCACTGATGGAAATGTGGACAACAGAATCGTGGTAGCTGCCAAGAAAGGGGAAATGCTGGTAAAGAGGCAACCTCAGGGCTAAGGTTGTAAATATCAGAAATCAACCTGATTATTAGCTTCAGTAAAGAGTGGGAAGGAATCACATGGACACAGGTGTGTCTTGTGGAACCCAAGGGCAGGGAAGCCTATTGTTGGGGGAGGGGTCAGGAGTCAAGAACCTAAGAGCCACCAGACACCAAACTGTTACTTCTCCCTTTCTCTCCTTACCCCTCCCCCCCCTTCTCTCTTTCTCTGGTTTTATCTTATCACAGGGGTTTTATTGTTTATCCAGAGACCATCAGATCCTGTGCCTCAGTGCAGATGGCAAAAGATGGCTATCTCTCAACTCCTGAATTTTTATGTTCGTCCACCTTCAGTCACATAAACAGAAGCTGACTAGCGTCTCTGATTTCCGGTCCCTCATTCCTGGGAGAATCTGTTCTGGCAAGCTCAGGTCAGGCACCTGTCCTGACATACGTGGGACACACCGGTCCAGGCAAGGCAGCCGGGACCCACCTGTGCAGTGTGGGGCAAGATGGGGTACATGGCGGGGTCAGCGGCTCTTAGAGAAGCCAGGCCAAGAGGGCACCCTGGAAGGCCCCGCTAGCAGAAGGAGTTCAGGCCCTGGATAACGGTTGTCCTCTGAGGTGCTCCTGGTCCTGGGGAACAGTGGATGCGGAAATTCCTTTTTCTGGTTAACCCACCTCTGCTCGGGCCAGGGTTCTCAGGTTTGGAGCACAGAGAAAGAGACGCTCAAAGAGGAAGACACAGACTGCATGGGTCAAAAAGGAGAATCCTTGCTTCTAAATAATTTCTGAAATTTGAGGAAATTCTACTTTGCAACCAGAAAACTGAAAAGAGATATTTGGTGAATCACAGGGAAACTTTTCTAGGGTTTGAAGCTAAAAATTGGCCATGTCAATGACAGCCCGTCCACAGGGATCTCTTTCAAACCCAGATGTTTGCCCTGATGATCTCCTAGTGAGCCGGGCAGCTTCCTCCCGAGATAGCACATTCCCAGGGTTCTCAGACTTAGGTGTCCTGATCTGTTTACTTTTGGCAGCCCCACCCTTTCCTCTGGGAGGGTGAGTCACCGGCTGGGGTGGTGATGTCTGAAGTCTGAGAGCAGAGTCAGACGTGCCTCTCTGGGGGGCTTAAAACTGTCAATTGCAGCAAGGGGTCGTTTTGACCTTACCCTACAGGATAAAGCTATCAGAGAGGTTTTCTCTGTTTTACTGTTTTACAACTTCCTCCCCAACCTAGAACAATAGCCTTATAAACAGGCAGGAAATCTTACGTGTGTCTACTGCAGGGAAAGGGAAGTGAATACAGCGGTTGGTGCCTTTTATGTTATGTCATTGAACACAGGCTGGGGTTGTTGGATTTGACAAGTGACAAATTTCAAGAGGTTCTCCCACCAAGTGAAGTCAGACTCCCCAGAGGAACGGGATGGTCCTGAGGGACCTCAGTCTACCAGTAGGCACATGGGAGAAAAGGCTGAAGTTAGCCAGAGTCTAAGGGGTTAAACACACAAAGAAACTCCAAGGTAGACCTCCTTAAGGAATGAAATGCAAAAACCCAAAAGGGGCTGACAGCAGAGGAAGGAAGAGAAGGGAGACCGGAAACAGGAGAGGGTGAAATCAATGGCTGCCATTGTTAAGCCCCAAGTAAGAATGTATTGCTTTGGATATTTGTGACCAATAAATAACAAGAGCTGGGCAGTGATTTTTTTTTTTTTTTGAGAGAGAGAGCAAGAGAGAGAGGGGTAGAGAGAGGGAGAGAGAGGATTCCAAGCAGACTCTGCCCTGTCAGTGTGAAGCCTGTTGTGGGGCTTGAACCCATGAATTGTAAGATCATGACCTGAGCTGACTGAAATCAAGAGCCGGGCACTTAACTGACTGAGCCACCCAGGTGCCCTTGGGCAGTGATTTTTTTTTTTAATAGCTCCTTGGACTTTACAAAGCTCTTTTTTCACATTCATGATATCATTTCACCCCCAAGCTCTGTTCTCAGGTAGGCATCAACCGCATTTTGTGAATGAGTGATGTGAGGCTCGGTAGTTGCCCGCCAACAAGCTTTGGAGCTGGGATACGGAGTCAGGTTTTCTGATGTATTGTGCTTTCAAGGTACCTCAGCCTTTATTGCCTCCCTTTATTCTCACAATGGCCCGGTAACACAGGTGTAATTCATTCCTACTATGTAGATGAGAGATTCGGGCAAACTGACAATAACATTTGACATATGTCGATTCCTTCTTATGTGTCTGGCTTTGCGCTAAGTTCCCCACACTATTATCCCCTTGACATCTACCCCAATTTCAGGATCCTCCATTTTAAAAGTGGGGAAACTGAGGCTTGGAGAGGTTAGGGAATGTGCCATAGATCCTGCAGCCTGAGTTCCCAGGCTGGCAGGCTGACTCCCACCCTGCCTTCTTCAGCAATCCTCCAGGGACGTCTGCACACGGTCATTGCTGGGCCTCGAATGCCGGCTAATGGGCCTTCCAAGCTCAGCAAGTCTAGCTGCACGATCTTCTCAGCCGCGCCCCAACCCAGATCATTCAATGTACTCATTTCACAAACATTTAAGGAGTCCCCAAGAAGCGTGAGGCACTTTGCCAAGTGATGGGGAAGAAAACTTGCCCCAAATATGCTTCCGTGCTCCCGGAGCTCACAAACTGATGGGAAGTGGGACAGCGATATTGACACCACGGTAAGTGCTGTGACCAGTGTGGAAGGGGGGACCACCTTCACTGAGCACAAGAAGCATTAATCTGTGTAAAGGTTTTTCTTGCTGAGCCCCTGGGCACAGTGGGCTCAGTGCTGAGAGCCTGTAATACTTTCAGGAGTTCGTAAAATGTTTGAATTTTTTGTTTTAAGTCAGAAGAAAAAAAATTAACTTTTAGGTTGAAGAATTTGTCTTATATGTAATATTTGTCTTTACACTAATGCAGTATATATACATGTACTATACAATAGAAATGATGATTGGTATAATATATGTTATATATAGAATGGAGAAGGGACCCGAAAGGCAGAAATGCCTGGGGTCCATGAGAGTTATAATATGTCCCTGCTTATACTAATCCATCATTAGGCAAAATCCTTGCCTGGGTCTTTGACTGGGTTTCACTATGAGCTATGTGACATGTGCTCCTCCCATTCAACTTGCAGGTCTGCTAAGAGCATTCTATTCATTATCAAGGGCCCGCTCAGTTTCATGTGGTTATCTAATTTTCACAGCTGAATGGGGCTACTCCACATGACGGGCCTGGGCGGGGGACCTTGCCTACACATTATCATCCTATGCTCCTCATTCTTGAAAGTATTTTTTAAAAATCTTAAAAAGCACCTTTTTCCTTGTTAGAACTTTGCTTACAGGTTTTTCTCTTGATGGAGGAGGTCTTAAGTGTCTGAATCTGGTTAAGCCTTAGCAAGTAGGAGGTAGGCAAGAAAGAGAGGAAGGCACCAGAAGCTGACTTTCAAGGTGTGGAATGTGCAGTGGGGTGATTGTGGGGGCCCTCAAGGACTTGGGAAGATAGAACTTGGAAGTGTACCACAGAGGGACTGTTCTCTAGCTTTACAAAGTCTGAGGCTCTCTTTCACACAAAGCAAACCAGAACACAAAAATGCCTTCTGGAAGGGTAGTGCCAGCTAATGGTCTAGCATTCTGATAAGCAGTCATCACTTGAGCTCTTGAGATCTACCCTTTGCCTTTGCATTTTCTTCCCAGTGTTCTATTTGGAGATACCCAAGGATGCAGGGTACTTGGGTTCACTGGCCTATTGAGGGCATTGGACACGTCTTGCCAGAGTGCCTCCCAGTGTTTTGGAAACAGGTGAGTTGGGTTGGTCAAAACCGACATGACTAATGGCAAAGGTTACCAGGGTTTGGGTCAACTTTCTATGACCATGAAGAGAAGAGTCATTGTCTGTCCTTGCTAGGAAACTGGTGTGTGCCAAGTTTATCCTTCACATGTGTTGCTAGGGATATTCCTAACAATAATGAATAATTAAGGCCATAATTCATTTTTGGATCCCCTGGAATTTTGTTTTTTCTTTTACTCAACCATTAGCTTCTGTGACAAGAATAAAACTGAAATCTGACTAAGGCACCCACTACTTACTCATTATTACACCTTAATGACTTCCTGCTGTTCTGGGGAGAAGGACTCAAATGTTTATTTAGTGGTTCCTAGTCCCTGCACGGTCACTGTGCTACCCAGCTTGTCAGCCACCTTCCCCAATCCCCAAGTCCTTCTGGGGCTCTGCTGTGCCCTCAGGCTACCCAGACCTGCTTCTAGTTCCTCAGATGGAGGGACTCTGCACCAGGAAACAGTTCTCCACCTGGATTACTCTTCACTCACTCTTCGTTCCCAGTGGACTCTGTCCCGCCCTTTGCATCTCTGCTCAACTATTACTCGGAGATGCCTTTTTTGACCTCCATGATTAGGCTCAGCCCTCTCAACATTATGCTCTACCAAATGTGTTGTTCTCCTGAGGAGTCCTTATCACGATTGCTTTGCCAAACTCGTTTTGTAATTCTCTGATTCAAGCCAATCTTTCCTACTAGGTTCCCTGTTACAAGGGCTGACGCCACTTACCTCTCTATCTCGATGTCTAGAGTATGATAGGCATTAAATAATTCTATGTGAATGAGTGACAGAATGTATTTTGACATTTTGACAAAAATGACTGCAAAAGAGATCAGGGTAAAATAAACCCTTGCTGAGACATTACGAAACAAAACCTAACTTAAATATACAAATCATTTCTTTAAAGGAAAATAGGCTTATCACTATGGTAGTTAAATTATTCATATAACACACAGGTTTTTTTCTTTTCTTTTTCTTTCTTTTTTTTTTTTTGAGAATCCCATAGCTAAACCTCACATACAAAATGATAGATGGCTATTATGTATTTTTTCCTTCTCTGTATTTTTCTTAATGGAAGCAAGTGGAACTTTCCAAATATCACTGTATGATTGGAAAAAGTGAAGCAGTCTGTAGTGCCATTTTGAGGGGAGGAGGGGAAAGAAAGGGGAAAGATTCTGAAAAGGGCTTATGTTTTCTAATCAAATTCAGATGTAGAACTGATTTTATGTTGCTTCAGTAACGAGCTTCACTTTCTCCATTAGTAGTCTGGTCTAGCATGGGATGTTCAGAGGAAGTCCCCTGAAGATACATGTGTTCTTTTAACACCGTATATTTTATACCTTAGCAGTCTGCTCACTCTGGCTTTCAGTAGAGCAGAAACAAACACTTTGGGCAGACCTAAGACAACTTTGAATAAGAACCTGCTTGAGAAAGATTTCCCTTACAAGCTAAATGTTACATTTCCACTCAACAGAAAGGTACTGCTGTGTGGCCATAAAAAGCTGGCCCAAACCCTGTAACCTTTGCAGCTAGCCATGTTATTTTTGGTTCGTGCCAACATGGATCACAGCTGTGACTCAACAGAGCCACTGAATCAAGAATTCAAAGAGTTTAAAGAACAGCGAACTCAAAAATGACTTTTTTTTCTTATGGTGTCATTATGCAACATTTCTAGTAGTTTACCTTTTCAAATTTACCAACTCCGTACAGATGAGCTCAGTTGTTGTTTGGCAGATGAAATCCTGAGCTACGTCAGCACGCTTCCCCAAATCCCACTGCAGGCTGGGGATGATGAAGCTTTCCTTTCTGGGGTGTTTGTTTTACGTAAGTAGTGACTTACTTTTCAGAGGTAAAAAAAAAAAAAATCTGTGTTGATGTATTTCTGCCTCAAATAAACCAAAAATAGGATTGGTGGTTGATTTAAATGTTTGTAATTCCTCATTTGAAGAGGACAGAAAGCCCCTATCAATGGATTCTGTTTTAGTTTTTGCTTTGTCCTCAAACTGTATGAATTAAATGAAGCCACAGGTTTAGAGCTAACCAACTGGAAAACAGACATGAACTTGAGTAGACGATATATTAGTATATTTATCAACATCCTTTAGAGTTTGGGCTTCATTTTAATAATTACTCCTTAAACTTGAAGAATATCCCAGTTTTCCCCATTGAGGGTGGAATAAGCAGGGGGACACAGAAGAAAGGAGAAAACTTGTCCCTTACCTGCTAACTACGGTTTTTTAAGCTTTGTGGTCAAACTTAAGAGTTCTAAGGATGAGAGTAAGTAAGCAGGTGTTATTTTTTGTTGTTATTTGCTAGATTAGGCCATTAATCAAATGTTTCATAGGCCCCAGGAAAAAGACAACACATCTTATCACTTTTCTCTTTGGGAAAATAGATCCAGATTCTGGGGTGTATAGTCAGGTTCTTGCTTAAGCTTGCTGTTTAGAAAATGCTGCTCTGAGACCAGATTCAGCTCTTTCTTTGGGTAATTCAATGTAAGTTTCAAGTGGGGAAACATAATTTTGGAGGTTTCCTTCCAATAGCAGTGGTGTTTGCCTAAAAGAAATTATATTTCTGTGTTACACTTTGGATGTGGTAGGGAATCACTGCTATAAGGTAAATAGATAAGTCCCTTGGGTTCTGTGTCCGGGGACCCCCAGGCACTGTACAGGGTAAACAGAAGGCGCTCTACTGAGTGAAGGTCTCATCTTGGATTGGTCCAGGCTCAGTTAGGTCCATGGCAGCCGCTAGTCCTCTTTTTTTTTTTTTTTTTAATTTTTTTTTCAACGTTTATTTATTTTTGGGACAGAGAGAGACAGAGCATGAACGGGCAAGGGGCAGAGAGAGAGAGGGAGACACAGAATCGGAAACAGGCTCCAGGCTCTGAGCCATCAGCCCAGAGCCCGACGCGGGGCTCGAACTCACGGACCTGTGAGATCGTGACCTGGCTGAAGTCGGACGCTTAACCGACTGTGCCACCCAGGCGCCCCAAGTCCTCTTTAAGTTAAACCGATGGAGTTTTCTGCTTCCCTTGGCCTGGTATTCTTGTTTTTAGCATGTTCCTACCTATACTTGAAAACTAGAAAAGGTACACTGATTTGGGAAATAGTTCCTATTTTTAACAAAGATTAGTAGGATTTTTGAGTGAGGAAAGACTGTAGAAATCATGTACGTTGACCATCTTGTTTATGGAGTACAGAAAGTAGCCCAGAGAGATTGAGAAACTTGCCTAAAGTTACACAGCTAATATGTGGCAAAATTGGGATTCATAGCCCAGGTTCAGTGTGTCCTTGAGCAGATTTATTCAAAGAACTGCTTCAAAGATGTTGGATTTATAAATCTTAAAACAGAATAAATTATTTATATTACAAATGCCATGAGAGAAAACCCTGCCATTATTGAGTAAACATTAAGACTATTAATATCAGTTGGAGTTGTGACTATTTAAAGAAAAATAAAGTGTTGCCTGTATCCTTATGTGTATAATGATTTTTAAATTATTTTTTCAGTTGAATTCAGTTTGGCAAAGCAGTTAACTTTGAAAGATGGGTTAGTAAACTAAAGTTTTATTTACTGACTTTCTATAAACAAGTGAACCCTGAAACGTTACCCCTAGAAATGAAGATTCATTTGTTCCCAGCAGACATTAGGAGCCCAACAAATATTTATTGAATGATTGGATAAGAACTACAATGTTGTGGGACATTAGCATTTGACTGAAGACACATTAATAAAGGTATACAGAACACAGGGTTGGGGGCGCCTGGGTCGCTCAGTCAGTTACACATTCAACTCTTGATTTCAGGTCAGTCATGATCTTGCGTTTGTGAGATTGAGCCCCGTGTCGTGCTCTGCACTGGTTGGGATTCTCTCTCTCCCTCTCTCTCTGCCCCTCTCCAGCTCGCTCTCTCTCTCTCAAAATAAATAAACATTAAAAAAAAACCACTGTGTTAAACAAAACAAGTCAGACACAAATCAGCATGCTGTCTGATTTCATTTGTATGAAGTACCCAAGCAGGCAAAATTATTTACATTGTTAGAAGTCAGAGCTGTTGTTATCATTAGGAAGAGTAGTTGCTGGAATGGGGTCCAAAGGGTGGTCATGTTTCTTTGATCTGGGTGATCAGTTTGTAAAAGTTCATTGAATTGTGTGTTACAACATATGCACTTTACTGAATGTACATTTTCTGAATGTATATGCACTTTTCTGAATGTATGCATATATGAATACATATTCAATAAAAAATAAAAAATATATACAGTATTTCATCTTAGAAACAGAGCAGGTTAATAAATGTTTAGCACTTGGGGAGAAATCCCCATAGAATGAGTTAAAAAAGCAAACAAGTTGGGGTAAGGGTTTTACTTTCCGTAATGCTGTAAAATGTGCAACTCTCATACTGTCACAGAATAAATAGAACCTTGACTTTGCTTTCCAGAATTTATGCAGCTGCCTCCATGCACTTTTGACAGTTTTATCACATACTGGGCAGTTACAAGCCTGTTTAGACATCAGGATGATACTTGCAGATGTTGGTAGGGCTTACATATCCATGATCTTGTAAAACTGAAAAAATTTTCGGCAACCATAAACAACTATGCTGGTCTATTGAATTATTTTGTCAGCTTTATGGGAAAGCACTTTTAACATAATTGACTATAGAGTGTTGAAAGATGATCTTTCTAAATTAGCAAATCAGTTTTGAAAGCCACACCTAAATAAATACCACTTTAAGAAAGAATATATTAAATATGTTAACGTGTATCGAATGAAATTTTTAAAAGACACAATTGATGCCCCTCAAAGTTGGTATGAGAGTTGGTAGAAATCACTGTCTGACTTCCAAATGCCCTCCCTTTGGTTGAATCAACAATATCCTGTGAGGCATTTAAGGGAAAGGAAACAGGGATCATTGGGGTGCCTGGGTGGCTCCGTCGGTGAAGCATCTGCTTCTTGATTTTGGCTCAGGTCATGATCTTGTGGGTCGGTGAAGCATCTACTTCTTGATTTTGGCTCAGGTCATGATCTTGTGGGTTCGTGAGCTCAAGCCCCACATGGGGCTCACTGCTGTCAGCATGGAGTCCACTTCAGATCCTCTGTCCCTTTCTCTTTCTGCCCCTCCTCCCCCTCTCTCAAAAATAAGTACACATTAAAAAAATCATTTAAAAAAACACGGAGGAATCCTTTTGTTTAAGATATTTGTTCTTTCAACTTTTTTTTAATGTTTACTTATTTTTGAGAGAGAGACAGACAGAGCCTGAGCGGGGGAGGGGTAGAGAGATTGGGAGACACAGAATCCCAAGCAGGCTCCAGACTCTGAGCTCTCAGCACAGAACCCTCAGTAGGGCTTGAACTCATGAATTGCGAGATCATGACCTGAGCTGAAGTCGGACACTTAACCGACTGAGCCACCCAGGTGCCCCTGTTCCTTCAACTTTCAATGGCCCCGTTCCTTGCATTTATCAACATATGTTAAATTGTAGGTGACTTCATACTCCAACATGATCTCAATAAGTTAATCTAATCGATGTATCGAAAAAACACAGCTTTAGAAAAAAAATAGAGACTTGCCATGATTTCTCCTCAACAGAATGTGCAGTATGTATTGCTGGGTGAATCAAAAACTAGATGTGAACTAGAGCCAAGTGACAGGCCTATATTTTTCCAATACTTTCACAACTTAATAACCTATTTTTGCAAAACTTAAACAAACTTAAAGGCCTATTCCTTTGTAAAGAAAACTAATGAGGAAATAAGCTTTCTGTAAGGAATTAAATCTAGCAGCAGCATCATATTAATAACTATGCTTATTTAGCATTTTACAGTTTACAAAGCACTTTTCCCATTTTTTTTCCTTTATTCAATCCTCACGATAATTTTATTAACACTAGTTAGGTATGATTGTTACCTCTATTTTACAGAGGAGAAAACTGTGACCCAGAGGGCATAGCCAGACCTGGCTCCCTGTGTCCCCACCTGGGTTACATCCTTTCTGCTATGCTATACCATCTTGTGACCAGAAAGCGGGGGGGGGGGGGGGGGGAATTTGTTTTTCTAATTTTTTTTTTTTGCAAATGATAACATATCATTAATACACTGAGAATATTATTTTCAAGTGTACAAAGTCATTTCAAAATAATACTTTATTTTAGGGGCGCCTGGGAGGCTCACTTGGTTAAGCATCCAACTCTTGATTTCAGCTCAGGTCACAATCTCACGGTTTGTGAGATTGAGCCCTCCATCAGGCTCTGTGCTAACAGTGTGGAGCCTGCTTGGGATGCTGTCTCCCTCTCTGCCTGCCCCTCCCCTGCTTGTGCTTTCTCTCTCTCTCTCTCAAAGTAAATAAATAAGCTTAAAAGTAATATTTTATTTTATTTAACAGATATTTGTCGAGTCCCTCCTGAGACCTGTGACAATGCTGGCTTCTGGGAGGAAAATACACAGAGGCTCTGACCTCCTGGAGGTGATAGAGTTGTAGACATGACACACAATCATGCATAGTTGATGAATAGTTGAAGCTATGATAAACCTTATGAAGAAAACCGAAAGAGGGCTATGTGAGATTATTACAGGGAGGCCAGTTTAAACTTGGAAAAGCCTCTTTGAGAAAGTGACATTTAAGCATTGAAGTAGGAGTCACCTAGGTGAAGAGTTGGGGTGAGGGAGAAAAGAGTAATCCAGACAGAACAAAATGTGCCAAGAGGCAGGAGGCAGGAGATACAGCCACCTTCTCAGAAATGGAAGGAGACCAGGGTGACGGGAGGGCAGTGAGCATTGGAGGGAGGGGTACAATTAAAAAAAATTTTTTTTAAGTTTATTTATTTATTTTTATTTAAAAAATTTTTTTAGCATTTATTTATTATTGAGAGACAGAGAGAGAGAGAGAGACAGCATGAGCAGGGGAGAGGCAGAGAGAGGAGGAGACACAGAATCTGAAGCAGGCTCCAGGCTCTGAGCTGTCAGCACAGAGCCCAATGTGGGGCTCGAACTCACAATCTGTGAGATCGTGACCTGAACCAAAGTCAGGTTAAGTCAGCTTAACAGACTGAGCCACGCAGGTGCCCCTTATTTATTTTGAGAGAGACAGAGACAGCATGAGTTGGGGCAGAGGGAGAGGGAGAGAGAGAGAACCCCAAGTAGGCTCTGTGCTGCCAGCACAGAGCCTGATGTGAGGCTCAAACTCACAAAACCATGAGATCATGACCTGAGCCGAAGTCAAGAGTTGGACACCTAACAGACTGAGCCACCAGGTGTCCTGGGAGGGCTATTGATTTTGAGGATGGAGAGTGGGGCAGGATTTCTGGAGGCCTTTGGAAGATTTGAGCAGGGGTACAGTTTGCATTTAAGATGATCATGGCTGCTGTGGAGAATGGATTGGAGGAAGGGAAAAGATAGAGCCAAGAGAGGAGGGTTTCACAAAAACCTAGAGATGGAAGTATTTTAAGAACAAGGAAGAGGTCAAGTTAATGGCTTTGAGGAGTTTCCAAAGTTGATCCTGCATTTGACAATGTGGAGGCAGGTAGTGACCCTGCATAGTGGGGGTGGAAGCCAGCAGCATATGCAGACTCCACTTTGTAGGAACTTAGCCATGCAGGGAAGGGGAAAGATGGGGAGGAAACTGGAGGGAGTGTGTGTTGGGCGTGGATTGAAGGGGAGGTCTTGAAACTGGGACATCCGAAAGCATTTGGGCACAATAAGGAAAGTCGTCTACCAGGGAGGGGGAGATTGCTAGTGATGATGGTGTATGTATGAAGGAGAGGGTGTCGGGTGGCTGATCAAAGGAGCAGAGTCCCTGAGAAGTCACAAAGGGATGTGACCAAGTGCACATGGAGCATTCTGCACTAGGTTACACCATCCCTGGAAGAGGAGGGGAGCCCCCTCCTTCGTTGTGACAAGGAAGGAAGACGTAGAAAATGAGTTTAAAGATTTGATGTGGGAAGGTGATGGCATTTTTTCCCCAGTAGATTCTTCCCCCAGTCCTTTATGGAGTGTGAAGCAAGGTCATAGTGAAGATAAAAAGGGCAGTGGGAGTCACAGCAGGTTGTGGAAGTATGAACCCGGCATTGCATGGAGATGGAGGGAAGGCTCCATAGGCAGTGTCCGGAGGAAACTGCTGACCATGGTCTTGATAACCAGTCTCCCTACCAGGTGATTTTTCTCAAACAGCGTTTGGGGCTGATCTAGGTTTGGGAGAAGATTGGAAGAGTTATTGCCTGATTCAGATGATTGACAATTTGCAGTTAGGTGTGCTTTCAAAGATGCTTATGGTTTCTATCAAAATGGTAGATGTGAATATTATAACCCAAGAATAACTGAATTCACAAGTCTTCAGTGGCCTGGACATAGTATTCCTGGTTTCTAGATTTCTGTTGTTAGGAAGAAAAGCAGAGATTTAGGCAGATAATTTGAAATAAATAAATAAATAAATAATAAATAAATTAATTAATTTTTGCCTATTTCACCCATCCCCCCCCACCTCCCCTCTGGTTTGTTCTCTATAGTTAAGAGTCTTGTTTTTTTGTTTATCTTTTTTTCTTTGTTCATTTGTTTTGTTTCTTAGATTCCACATATGAATGAAATCATATGGTATTTGTCTTTCTCTGTCTGACTGACTTCATTTAGCATAATACTCCCTAGCTCCACCCATGTTGTTGCAAATGGCAAGATTTCATTCTCTTTTTTTTTTTTTTTTTTTTGGCTGAGTGATATTCTCAATGGACACTTGGGCTGCTTTCATAATTGGGCTAATGTAAAGAATGGAAATTTAGATGTTGGAAATTTCTGACTACTAAATTCTACTGAAGTATTACATACTTCATGGGACTGGTAAATAAAATTTAGCAAGCCCCAGATTAATTTATAAGTATGCATCTCTAGCATTCACAGTTGTCTCAGCATGAAGAATCAAAGGAAACCCTCAACATGACTCTCCTGCCCCTTCTCTGAGTTAAAGTGGAAACCCCATCACCCACTCTTGCCAACAGACACCACCCTCTCTTGACCCCACAACCGCCTCCAACTTTTATGTCTATCTTCTTTCCTTACCAGTAGACCTTCTTCTCCTTCTGCCCTCTCTACTTCACCTTCCATTAACTCTCCAGTACTTTCTACACCAGCCTCCACCCCTCAGCTCTTTACTCCCCAAGATCTCACATGACATTCTGGTGGTTACATCCAGTGGAAACTCTTCAAATGCCATCAAATGCTCTCCTATAGCATTTTCGCTCTGTAATCTCCTTAGTGAATCCTATGACACTATTCTCTCCTAGTTTCCCACCTACTTCAGTGGTAAATTCTTTGTGGGGTGTGTGTATGTGTGTGTTTGTGTGTGTAGTTTCAACTTCCTCTTCCCACTTCTAACATGTCTGTGGTCCCTAGAACTCTGCCCCAGGTCCTCTTATCACTTTGTACTTAACCCATTCATGCTCATGGCTCCAACTTCCAAATCAACGTCTCCAGACAGGTTGACACTGAGGGGCATTCCTTCCTGTCCAACTAGGCAGCTCAAACTCAGTAGGTCCCATAAAGACCTCAAATTCAGTAAGTCCAAAGCAGAATTTACCATCTTCTTCTGCTGAACTCTCTGTCTTTGCAAATATCATCCACCAGCTCCCTCAATTCAGAAACCAATGGACCATTGTAAATGTCCCCACCTCTCTCTTCCTGTGCATCTGATTACTCATAAAGAGCTGTCTGGTCTATAAGCTAAACCTCTTTCACCTCTGTTCACACTGGACATCCTAGCCACTATTGCTCTAATGTAAGCCTTTCTCCCCTCTTACTTGAGACATGTTGTCTTGTTTCTAGATCATCTCCATAATCTCCCTGCCACATTGCCACAGAGTTACCTTTCTACCATGCAAATTGGATCTTCTCAACTTTTGCAAAAAATTCTTCAGTGACTCTGCATCACTTATATTACATAGTTTTTACTCTTTAGAAAGGCATATACGCCTCTTTTTGTGTCTTTAGCCTCATCTTTTGACTCAGGTCTCAAAGTCCTTGCAAATCAAGCATATGGATCTACTTATCTGTTACTGTGGTCTTTCATGCTCTTGAAAGGCCTCTTCGCTTTTGCATATGCTATTCTCTGTCCTCAGAATATCCTCCAATGATTGTTTGCCACACAAAGTGAGACATTTACTATTTTCCTGGCTCAGTAACTGGGGTTCCAAAGTAGAGGATAGAGAAGCAGTAAGTGGCAGCAGCTGCCCACATTTAGAACCAGACACTCTGTCATGGATTATTAAAGAGGTTGTAATAGCTTCCCTAAAATCCTCATCCATGGTTCCCATCCTTCCCCCGTACTCCTAAGGGGGGAACAAAGGGGGAATCAATGGAGTCAGGAGTCACTGGCCTGGTAGGGGAATGCATGTCTTTTCTACACTCTCCTCTTGGAGGTGGGGGACTGTTTATCACAAAGCCATGCACATGCAGGGAACATCAGGAGAATCACTTGTAGAGGTGGGTGAATTGCAAGAAGAGAAGGTTGATGTCTCACTCCTTGGCTTCATGCTTCTGAAGCGGAAACCTCTTGTTCCATTCTGATGCTGCTATAGGACCAGAGGGAAGAATGGTGAAGGGATTTGTGGGAGAGCCTGACATGGGTCCCCTAGAGTTTAGGAGTATACATAGCCATAGAAACAGGGTCTCCTCTGCCTGAAATTTCTAAGGTGAGGCTTTCTAGTCTTTGCCAGCAGGGTGAGAAAGGACTGTATTTTGACCTGCTTTTCATGAAGAAGTTGGATGTTGGGGAACCTCAGTGTAGTTCTCTTTGGCCTTTAGGGGATGTGGGAAAAGACTTCAGTGGCTTCCATGGCTCAATACAAAGGAGCACAGAAGTTAGCTGAGAGGCAAGAAGGAGGGCTCTCCAGGAAGAGTCTGGGCCAGTATGGGATGCCCAGCTTGGGGAGGTGATTGAGGGTGTAGACCACTGTTAGAGACAAAAAGACAAATGGCACCCCTTTCGGAAGGGATTCTTAGTAGTGGAGGAGGTAGGGGTAAACCTGAACACCAACCCCCAAACCACACATACTGGATATAAGGCCACCATGTTAGCAGGGGGTACCAGCATCAGATAAGTCAGAGTGGATCAAAGATGTTCCCATCACCACCACCAGTAAGACATCAGTTGCTTCGGATAACCTCTGCTTTCTTGTCTGCTGCTCCCAGTCGTTATCTCTGGAGGAGGTAGACTCAGAAAGAGAGGGGAAAGACCTTGCTTTCTAGACCATACTCTTCTGTCCAATTCAAGATGCTGGCATGAGAGGGAGTATAGCTTTAAATTTCACACAACACCCTCACATGCGTGCACATGCACACACAAGTTTAGTAGTCAAGAAAATATATTTGGAAATAAAAACGATAATTCCAGTACTTGAGCATTTCTGTAGGTCAGCCTATCCCAGGCTTTCTTAAACACTTAATACATTTAAATTATAAAACTGAAAAAAATTATAAAACTGATACAACACTAGCAGGAACACAGGAGATATTTCGCAGACTTGGACTAGGGTAGTGAAAAAGTATTGTCTCACTGATAAATTAATCCCTCCAAAAAATCATTCCAAATGTATTCCCATCAATTAAAACATTAGAGACATTAAAGAAACAAAAAGAAAGTATCACAGACATCGAATGTTAAACAAGAGAGACCAACGATCATCAGATCAAGACATACATCAATGCAATAATAAATTTAGAAACATTCTTATCCATCAGTAAGCAGATTAAAGCCATTCAGTCATACACAAAGCAACCACACGACACACTTCTCAGCATTTACTCATCGGACACACCATTTTTAAAGGTGGATTATCAAGAATGAGGAAACACAGCTTAAAAATGTCATTAGACATTTTTTTTATATTTTAAAAGAATTTTAGAGCAAATAAAAAATAGTATATGCTTTTGGTTTTGTTTTGGCAGATTTCTAAAGAATATGCTAAGGAGTTATAGTGTTCTGTGGGATACCCTTGGTGAAACATTATTATAAGGTTTAGAGCACTGGTTATCCAACCTGTAAACCACATAGTGGGTTTTGGGGTGCTCCTTCAAAATTGTAGTCAGACATTTTAATAAAGAGACTGGCATGTTAAAGTGTATGGGCTTTTAAACTGAAAGTGAGTGGCAAGTTATGATATCTTCCCCCAGCTGTGTTAAGGACTCAAGAGAGCAAAGCTGAATGGATAGATTGGAAAAACATATAAAATGTTTTACATTTTGACCCTACTGAGTTGAGACTTCTTTTTTCTTTTCTTTTTTTTTTAAAGATTTTATTTTTAAGTAATCTCTACACTCCATGTGGCGCTCTAACTCACAACCCTGAGATCAAGAGCTGCATGCTCTTCTGACTGAGCCAGCCAGGCATCCCCTGAATTGAGACTTTTTTAAAGTATTTTTATTTATTTTGAGAGAGACAGAGAGTAAAAGAATCCCAAGAAGGCTCTGCATGGTCAGCACAGAGCCTGATGTGGGGCTTGAAGTCATGAACCATGAGATCATGACCTGAGCTGAACTCAAGAGTCAGATGCTCAACTGAGCCACCCAGGTGCCCCCTGAGTTGAGATTCCTTAATAAATGGGTTAGTTAACAGTACCAATCCTAACTGTAATTCTCTAGTTAACTGAATTTCATATCGTCCCAGACTTCTGTTCCTTGTTTTCTTCTCTGTTTTCATTTTTTATTGCTGTGTTCAAATCACCTCCAAATCCAGCATCTTGAGACAACAAAGGTTTGTTGTCTCACCGTTTCTGTGCATTAGGAATTTGGGTACATCTCAGCTGGGAGTCTCAGACTTGAGGGTCTTTCATGCGTTTGTAGTTAAACTGCCAGCCTGGGCTGCAGTCACCTCTGAAGGCTCAGGTGAAGGAGGAGCCCTTCCAACTTCACTTATGTAGTTGTTGGCAGGATTCAGATCTTCATGGGCTGTGGCACTGAAGGCCACAGTTCCATGCTGTCTGTTGGCCAGAGGCCTCCCTCTGTACCTTGGCAGGTAGACCTCCCCACAGGGCAGCTCACAACATGGCAGCTGACTTCCTTCAGAATGAGTGAGAGTGTTCAAGAAGGAACCATATTCTTGTCATAACCTAATCTCAAAAGGAACATCCCATCACTTCCCATCCCATCACTGCCATTTTGTATTCATTAAAAGTTAGTAAGTCCAGCTCACATTCAAGGGGGAGAGATAACACAAGTTCATGAAAAGCAGGAGGTAAGGCTTATTGGGAGCCATCTTAATAGCTTCCTACCAGATTCTCTCTCCTTGCACCACAAGGTCTCTCCACTTTCTGCCTCTTATGAGTTTCACTCTTACCTGATGACCCGGCCTCCTATTCTTTAAGAAAATAGACCATAAGTTGTTTTTTATCTTCTTGCAACGAAGTCTCCCACTTTCCTCATTTTCAGCCATTTTCTCCATTTTTCCTCTTGTTATCACTGACAAACTGTCCTTCTTCCTGCCCACCCCCCTTGTCACAAGTACAAAAAAAAAATGTCCCTAGGCTTCTTGTCCTCCTTAAGCTATCATCTTATTGTTCTTCTTCCCATATTGCTACATTTAAGGAGGACTTCCCTATTTTTGATTGCATTCAACATGGCTAACCATTGCTACCCTCCTTCTTTCTGAATTTCCATGATACTAACGTTTTCATTGTGACATAGTTTTTCTCATCATTCTGGTCACTTCTTCTCTCTTTTGTTGGCTTCTCTTATATCTGCACTCTAAATGTTGATGTTTCCCAGAGTTCAGTTCTGCATCTTCCTTATCTCCATCTTTCCATAAGTGACCTCTCCCATTCCTGGGGTTTTAAATATTACTTACATGTAGATGAATTTGTTCAGCCAATGCTTCCTCTGAATTTTAGAATGGTTTCTCTAACTGCTTACTTGATAACTCCATTTGGAAATCTCAAGGGGACCTCAGGCTTCATGTCTATAACAGAACTTCTGTTTTCTAAATTTTCTCTCTTATTTCTCTCCCAAATTCCCCACCTCAATAAATGGAGCCACCAGCCACTTGGTTTGCTCAAATATAAATCCGTGATTCCTCTTCTTCCTCAATCCCTCATTCCAATCTATCACCAAGTCCTATACTTTTTCTGCTTACAAACGTACTACCAAACCATCTGTTTCTCTTCCAGTATCTCTACCCTAATCTACCATCTTGTCACCTGGCTTACTAGAGTCATCCCCTACTGGCCTTCCTGCTCTGCAGAGCAGCCAGTGGAATAGTCTAGAACACTGTATCAGGCCATGTTTTTCTTGGATAAAAGCCTCTGGTGCTGCCCCCTTATTCTTTGTAAAATCTAAATTTCTCAAAATTCTGTATGATATGTCTTTTATGTTTTCAATCTCATATCATTGTATTCACCCTGCACTTACTATGTGTCAGCTGCATTGGCTTTCATCATTTCTTTTTTTAACATATTTATTTATATATTTATTTATTTAAAGCATGGGGGAGGGGCAGAGGCAGGGAGTGGAGGAAGAATCCCAAGCAGGCTCCATGCAGAGCTGGACACAGGGCTTGCTTTCCCAAACTGTGAGATTATGACTTGAGCGGAAATCAAGAGTCGGACACTCAACTGACTGAGTCTCCCAGGTGCCCTGGCTTTCATTTCTTACATGCCCTGAATTCTTTATTTCCAGGCTTTTGCACATGCTGCTCCTTCAGCCTATGATGCCTTCCTTTACTTTCCCCCCATGGTTGGCTCATGCATTTGTCAAAACTAGTACTCACAGATTTATTCATTTATTTATTTGCCTACTTTGTCATACTGTAAGCCCCATAAGGACAAAGCCCATGTCTGCTTTGTTCACACTTGTATACTCAGCACCAAGCACTTTGTAAGTACTTAGTAACCATTTGTGTAAATGAACAATCTCCCTGTTGTGCTTCAAGTCTCAACTGAAAAACTATCTTCTTAATAATTTTCCCAGGCTATGGAGTCTTCCCACATTCCTTCAGGCTGACCCAGGACTCCCTCTCTATATTATTTATAAACAATAAACACCTCCACTGGTAGCAGTTGCCATACCATGTTGAGAGTTCCTTGTATATCCATCTCCATGATAGACCATGTGCTCCTTGAGGTCAGGTCAGAACTTTGTCTTTTTATTCCTAAAACCCAACGGCCTCTTTACGGTGCCTGGTGTATACCCAACAGGTGCTTGCCAAATGATGTACTGAAAGTCCTTGACAACAAGGACTTTGGCCCATGGGAAGTCCTTGGCCATGGCCAAGGAAGCTCTTTTCCTGGCTCAGGGACAAATCCCAGGCTCCTGAATTCTCTACCAGCTCCCTCCACCCCCCCCCCACCCCCACTGCAGCATTGCTAAGGCTGAGCTTCTTTGGGAAGGGCCCCTTTGAGGCCCTGAGCTTTTGCTGAGTGAAACATATTTAGAGTAGGAAAGGAAAGAACATGGAAGTCTTTTTTTTAAATCAGCTTTAATGAGATGTAACTGATATACAAAAAGCTGCACATATTTAATATATACAATTCAATGGGTTTGGACATATGCGTATGCCCATGGAACTATCACCACGGTCAGTGTACTAGACATATCCATCACCTCCAAAAGGTGCCTTATATTCCCCCTGCCCTTTTTTTTCTTTTGGTAAAAATACTTAAGAGGAAATCTACCATCAGCAATTTTTTCAAATATTAAGTTTATTTATTTATTTTGAGACAGAGAGAGAGAGAGAGAGAGAGAGAGAATCCCAAGCAGGCTCTGCGCTGTCAGCACTGAGCCAGATGTGGGGCTCCATCCCATGAACTGTGAGATTATGACCTGAGCCGAGATCAATAGCTGGATGCTTAGCTGACTGAGCCACCCAGCTGTCCAACCATCTGCAAATTTTTAAGTGCACTATAGAGTATGTTTACTTATAGGCACAATATTATACAGCACATCTCTAGAACTTAGGCATCTTGCATAACTAGAGCATAACAGTCTTGAAGAAAATGTTTCTTAATATTTTCATTTGTTTTTGAGAGACAGAGCATGAGCAGGGGAGGGGCAGAGAGAGAGGGAAACACAGAATCTGAAGCAGGCTCCAGGCTCTGAGCTGTCAGCACAGAGCCTGACGCGGGACTTGAACTCACGAACCGTGAGATCATGACCTGAGCCGAAGTCGGTGCTTAACCAACTGAGCCACCCACACGCCCCTTGAGGAAAATGTCTCTTGAGTTGCTCTGATAAAAAGTAAGAGCAAATGACGCACAGCAAGGGTAATTACGGTAAATGCTTTACAAGGCACACACACTTCTGAAAACTTGTTAAGTGATAACATCACCATTTTCTTAATTTAATAAGTGGGGTTTTTATTTCCCTTCAGCTCATTTCTAATGACAGGGACAGATCCCATTCTTTCCACGGCAAAGTGCTTGGCTGACAGGAGCCCCGTCCTGCTGATGTCATCTGGGAGCGCTTCCTTTTACTGATTCTGGGGAGTCTGAATTTGAAACAGGTGGATGTATGCATTTGAAAGAATCTATTCCAGATACCAGAAGATTCAGTTCTGGTGAGGACGTGAAGGAAAATCATGAGAACAAGTGTCCTATTCACATGCTAGGAAAATAAATGTTTTACTAATCCTTAAATAACATTTTACTCTGAGGTGTATTGGCAAATTTTAGTTTTATTTCTGTATGAACGTCTCATTTTTATGGGTGTGATTTAAGTAGTAGAGGTGACTGCTAAAATTAGCTTTAGTTATCCCATGCTAATGTCCATGTAGTATACATAGTTTTAAAGCCCTGATATTTCAGTTATATTTAATGAATAATTTAGTATTTATTATTCTTGGCTACAATTTAGTTTAACTATTACAAATGCACATACTTTTCTATGTTATGGGGTCTTCTCACGGTCGAGAAAGTATGTGATCAGGAAGGTGTCCTATGTGTTCTCTTTCCCCAGCCAAGGCCTTAACCGATGAAATTCTATCATTAAGCTCATGCTCATTTAGCACCTTACCATGTGCCAGGTACTGTGTTAGGTGCCGACAGACAACAGAGCTTGCAGTCTAGATTTCTACGTGAAAGTGAAGTGTAGTGGGTTCTCACCTACACACTGGATATCTGGAGACTGGCTTATGAGTTAGCTATTTGTTACCTGTTCAGCCCACAACTCCAGTTTACTTAATAAATTCACTAACCTCCATATGAAATTTGGGAAAATAATGTCATGTGAAAGCCCAAATAGCAGTTTCTACTTATTTCTGGAATATACTATATGGGCCATACTGGAGTAGATTTGTCTTACTCCGGTACAAGAAAAAATGAACACGTACTCGTTTAACAGGGAGGAGTGACCACAGTTATGCAGTCATTGGAGGAAATCATCCTGGAACTAACATTTCACAGTAGAAAATCAGTATGCGGGTGTTTGTCTTATTTATTTTTTTAATGTTTTTATTTATTTTTGAGAGAACTAGAGATGGAACACCAACAGGGGAGGGGCAGAGAGAGGGAGACACAGAATCTGAAGCAGGCTCCAGGCTGCATAGAGCCTGACGTGGGACTTGAACTCAGGAACTGTGAGATCATGACGTGAAACAAAGTCAGACGCTTAGCTGACTGAGACACCCAGGTGCCCCAATATGTGGGTGTTTAAAAGTTGGCTCCAAGAAATCCTTCCTATCCTGAAGGCTGCCCTCTCCCACTGAAAGACACCTGATAGTCTGGACTGGGGAAGACTCTTCTGTCCCTTCAGGCAGCACTAGCAGGGACAACAGGAATCCCAACAGCACCAGATTAACGATGCAGATAAAAATAACACTACAAATCTGAAAATTAAGTTGCCATTGGAACCAGAGCTACAAAAGTAGGCCAGGACCTATATGCTAAAGCTAAACAGTGCAACTGCCTGATAAAAGATTTAACTGGGACCCAGAGGCTCCTCATATAACAGACCAAATGTCCAGGATATGCTTTAAAAAAAAAACAAAACAAAACCCTGTAATATGAAGAAACAAGACAATCCTGACTTAAATGAGAAAAGACATTCAGCTGACCCCACCCTCAAGATCAATCAGGTGTTGAATTATCCCACATTATCCAAATCATCAAGGATTTGAAAGCAGCTGTCGTTAAAAATGCTTCAATCAATTACAGATTCTCTGGAAATAAATGAAAAAGTTGAAAGTTTCAGCAAGAAGCAGAAGTTGTATATATAGAAAAAGAACCAAATGGAAGTTTTAGAAGTGAAAGAATATACTTACAGAAATAAAACACTCCCTGGATTGGAATATAGACACACATTACTTATTGCATCCTAAGATTAAAGCTATAGGAATAATTTTTAAAATAAACCTTTTATTTTACTATAATTTAAAAATTACAGAAAAGCTGCCAAGTGAGTACAAGGAGTTCCTATAAATCCCCCACCCAGTGCTTCCGATGATTAACATCTTAGAATGTTATGGTGCATTTGTCACAACTAATGAACCACTGTTGATACATTGCTGTTAACTAAACTCCATATTTTATTCAGATTCCATTAGGTTTTACCTAATGTCCTTTTTTTGTGCTCCAATATTCCACCCAGGATACTACATTTATAGGAGTCCTTATAATATTAGGGTTAGTGGCCAAACTTCATGTCTTAGAAGAGATTTTATGTCAGAGGAGGAGCTGCTATATGACTACATAGGGAATCTCATTGCAAGGCTATTATTGGGGGGCTTGTCTTGAAGCTGTTCTTGGGTAGCACACAGTGTTTATTCTGATCGGCTTTTGTAGCGTGGGTGCTGATGGAGATGGGGTGCTTGAAGCCCCTCAGACCACCACTGTATCATAGCATGGTAACCCATGGTCACCAGAACATGAACAGTCTTCTCCTCCATCCACAGCAAATTCACACTACTACCCCAGGCCTTGTGCAGTGGGGGAGGCCAGTATAGGAGAAGAAGTTTGGCACTGGGGTCTGCCTTCGAAATAAGTCCAGAATCCAACCACTTTTCTCTCTCCACTGCTTCCCCCTGAGGTCCTCTATGAGCCACCGTCTTCTCCTGCCTGACCAATAACAAGAATTTCTTCATTCATCCCCCTGATTCTGCCCTGGCAGCTCTATATTCTCAATACAATGGCCTAAGAGATTCTGATAAAATTTAAGTCAGCATGTGTCACTCTGCTCAAAACCTTCTCCCATGACCCTCCCTTCTTGAGCTTGTTGTTATTGGTGGTGGCGGCCCTTGTTTTTTTTTTGTTTTTTGTTTTTTAATTTTTAGTGTTTATTTATTTATTTTGAGAGAGAGAGAGAGAGACAGACAGAGCATGAACAGAGGAGGGGCAGAGAGAGGAGACAGAATCCGAAGCAGGCTCCAGGCTCTGAGCTGTCAGCACAGAGCCCGACGTGGGGCTCGAACTCACAAACTGTGAGATCATGGCCTGAGCCAAAGTTGGACACTTACCCAACTAAGTCACCCAGGTGCCCCGCTCTTAATTGTGTTTTCAGTCAAACTTTTTATTGCACTATAACCACATACATACAGAAAAGAGTACAAATCATACGTGTGCCACTCAATGAATTGTTAAAATTGACAACTCCCATGGAACTACCACCCAGGTAAAGAAATAGGCCAACTCTTGAGAACCCCGCCCTTTGGTTTTATTCCATTATTATTCCTACTCTTCTTCCCAGAGGTAACCACTAACCTGACTTCTAGATTAGTTCAGTCTGCTTCTGAATTTTATATAAGTAGAGTTACAGAATGTATTCTTTTGTGCCTGGCATCTTCTCCTCAGCACTATGTGAGATTTGTCCATGTTGTTATGCCATCTTATGCTTCTTAAAATCTGAAGCCTTGGGGCACCTGGGTGGCTCAGTTGATTAAGTGTCTGACTCTTGGTCTCGGCTCAGGTCATGATCTTGCGGTTTGTGAGTTCAAGCCCCACACCGGGCTCTGTGCTGATGGTGTGGAGCCTGATTGGGATTCTGTCTCTCCTTGTCTCTGCCCTTTCCCCCACTTGCTCTCTCTCTCTCTCTCTCAAAATAAGTAAAATAATTTTTTTAAAAATGTTAAGCCTTTATAGGGATGCCCAGGGCCTCATGCTACCCTAGCCTCCAATTCCCACCCTCCTTGGAGGTCTGTCCTAAGTTCCTATTATTATCCCCTGTCATTTCTTCTGACGTAGCCTCAACGGCTCCTTGATCTTCTTCAGACTCACAAGGCATGCCCCTGCCTCCAGGCCTTTGTACTTACTATTTTCATTCCTCTGGAAGTTCTTTCTTCAGATATCCTCAGGGCTGGCTCTCTTTACTCTCTTTACTCTGACACGTCTTCACTCAAGTGTTTGCCTTCTCAGTGAAGATTCCTCAGGAGACCATCCACGTACTGCCAACCTGGTGTACTTCCTGGCTTGATTTTTTCCACAGCATTTACCGCCATATTATATACATATTTGTTTCTTCTTGTTGTGAAACAAAATGACACCAATGTAGTGGCTTAAAACAGTCAAACTTATCCCATAGTTCTGTAGGTTGGAAGTCCATTAGGCTTGGCTACTTTCTTGGCCCTGGGTCCCACCAGGTCAAAATCAAGGTGTCAGCTGCCTGGGGCTTTTCTCTGGGAGTCTCTAGATGAGGAGCCAGGCTTTTCAGGTTGTGGACAGAATTCAGAGTCAAGACCGAGGTCACTGTTTTCTAGGCAGCTGTGGGCTGAGGTTTGCACTCAGCTTCTAGAAGCCACCTGTATTCCCTGGCTTGTGGCCCCTTCACCTTCAAAGCCAGCAAAGGCAGACTGAGTCCCTCTCAGGCTGACACATCTCTTCTGCCTTCCTTTTATGCTTAAAAGATGTTTTTTAATATCTATTTATTTTTGAGAGAGAGAGAAAGAGAGAGAGAGAGACAGAGTGTGAGGGGTGGAGGGGCTGAGAGAGGGAGACATAGAATCCGAAGCAGGCTCCAGGCTCTGAGCTGTCAGCACAGAGCCCGACGCAGGGCTCGAACTCACAGACTGCAAGATCATGACCTGAGCTGAAGTCCCACACCCAACTAACTGAGCCACCCAGGCGCCCCTTCTTTTCTACTTTTAAGGGCCCTTGTGATTATACTGGGCCCACTCAGATTATCTAGGATAATCTTCCCAATTTAACATCACCTGTTTGACAATCTTAACTCCATCTGCAACGTTCCTTTTGCAATATAAGGTCACACATTCATAGATGTAACACTGTAGGTAAGAATCATGGAGACAACATCCTGTCTACCACAATATATTTTCTTGGTTATTTCATTCATTGTTCATCTTCCCCTTCTAGAATCTATGAGGAAAGAGATCTTTGCCTGACACATACTAGGCATTCAAATATTTGTTGAATGAATGGGTGAATGAATGAATGCAGCCTGGGTGATTAGTGTCATCATCAGCCTTCCCATTGGTACACATCTTCTTAGACATTCTCTTGTCTTTTAGAGATAGTCTTGACTTTTATTTCAACCTGATTTTACCCAGTAAGTGTAGTTTTCCCCGAGCCCCCCACACCACTGCTTACAGCTCTGCTAGTTAAGGGGATGGGCGGCCACAATAATGTCGTATTTTCATGGAGCCTCCTAGTTACCACGAGAGACACATCCAGGGCATGGGGTACAGAGGGGACCCCGGAATGGAGTCAAGCTCAGAGGCCAACACAGTCTGGGAAGTCTCAGGCACTCCCCAGCAGAGCCAAGTATCCAATGACTTCTTGGAACAGAATGCTTCAGGGATAGTAGAACTAGTCATG
Organism: Prionailurus bengalensis; assembly: GCF_016509475.1. Lineage (NCBI taxonomy): Eukaryota > Metazoa > Chordata > Mammalia > Carnivora > Felidae > Prionailurus > Prionailurus bengalensis. The sequence goes on along the minus strand of NC_057349.1, from coordinate 20,953,441 downwards.
GAAAGGTTTTGAGCATTGTTTTGCTTAGTAAAATAAGTTTAAGACTCAGTCCGCTCCCACTGATTATCCAATGAAACATTTAAAAACCGTTTAATCATTTGGATGTTTCTAAAGATTCTGTTGCTTAATATTATTCAGACAGCTTAAGTCCTAGGACGATAAAGATCTGAGCTTGGCCAAAATGTTTGAAGCACACACAAGTAACAGATTTGCCTTTTGGGTTACGGTGTGGAAAAAAAATCTCTGGAAACAGATTTATGTATTAGTTTTTCACTTTGCCACCAGATGTCCTTCACGAGTAGGAAAATATGATGGCTCCAATGATATTTTGAAGTGTGAATGCCCAGCATTTTTGAATAGTTGACAGAGAAAGGAAAGTGTGAGTGAATGTAAATGTTACCACAGACTTTTGGATGAGACACGTATTTTGAAGGCTGACTTACAGGTGTAGCTTTCAGAAGCAATATTTATTTAACTCTCAAGTTTTCATTTCTCACACTCGGCACACGTTTACTTACCATATTTCCTTTTCACTTAACTCCAAATGGATATTTTTCAAATCGGAGCAAGTTATTCTACTGAGAAATTAATATTAAGGATCAGGGTGCCAGGGTGTCTCAGTCGGTTGAGCGCCCATCCAACTTTGGCTCAGGTCATGATCTCGCGGTTCGTGAGTTCAAGTCTCACATCAGGCTCTGTGCTGATAGCTCAGAGCCTGGAGCTTGCTTCTGATTCTGTGTCTCCCTCTCTCTGCCCTTCCCCCTGCTCACACTCTGTCTCTCTCAAAAATAAATGAACATTAAAAAAATTTTTTTTAAAGAAATGAATATTAAGGAATAATCAAATTCTTAGACTAATATTAAAGATTAAAATTTAGCATTTTATTTTGTTTTTATTTTTTTAATCTTTATTTATTTTTGAGAGAGAGAGAGAGCATGAGCAGGAGAGGAACAGAGAGAGAAGGAGACACAGAATCCGAAGCGGGCTCCAGATTCCAAGCTGTCAACACAGAGCCTGATGTGAGACTTGAACCCACGAACCGTGAGATCATGACCTGAGCCGAAGTCAGACACTCAACCGACTGAGCCACCCAGGTGCCCCTAAAATTTAGAATTTTAAGTGGGGGTTCCCAAAGATTCAAGGTGACCAGATCTCAGGCTTTCAACACAAGAGCGACGTAGTTTATGGCACTTAAGTTCATTCTAGAAGCAGCTTGCATGCCTCTGCAAGACAGTTGAAAGGGGGCAATGTGCGATTTAGGATAAAAGCAAAGACGGCAACTGCAGTTTATTGCTAATAATTGATTCAAAGGAAAGTGTATAGAATACTTAACATAAATTAAGAAACAGCATCTTTTTTTTTAAGTTTATTTATTTTGAGAGAGCAAGTGATGGAAGGGCAGAGAGAGAATGGGGGTTGGGGGTGGGGGGGAGAGAGAGAATCCCAAGCAGGATAGGACCTACGTCATCCGCATGGAGCCCAGCGCAGGGCTTGAACACATGAACCATGAGATCATAACCTGAGCCAAAACCAAGAGCCTGGCGCTTAACTGACTGAGCCACCCAGGTGCCCCCAAGAAACAACATCTTTTAAAAATGGAAATTTGGTCATGTGTGTTTTAAATGTAGAATAGAAACCCTCATAAAAGAAACAAGAAGAATTGCGATTTTAAAGACTTTGTTGTGTGAATTGCCCTGTGCATTAATTGCACCTGGGTGCGGGACTCTCACCCTCTCCCCGGCATCTCTGAAGTCATGGGATAAACCTGTGCTTTTCGGTGAGGGTTCCTCATTCCTTCATTAAATGGGCGGGAGTGGGACAGGCAACCTATTTCCAGAAAACTGAAGGCCATCTGCATGAGATGTCAGCCAAGCAACCAGATGTTTGATGTGGATTGGCTCCCACATCCGGCTTCTTGACCGAATTCCTCCTCTTTCCACCCAGATGTTTTGGAGACACATCCAGAGAACTTAATGAAGGTTGTTCCGGCACAGAGGAAGGGGGTGGTGATATGTTGGTGTCCTGCAGGGGGCGAAGTTACCTCTGATTTTCTCCAGTTGGTTCACACATTCCAGCAGACTCCAGAGCCAAACCTGCCCTTTTCCCTTCACTCCATCCCTCCTGCATCACAGCTGGACTTTGTCCAGCTCCCTAACCTGAGACTTCTCAGGGGGTACAGGGGAGGGGTCAGAGAAATGGGGAGTGGGTGAGGTAGTGGTGAGGGGTGCTTATCCACATAGAGTTCCAACTGCCTTGGAAAAGCAGTGGTCCCAATTTTGAGGTTGTAGAAATGTTAGAACTGCCTCTCTTTATCCCCTTTTGCCCCAATGTCCAATCCAAAGATGTTTCCTGGTGTTTTCCAGCAAACAAGCGCACCTGTTGGGAGTAGCAGGGACATGAGGAGAGCATACCCTCTTTTGTGGTCCTCAATTGAATGTCACTGCCCTTAGGATCCTTATCATTTCTCATTTCACATAGTTTCCCTCTGGTTCTTGAGAGAGCTTGTGTTTATCATCTGGAGGCGCCCTCAGCACCTTTTTTTCCCAGCAATATTCAACAGGAACCGAGAGGCCACCTTGATGGGGATGTGAGGAGCATGGCAGACCTGAGTCGGGGTTGCTGCTCAGATGTTTAATTGGTAGTGCATCATTAAGTGCCGTTCTTGACTCACGTCACAAGGTCCATCTACTTCTAACCAAGTACCGAACAAAAGGGGAAGATGGTATGTGTGTCTGCCTGTGTGTTCTCTGCTAGACCATAGGTGCATATACAACAAGTGCATATAGATGGGTCACAACTTGCTTTTGTGTTTTAAATGGCACAGCCCTATCTAGGTGCCCTTGTGTATGCTCAAGGGTTTTACAGTTTTGGAGTGCTTTCTCCACTGCCCTAATAGGTTTTTACTCTGCTTGTAGGTTTTAAAGCTGCTTTTACTCTGCTGTGTTTCACCAGCCATCTTAAAATGAAGGTATGACTACGTTTGAGAAAGGAGAAGGACCTTGGCAGGAAGCCTATGTATACTCGCTGAGATTTTAGATCTTTTGATCAGAGCTCTTGGCTGTTCTGATGTTATGTACTGCAGTGATTTTAAGCCCCATACAGAAGCAACAAGTGATGGAGGCTTTTAAATTCTAAGGATCCTGGTAGCCCAGACCAAGTAGTGATATATTTTCTTTTCAGATGAAAAGAATCCCTGCAGATGGTTAAAGACTGGCCTTCAATGTTGTTGACCTTGTGGTGCCTGAGGTCAATGGCTATGGGACCTTTGTAGAACTAAAGACCACACTTGCAGAATTAAACTCGAGTTGAGAAAATTAAATTTGTAGAATTAAAGACTAGATGATCTCTCTGGGCCATGAGAGAATGAGAAAAGCAATCCAGTGGGTGGAGGGGGGTGAAGACCCTCACCCATGAAAAACAGATTCTTTGTATTAAGACAGAAATGCTTATCAGATTTTGAGCAGCAGAAACCCCATGATCTCATAAGTCCTTGAGTCCCATAGTTTATAGCTCTTTGGTCTGGCTCAGAAATGCCTTGGACCATGTGAACTAAGACCGTCAGGCCAGCAAAGTGAAGTCTGTTTTCTAATCCGTACACTTTCCACCAAGTAAAAGATCCTAGTGTTTTAAGTGAATGCATTTGTAGGATCCGGACATAGATTACTGGGCATTCTTGGATAGTGTGAGGGCAAGCGGATTTGCATCCTGAATGGCAGGTGGTGGTGGTGGTGTTTGGACAGAGGGGGTCGTGTCTGTGATTGAGAAATGTGTCCATCATGCAAGTGTAATGTAACGTGTGTCTTCTATGCCTGATCTTGTCTAATCCTCCCGGCAACCTGACTTTCTTTGCCCTATTACACTGAACGGGAACACGCCAGGCCCCTGCCCGGGCTGGAATTATCCATACTGCCTCTCCTCAGGTTTTATCTGGTGTCATAAAAGCTCTATTGTATTTCAATACATTAACATGAAAAGTTCACAGAAAAACTGGAGCACTGAAACATTTCCAAGAAGATAGAGGGTGGCTTTTTTTGTTGTTGTTATATTATCTGACTGCCCCTCTTTCTTTAAGGTGCTGTCTTAAGAAGCCAAGCCAAGGCCGAACGAAACGAAGCGATGAATCACAATATATGGCCCCAAACCCTCGGGATGCCTGCTCTGGCTTACATTTGGTCCTGTCTGTGGCCCCGTGGCCCGTTTGTGAACAGAAGGTGTGTCCCAGCTTCCAGCAGCTGCGTTTGAAAGTCATGTGTCCGCTGAATGTCTATATTACAGCAATAAGAGAAACTATTCCTGTTGTTCCTCTATTAATACAGGCGGCATTGATTTAACAGTTGTTTTTGCTTTTATTTAGTTAAAGCATCAGGTCAGGCCTTTTATATCATTGTAAAACAGACAGGCTTAAATTAGGGTGTTGATTAGATCGTCCACACTAGAGATGACCTCTCAGCCTTTGCTACCTCGCGCCCACTTTGGGTGCCTCCAAGAATCCTCTGTACTTGAAACCTACGCGCGGCCGAGGCAACGCCTCCCTGGAGAGGGAGGGTGAAAGAAGGGGGCGGGCCTATTTAAATACAGGCGAGACGCGCCTCTTCATTGGCTGCCAACCTGTCTGTTACCCAAGAGGGCCGGGACTCTCCGGGGCTGGAGTGCGGTACCTGAGCGAGACGCGCACCAGAAAGCCCACGTTGGCCGCTGCGGGGAGCGCAGCTCCGAGAGGCGGGAGTCTGCGAATTCTCGCGCCGACGCCGCGGTCGCTGCTCTGCGCGCGGGTCCAGTTCCCTCCCATTCCCTCTGCGGGCGGTGTTTGCGGGGCAGCCAGGAGAGCTCAGAACGGAAAGCAAGATCCTTGCCTCCTCTGCTTGGGGGGTCGAGCGGCGCGCGGAGATTTTGAGGGGGGCAGCGACAGTGCCCGAGGGCGGAGGGCGCGGAGTTTGTGAGCGGGAAGGAAGTTAAGCCTCGCGGAGAAGACTGGCATCTCGGGACGCCTTGTCGCCACAGCCTGGGCCCCACGGCGGAGTAAACTTCACCGCGGCTGTGCCAGCCAAGGAGAGGCGTGCGCGGGGATGATGCCGGGCATCCCCCCCAGCTGGTGAGCCGCCAGGTCGCCCCGGGTCCCACACAGCCGCCCCGGAGGGCGCGGGACAGCGCACGTGCGCGGGGCAGCGAGGCCCGAGAGTGACCGCGCCGTGACCCGCCCAGGGGCCAGGGCTCGGGCTGCAGCGCAGTCCCGACTCGGACGCACCTGGCCCGGACCTTGCGCCTCCAGAGACCTGAGCCGGAGTGTGGGGCTCCCCTCCAAGTGGTTCTCCGGGTGATTGTCCTCTTCGCCTCCCCTCCAGCCTGGGCAATTGGGGGCGCCCCAGAGGACGATGAGAGATAAGGACTGAGGGCCAGGAAGGGGAAGCGAGCCCGCCGAGAGGTGGCGGGGGCTGCTCACGCTAAGGGCCACAGCGGCAGCGCTCCGGCCTCGCACCGCCGCTCCACGCCTCGCGGGGCCCGCGGGGCCAGCCCGGCCGGACGGGGATGCTGGGGCGGAGGGCGCAGTGGCTGTGCTGGTGGTGGGGGCTGCTGTGCAGCTGCTGCGGCCCCCCGCCGCTGCGGCCCCCCCTGCCCGCCGCCGCCGCTGCCGCCGGCGGGGGGGCGCTGCTGGGGGACGGCGGGAGCCCGGGCCACGCGGAGCAGCCGCCGCCGCCGCCGCAGTCCTCCTCGGGCTTCCTCTACCGGCGGCTCAAGACGCACGAGAAGCGCGAGATGCAGAAGGAGATCCTCTCCGTGCTGGGGCTCCCGCACCGGCCCCGGCCCCTGCACGGCCTCCAGCAGCCGCAGCCCGCTGCGCTCCCGCAGGAGCAGCCTCGCGGGGAGCCCCCTCCCGGGCGGCTGAAGTCTGCGCCCCTCTTCATGCTGGATCTGTACAACGCCCTGGCAGCCGACGACGATGAGGACTGGGCGTCGGACGAGGAGAGGCGGCAGCCCGGGCCCCGAGGAGGGGCCGGCTCGTCCCAGCCCCGGCAGCCGCCCCCCGGCGCGGCGCACCCGGTCAACGGCAAGAGCCTCCTGGCCTCGGGACCCGGCGGCGGCACGTCCCCACTGACCAGTGCGCAGGACAGCGCCTTCCTCAACGACGCGGACATGGTCATGAGCTTTGTGAACCTGGGTAAGGATCTAGGGTAGCGTAACGACGAGAACTCCCTCCCCTTAACGGTCTCCCGGGCCCGGGGAGGGAGGCGAAAGGGTGGAGGAGCCCCTGGCACAAGGGGGCCCTGCTGGCGCAGCGGGGACGCGAGGGCAGGCGGGCTGCGCTCCCTCCACCTGCGCGGCGGTGGGCTGCACGTGCGCTCCCCGGCGCCGCGGGCGGGGCTGCGCGCTGGGGCTGCGGGCGGCGGCTGGCGGGTTCGGGGCGTGAGGCTTCCGGAGTGCGGCGTCCGAGCACACTCCGCGCTTTTTCCAAGAACGCCCGGCCGGGGCCAGGTTCACTCGACTTTAGCAGAAAAGTCCCGCCCGAGCGTAGCCAGCTGGGAAGGAGAAGGCTCTTCAACACTCCTTCCCCTCCTGATTTTTTGTTTGTTTTTTGGTTTTTTGCACCCTTAAAGCTCTGAGTACCAGTTTCCCAACCGGGACTTTTAGAGAATCTGATAGCGATTTAGAACTTTAGAAACTTGACATGATTGTGCTAAGTGGTATCCAGGGAATTGGCTCAGGAGGAGGGTTGCAGAGGAAGGTGTCAAAAGGACCTCGGAAGGCACGCCAGACGGGGCTCGCGCGGGTTTGGGACAGGACCCCCAGCCCAGCTGGGGTATCCCGTCCAGGGCCCTAGCTCACATGCCTTTGACCACTGCGCCCCCCCCCCCCCCTCCAAAAGCTGAACTTTTGATAACTGCTGCCCAAGCCGCACGGGCAGAGAAAGGGTGCGGGTTAGGGGCCGGGGTTGGGCGCTGAGCTGGTCTGAACTGGTTGCCAGGCAACAGAATGGAAATTCAAGGGCGGCTAAATCGGGCTCCGCCACAAATGTTCTGTGGCAAACCCGGACGGAGTCACATAGCCTTTTTTTTCTCCGAGTTTTCTCATCTGTAAATGAGAACGGTGTAAAGCAGACTTTTTTTTCGGGATCAGTGCCTCCGATCTATGCTACTCCTCATTCATAAATTCACTCAGCTTAGCGTAGGCGAAGGGATGTAGGGGACGCCGTCTGGGCTGGGAGGAATGGGGGTGCGGTAGCCACGCCAGGGGTGGGGTCTCCGCGGACGTCCTTTCCCGTGTGAGACGCGTGGCCCTGCCCAGGCTCCAAAGTGGGTTGCCGGACACTTGTCCAGACCGCGTCAGAGATGTACGGACATTTGACATCATTGAGTGACAACTATGTGAAATATTTCGGTGAGTTATTTACCAGTATGTCTATGAGATGACTCTCAACTCTGCTGAGCTTTGGGGGAAGAAAGGAGTGGGGGCCCAAGGGGGAGGTCAGATTGGCCTCCAACTGGTGCAGAAATCCTCCTGGGAAATACATGAAACAGAATCTCACAGGGAGTGGAGGCTCAAGGCCTGCCAATCTTGCTATTTGCAGTGCCAGGAATTCTGATTGGACAAGAGTTTTCACCATTTATTGGGACCACAGCCAAGGTTGAGCCATCTCCAGGAAGCACTCTGAGGCTTCTCATTGCAGTCAGTAAAGTTGGCGGGGGAGGGGCGGCTCAGAGGCCGGAGCTCTTCTGTCTTCTAACTTGAGGGCTTCTTCTGGCTCAGTGAATTTCACCTCTTGCCATCACCCTCCCCTCAGTTTCCTGACAGCCTTGGGGGAAATGTTTTATTGCCTCTTGGGGTAGTCCCAACTTGGACAAAGTGGAAAAAGAATGGTACTTCTGGCTCCTTCGCGGAGAATCATGTTAGGGTCTCCAGAAACAGTTCCTGGGCTTAGACCATGGTTCTAACCTTGGTTGGCCATTGACATCACCTGAGGACACTTAAAGACCTAAGGGATGCTTCGGGGCTGCTCCCCAGAGCAGTTAGAGCAGAGTCCGTGAGAGTGGGCTCTGGCATCTTTTTTTTTTTTTTTTCTTTTTTCTTTTTTTGAAGAGCCTTTGGTTTTTCGGATGTGCCACCATGGTCAAGAAGCACTGAGACATGAGATCCTAATGTTTGAAGGAAATCAGATCATCCCAGTGAGAAGAGCAATGCTTCCTTATGTCAGTGGCTCCCAACTGTTGCTGCACATTAGAATCACCTGGGGGCTGTTAAAAATCCTGGTGCTCAGGTGGAACCGCCCCATCAGTTAAATCAATGTGCGGGGTGGAAGCCAGGTATCCCTCATTTCAGAGATTGCCCAGGTGAATCCATTGTTTGGGAACCACTGCCTTAGGTGGTACTTGAAATTGTTAGAGTTGGCCAGAGGCCAAGTTTGTAAAGGGCGGTGACTTTTAATGTGTTTAAGGACCTCTGAATTCTCATTCCTTGCTTGTCTGACCTTTCCTAGTCTACAGGTGAACATTGGTTCTGAGTCACACTGCTTGACGCTGGTTGTCCACTAATCCTGTTAAGGTGATGGCTTAACATAGTATCCCTTAACATAAGGGAAATTTCGAGGTCCAAAATATACCACTGAAAAATTTGAAGAGAATTCAACAGTAGTGTAATTTCAGGCCTGGGACAGGCTAATCTGGAACTGGAAGAGATTCCTGGGTAGGGAACTTTGCCCCATGCCCCTCCAATCATAGCCCTGGGCTTTCCGACTACAAGTCCTAACTGTCTGTAGGTCCGGTCCTGGACTCCACATGGGCAGTTAGAGGGGGAAAACTTTTCCAGGTAAGTAGAATCCAAGTCCCAAACCATGCCACCTGCCAGTCCAGAAATTCTATCTAAATCCATTTAGCAGTAAGAAAGAGAATTTCATAATGAGAGGCTAAAATGTGGTTAAAAAAATCTGATCATCATAGCTCTGAGCATAAGGACAGTTTACTGGAAGAAAGTACTATAATTGCTTAGCACTGTGGATTCTCTAAATCAGGATGTTGGGAGAATTCTGCAGATTTCCATGTCCACGGCATGTTTGCTGCTGCATTACATGACTCATTTGTTAAAGAACCTACAAAAAGATACATGTTTTGAAGTACTTGGATACCTAGTGGGGTAGGTTAGGTTTATAAACAGAGTACAAGAGAAAGTGTTACATGGTGGTAAACATCTTTCTTCCCTGGGACCTGGGAATAATTTACTCATGAAATACATTTGAAACAACCTGAACCTTGTCAGCCAAAGTGGCTATCAGAAGTATCAATCGACAGAATTAAGTCCCCCCCCCCCCCCATCCCAAATGCTGGTCATTCGACCAGCTCACTACTGTTTCTTTGACTGTTTTAAACTCTCTGTGGGTGAATAGGCTGGAGATGTGTCCAGCCTCCCTAGTGTGAACCGGCTGGTGTAGAGGCTGCCTGGACTAGCCCAGTGCACTCGTGAACCTGCATTCAATCAGGGCCACCGATGCCATTTTCTACTTGTTTTCTAATGCTAAAAATGTCTTGGCAGTCTAATAAGCAAGCCTGCCAATTTGGTGACCTTGGAGAAGTATCCTGAAGTATCCTTGAGGTCTTAAAATTCGCCTTCTTAGAAAAGCGTTCTCTAACCCCTCTATAGAAATTAGTGCCCTCCCCACCCCCACCCACTTCTTTACTGTCACAACACCCTGTTTATTTCCTTGGTTGCACTTCTCACAGGGGGTATTTTTTAAATTCTTCATTTAAACTTCTTATTTCACTAATCTGGAAGGTCTGATCATTTGTAAATGGTGTACCTGATTTTTATTAAGTCAAAATCATTTGAATTTGAAGTAAAGACATTTAGGACATTGAGGTTGATGGTATTCGATGTATATCATAATACTTTAATAATCTCTCTTTAATTAGTTACCCATGTGTATATTTCTAATGTGCATCACATTTGAGAGTAGTGGAAGGGTTTCTGTAAATCTCTGCATTTCAGACTTCATTTAGTTTGAATTAATGAGGTGTTGATCTCCAGATGCTAGAGTAAAATGAAATAAAAAAAACCCAAATTATGCTCAGAAAAGGGAATCAGTATGTATTAGTACAAGTAACAAGAAACTTATTGTACTAAAAATACTGGCAATCTTCTGAACAAAATTACCCTTGGGAAACATAAATTAGAAGAAAAATGGAATACTCCCTACTTGTATTTGTAACCAGATACACTGTACTGTCTCTTTCTCATAAACATAGGATCAGTGGTACTATTTTTCATTTAGGCTGTCTGTACTTATGAAGATTTTTGTTAGCAGAAAATAAATCCCTGCCTGCAAGCTACTCACAGCAAATATAATTTGGAGAATTTGTTTGCAAGAGTGTGATTCAAAGAAGCAGTCGATGTTCTAAACAGATTTCAAATAGTAAATGTGAAATTCAGTGGTATTTCAGCAAAAAAAAAAAAAAAAAAAGTTGTACAAAGTGTTCTTAAACTCAGATCAAAGGGCAAGCAGATATCATTGTTTAGACCTCAGATGGTGTTTCCTCTGGTCATCCTTCTAAGAATGGGTATAAATCCTTTTTAAATGTGCTGAATCATGCTTAGTTCCTCTACTTAAGAGCTTACCTCTGATTAGCATGGAGGAAGGATTCCTACTGATATTAAAAAAAAAAAAAAAAAAAATCTGTGTGTGGGGGGAGGGGAGCCGGACTGAGTTCAGCACTTTATTCAACATGTACACCTTGTCTTCAGAATTTAGCTACTTTTTAAATTTTTGTTTATTTTTAATGTTTGTTTATTTTTGAGAGAGAGTGTGAGCAGGGGAGGGGCAGAGAGAGGGAGATACAGACTCCAAAGCAGGCTCCAGGCTCTGAGCCATCAGCACAGAGCCCAAAGCGGGGCTTGAACCCACGAACCGTGAGATCATGACCCGAGCCCAAGTCAGACACAACCAACTGAGCCACGAGGCGCCCCCAGAGTTTAGCTACTTTAAATGTTGGATCTCAAAATAATATTTTACTTGGATGTGGGGGTTGGATGGGTGCATGCTGGGTATCAGAGGTGTATAGCCGACTCAGAGGTGACAGTGCTATCATCCTTGGCTCACCCTTCCTCTGTTGAAGGAGCTGAGTTAGGGAAAACGAAGAGGGTAAAAATTTCTTGGATCGTTCACCAGCTTTGTCTAATTTTGTTCACAAGTCCGTCCTTTGCTTCCCATCATGTATTTAAAAATGAATGAATCCATACAATGCTTATTTTAATAAAAAGCCTTTATAGCCTTCTCTTAATTTCTCTGTTTTGAGCCTCCTCCTGCTTCCCCTCCCCCACCCCCTTGTTTGAATTTTAGTTTCTTTCCTATGGCGCTTCCAGCAGGGGAAGGAAAGCAGGCAATACAGATTTTAATCAGGTGATTGTGTTCCTGACTAGAAGCTTCCATGAATACCTAAGTAAAAGTCGTAGAAATCAGTAGAGAAACTAAGAGATGAGCAGTTTACAGCTGTTACACATTAACCTTTCGGTCCCACCCTCCCTTGTGGTCATTTCACAACCCAACCAAGAGCCCAACAACATGGCTGCCCTGGCCGCAGGGTGTCACCCAGGGGCTGGTATGACCCAGCTGCTGACTTCTCGTGTTCTCACAAAAAGCTGACACATTCTTCTTTGTCTGTTTTCATCATGACAGCTCAGCTGCTTTTATTCAAGCGCATTCTCTCCTCTTATAACACCCTTACTGCCTCTCTAACACCCTGACTGTGCTCACTTCTAACTCTTGCCCTCTGGAAATTTGGAAGCCAGAAAATGGCTCCAGTCTTCCCTGGAGTATAGGAAAGTGGTGACAATTAAGGAGAAGGAAAACCATTCTCATTAAATTTTTTTTTAATGTTTATTTTTGACAGAACATGAGTGGGGGAGGGGCAGAGAGGGAGGGAGACATAGAATCCAAAGCAGGCTCCAGGCTCCGAGCTGTCAGTACAGAGCCTGACGTGGGGCTCGAACTCATGGACCTGAGCTGAAGTTGGATGCTCAACCGACTGAGCCACCCAGGTGCCCCTAACCATTCTCATTTTGATGAAAAATAGAGTCACTAAAGAACCAGGGCCATCACCCTCTAAAGTTTTTGAGAGTGCCAGAAATTCTTAGAACTCAGAGGTGTTCCTGTTCATCTTCCACTGGAAGCATTGGATTTTCCAGTAGTTCACTGAAGTTGATTGGATTTTTTGTTCAGTTACTAGTGTTTGGAAAATACTGTTCTCCATCATTTTTCCCCACCTTAAATGTATAGTATTTCATTCTGCTATGGATAAAATTAGAATCTGGAGCTGGCTGGGGGCACAACTCCCTTCCATAACATTGTTTTATCTGGGGAAACGTGCCTGGGCAACAGACACCCCATTTTAAAGCAAGGTTTTCACTATAATTGATAGGGAGTTTGGGATTAGTGGTAAACTTGTTTTGTAGATCACAGAATTTAGAACTTTAAGGGTTGTTTTTTTTTTTCATATCATCTACTCACTTATGTTTGCAGTTAAATTTGATTTATTCAGGACCAATTCTTCTTCACTGTTGTTACATCTTAAGACTGAGGGACAACCGCAGAGAGGTCCTAATGCATCAGAGGAACAGGGCCATGGAGCCCTCCATCAGGCAGGAGTGGATAAGGAGAAATTACAAAAGCTTGCCAGAGCACTGTGCTAGGTGAGAAGTGGGGAAGCCCAGATCTGAAAACTTGTGGGTTTTCTCTCCATGGGTAGCATTGTCTCCTAGAACTCTGCTTTTAGAAAAGAAAAGGCAGTGCAGGTCTATAAATACCACCTTGTTTGGCATGCTGAAGCACCGCGGACCCCAAAGAATTGTTTTCTGCTCTGAAAGTGAGTTGAAAACCAGGTTGCTGTGAGTGGCATTGTTCCACTGATGTCTGCAGGCAGTGATTCTCTTCCCACCCTTCCCGTGTCCATTATGAAAATGATTGAGTCCATAATAGAAATGATATCTAAATGACATCAGGTAATTCCTTGATTGGTCCCCATGGCCTTGTTATCTCTAACTCTGTCCCAGATGACCGGGTAGAAGACTCTCCTCCAAAGCATTTTTGCAGAATGAGGCTCTGGTTCTGAGCAGGAGAGCCTTACTGACTTTCAGGTTCATGGGCATACGCCCTTGATTACTGATCCTGGTGGATAGGTTGGGATTGTCCTAGGCCTGAAATGTACTGGCTCCGTATTTCTGATTTTATGTTCAGATTGTTTTCTCATCATCACAGAGCTCGGTGGGGGTGGGGGGGGGGGCGTGGGGTGGGCATGTGTAGTTGCTTTATTGCAGGCAGAAAACAGTGTCTCCAAAGCACAGCCAAGCCGTGAGCCCTCCTCATGCTGAACTTTGATATCCGCCTCGATCCTTATTATGACTCTCCTGCCACTTACCCTTTTCACCTTGTCCAGAATGTGACTTCCAGCCTTAAACATCTGTGTGTGTTGATTGTTGTTCCTGTGTTTACAGTCTTGTTGGTTTCCTGTGCATGAACATGGGCTGGCAAAACATTCTGATGTGCGTATTAGAGCATGAACTAACCATATCATTGGTGTGAGCTATTTTATGTGCTGATTAGGTTGGGAGATTTTTATAATTGGCCTTGCTTAAGTCTCTGAGACCAGTTATTTGCTCTCCCCTCTTTCAAATCTGTGAATTACATTTAAATATTAGAGAGCTTTGTAAACTACAGAATTAAGGACTAAAAGTTTTACTTGGCTTTGGTTTTTCCAGATTTTATTTGAACACTCATGTAAGAGTATGTTAACAGAGAGGTTGTACATTAAAAAAAAACAAAACACTTTATTTTTGTAGAGAAATTTGAGGTCTGTAGCATAATTTAGTGGGAGGTCTAGAGATTTCTCATATATTCCCCGCCTTCGAATGAATAACTTCTGCTGTTGTCAACATCCCACACCTCAGTGGTGCATTTGTTATACTTGATGAACCGACCTTGATCATCAGCACCCAGAGTTCATTTTTCGCATTAGGGTTCACGCTTGCTGTTGTACGTTCCCTGGGTTTGGACTGATGTATGAGGACAAGTATCTGTCATTACAGTGTCACGCAGGGTCGTTTCACTGCCCTAAAACTCCTCTGTGGAGAAGCTGTACATGTAACCAGAAAAACAAATCAATGGGAATATGAAAATTCAAAATATGCAGAGCTTGTGGGGAGAAAAATAAAATGCTTTTGTTGAATAATGTTTTGTTTTTGTGGTTTTACCACATGGGTGTAGAAATAAGTGATGTTGATGGACTCCATGGGCCTTATTTTGTGCTTCTGTGTGTTGACCCCAAATCCATTAGAAATCCCTCCCCCACCTTTTTTTTTTTTTTTTAAGTCTGGGAGTTTAAAAATCTTTTTTCCTCCACATACTTTCATTGAGGTGTCTGTCACCATAGTACCTAGACAATCCCTTAGGCAGAGATATGAGCGATTAAATTTCTCCCTGGCTTGTGCCCTGTTTGATCCACACTCTGCAGGATTTGGGGGAGTCATGCCTGAAGAATGAACAAGAATTATAGGAATTCTGTGCTTGTAAATTATTGAAATTTGGGGGATGGTTAGGGGAGGGATGAAGTTTTTTTTCCCTTCCTTTCTGAAAACGTATTAAAATGTAGTGTGATTTTGGATTGAGAAACTCACAAAAATATGCTTTACTGGCCCTAGAGGCAGGGTCAGGGGACCTTTAAAGGTTTCCTCAGGAGAGACTGTTTAGATCAGATTAAAACTAAATTAATAGAGACTCCATAAATCCAGAGGTCTTTGTAAGTGGTCTATAGATGAGGCTTATTTGCTTTGAACTGTTTTCTGTGAGATAGAGCTACACAGATGAATGGTAAATAAGAAAATGCAATACCAGTATAAGCAAGGAACATGGTAACTCTAAAAGAGTGCAATTGAGCAAAAAGCGATTTATTTGACATATTTTGGGAACTTGTGGGCATTTTTTTTTTAACAAGCATTCTACAGGTGAGACACTTTGTGAATTCTCACCACTTCTCATACAGTTCTCCATTTTAGTGGGGTATTTTCTCACTGAATTGTAGCTAGATCCGCTTGCTCCCCCCCTTCCCTTAAGAAACCTCTCAAAAAGAGGGATGATCTTGGGGCCATGGCTGTATCCACGGGCTTGAGAAAATTAGCTTTGGCCCATAACCCCTGAGTTAGGATGTGCTGTGGTTTAACTACCCCTCTGGTAGGATAGAAGTTTGATCGAGCCCTAAGTGAAATGATACCATAGGGTATAGGACTAAGACTCAGGGTAGGTAATAGTGAAGAGGACATAGGTAGTGCAGCTAAAGATATTTGGAGAGCCGCATTTCTTCCGGGGGCCTCAGAACAGGTCTTTGCATTATTATAGGGTCCATTTAGGGTGGAATCCCTGAACCTCAGCTTGGAAAACTGCTGCCACAAATCTGGCACCTCGGTTATTTCATCTGCTGAATTGAGGGTGTTTGACCTACCGTTATGCATGCACATTTGTGTCATCATTATAAGATGTGGAAACTAACATAGCTGCAGGCATGTAGGTGGTCCCCAGTGCAGGTTGGTTTCCCTCTTTCTCTTTCACTTTTCCCTTCTTTTCTTCCCATTAGTAAATTTAGCAACTCCATTGCATTTATTTCCTGTTTCCTATCTGTTCTTTTCTCACAGTGTTGGTGCCCTTGGCTGTCACTGACCTAACATGGCAGATTGTACGTATCTCCACGGAGTCTGGTGGTTTTATACCGCCAAAATGACTCCTTGCCCTCTAGAATGGTTAAGTTGCGGGTTTTCTTGATGGTGCCGGGAAGTGCTTACAGCACTTCAATACAGAATTGAGGAAACAGTGTGTGGCTAAGAGTTAGGAAGCTTGAATTTTAGTGCTATTCCTTTTTATAATACCTTGTTGAAGTCACTTACCCAAATTTATTGGTCTCTTGCCTTGTAATCTATCTTATTTGTAAAACATGACAGCACTGGCTAGGTCAGCATTTTCCAAATAGTGTTTCAGGGAACACTACGTCTCCAGGATGTTCTGCGGAATATCATGGAGAATATCATTTATATCCTAGTCCTGAGATTTACAAATCCATCAGCAGGTTGAAGCTCGGACAAGCCCGGCAGTGATGTCTGCTGATTGATTTGCTTGAAGAGGAGCGTTTTCTTTGAATTGACTTTTGCTCTGTAACCACTTTTTGTGTCTGCCCCGGGCGTCTGTGCCCCCAGATCCACTCCTGACCCTTTCCCTGGTCTTCTGTGGATCGGGTGTGGGGCCCCAGGCAGCTGCTTTTCTAGTTGTTCCTTGCTCTTCTGTGACTCCAGCTCTCTCTGGATGGGCTGCCTTATTGTTCTGCCTCCCGCTGGTGGCCCTGGACGCTCTCCTTCCTGGGGGTGGAAGTGGCTTCGTGCTGCTAATCTGCAGGCTGACTCACCATCACCTGTTTGACTGCTTGGCTCTGCCACCTGCTATCTATGCCGCCATTTCTCTTCATTAAATTCCCTCTGTTGTAAACACTTGCAGGGATTTTGCAAGTATTGGTTGGACTCTGATAGCTAGGACTTCTTAATCCAGCGAAACACAGAGAAACTCCAGATTAGATATTGTCTGAGCTCCATGCTAGGAGTGTTCCCTGTTTGTATTTCTCTGATTCTTTATTTTTTTTTTAAACAGCTTTCTTGAGGAATAATCAATGTAGAATAAGCTGCATATTTAAAATGTACAATTTGATGAGCTTTGTCATACACATGTACCTATGAAACCATCACCACGATCAAGATGGTGAGCATATACCGAGCTGTTCTTTTAAACAATTGCCTATGCCAGGGAATGAAATAGTCCTCACACACAGGAACTTCAGTGAAAATTCCCATTTTTCACGGATGACGTTGCTCTTCATGCATTCATCTTACAGGCTCTGAACATCCTTCAAGGAATTTGCTGAAGATGTTTGTAAGTGGTTATCTTGGATCAGAGAACCTTGGGGTCAAGTCTTCCTGGGGTCAAACTTGCTCTTTGCAGCTGTGATTGGCTTTTATCCTATGTCTCACCTCCCATATTTATTTTAGGAAATAATAATAAAAATAGGTTGAATATCTTTTTCCAATTTTGAAATCAAGCGTGTAGGGGTACTTTTGGGTTGTTAGTGATCCTGTTGACATCTTGTTTCTAAATACTCAAGTTTAAAAGATTTGATCCTTCTGGAAAACATCACAAAGATGCTTTCCTGTGTTTCTGTTTTACATTCTGGCAATTTACGCAGGGCACAAGTCCAAGAAATTTATGAAAGTAGACTCCAATTTACCCCCAACTTTCCCCCCTATGCTCATCCTTCTCCAAATGTTCTGTAAGCTGAAGTGGAAACTGCATTTTTTTTTTTTTGCAAGAAAACATAAGTATTGTATTTCTTTATGGCCTTTGCCTGGAAGAATGACTGATGTCACGTACAATCCTATTATCTCCCACAAGGCAACAACTGAGACTTTTACACGGAGCATTAGTAGACAGTAAGGGGAG
This sequence comes from Prionailurus bengalensis, assembly GCF_016509475.1. Taxonomy (NCBI): domain Eukaryota; kingdom Metazoa; phylum Chordata; class Mammalia; order Carnivora; family Felidae; genus Prionailurus; species Prionailurus bengalensis. The sequence goes on along the minus strand of NC_057349.1, from coordinate 20,935,938 downwards.
AATTTAGAGAAAATTATTTAGAGCAGCATTAATGTTCCTAATAGCAGTCAGGTGATGGAAGATTTTCATGAAGTTACCTGACCACACCCTGACTCCCCACCAGGGAGTCCTCATCATGCTGCTGTCCCAAGTCTTCATCTTGACTCCACAAGACTTTTGTCACTTGGACACTTTTTTTTTCTCCTTGCTCTCTAGTCCCCTTGAAAAATTCTCTTCTTCCGTAATACTGCTTGCTTCCTCTTCATTCTGTTTCTGTCCTGCCCACACCTGCTGTGTTTTGGGACATTTCCTGAAAAGCAGCAAAAGATGCAGAAGGTTTGGCAGGTGGCGCTAGACCTCCATGCGGGGCTGAGATAGCCACAGGGCTGGGGTGGGGGGGTGGGGGGGTGGGGGGGTGGGGGCAAGGGAGCACACACTCAGGCACAGGATTCAGGGGATCTGTGGCCACAGGGCACAATGACAGGCAGGTGTCAGGCTTTCGGGTGACCCGCCGCAGCGGTGCGGTGGCCTGGGGGTTGAGTGGACCACGGTAGTGGGGAGCCCCGCAGCTGGTGTAGTCAGAGGGCCAGATGTCAGCTGCGGGGAGGTCTGCCAGCGCTGAGCACCTGTTCGTGTGTTCCCTTCTGTTTCTGTGCCCCATGTATTCAGAGTGTGGTCCAGGCACAATGCGGCATCAGAATAGTGTGGTGCAGTGCACCTCAAGCTGTCTTTGCATGAGAGCTAGCTTTTTTGTTTGTTTCTGGGGGTGTATACTTTCTTAAAGTCCACCAAAAACGAGTTACTAGAAAAGTGAAATGGCAAAGCACCCCCCCCGCCCCCCAGCATATGCAAAATCAAGCCTCAATCTTTAACTATTGGATTCCATTGGTGTGAAATGATCAAATTGCTGTAAAACTGAACAGCCTCCCCTTCACTTGTTGTGGGCTGGTGACAGTGGGTGGCTCAGACCTAGTGTGTTTGTGAGCAAGCAGCTTCTTGGACCCTGTCCTCCGTGGGCATTTGGTGTGGGAATCTATGTGTCAGCATGCTGGCTGGGAGGAGTGAGTGCGCCAGGGAGGAACACCTGGGAGCCAGGCACCCAGGTGCAGCATTGATCTCTGTCCTCCTCCCACATCCAGCCAATCGCCAGGCTTTCTGTTTGAGCTTCTGAGATAGCTCTCACTTCTATCTCTTTGCTCCTTTCTTTTCCCACGTTCCCCGCACAAGGTCTCCATGATGTTGGCCTAGACTTGTGTGCTGTCACCTCTGCAGCTAACCCACCCTTGCATGGCCCCCAGTGGGTCCTCTTGCTCTATAGCAGGTGTGGCCTGTTCTCTGTCCTCCACCCCTTCCCTGGCCCCTCGAGGGGTGCTGAATGACGCCCGAATGCCAGCCTGACTCCCACCCCTTCCAGCTTTACCTCCCACACTCGTCTTGGTGTGTGCGTGCCCTCCTCAGGCTCACTAACTGCTGTGTGATTTCCTCCTCCAGGCCTTTCTCTCCGGACTTTTAACGTTGACATTGCACAGCTGCCGATTTCCGCATTCTCTGTTCTGTCTGTTCTTCAAGCCCCGGTTCGAATGCCATGCTGTCATGGGAGCCTTCCTGACATCTGCTCACCCACAGGCCATGACTCTTTGGAAGAACGTTTGGAGCCCGGTGACCGGGCACTTTCCTTAGCGCAGAACGCCAGACGCGTGTTTGCAGATGAGCTCCATGTGGCTCACAGGAAGGATCTGGGAACCTTGAACTCCAGTGTTGGCTCGGCCACCTACCAGCTGTGTGGATTCGGGCAAATCACCTTCAGCACCAACTTCTTGGATTCTTGATCATGTAATATTTTATTCACCGTGACACCCCCCTCCCCCCCACCTGCAGGTAACTAACATGGTGCCTTACCTTCGTTGATCCTGAATAAGTGCCCACTGGATGAATGAAAGTCAGTTTGTCCAAAATAAAGTTGGTGTGTGCATGTCTTCTTTCTTTCTTTCTCCACCCCCCCAGCTCTCTCTCTCACTAATAACACCAAACACTTGAGCAAGAGAATGATAAACCGTGAAATACTGTGCAGATATGAGGAATGCTCCTTCTTTCTGTTCACAAAAGCGGTTCTAAAAAGGGACCTTGCCTTCTCCTTTCACAGTTAATGTTCTGTGACTTTCTAGATGGTTTAGGGAAAAAAGACCTCAGGAAGAAGAAAGATTATTTTTCCTCTTTCTGATGTCATTTTGACTTTAATATGTATTAGTAGGAGAAAGAATGGCTACTAAGTCTAAATATAAATTTCCTGGTCGTGCCCCGCAGAAAGCTTGCATGCGAGGAGGCGGGACTCTGGCAGGTGCCGATCCAAAAATACGTATCTTGTCAGCCTCTACTGTAGGCTCGATGGCTTGGCTTACATCGTGAAGGTGTTAGACATTCTGTTTACGTAAGGGCTGAGGAGGTGACATAATGTCTATTGAAGCTAAGTCACTTAGCTCCCCATTAGGCAACAGGGAGCATTTAAAACCTGAAAACAGATCAAAGCTGTGGGCAGGGTTGAGATACCCCTGCCCAGGAGCAGCGAGGTCTGGCCAGGGGGAGGGTGGTCTCTTGGGTTGGTTGCCGGAACAGACGTGCGTTACTGCCCCACTGTATTTCCAGACCATTGGTGAAATGAATCCAGCAGAATTCAACTCTGAGCAGCCGATCCAGAGAGACTGCTTAAGTGGGCACAAGTGTGTCCAAATAGGTTGGAAAAAATGTCAAATTAGAGTAAGCACCTACAAGATGTGATGTTTCTCCTTTTATAGATGGTTATAAAAATTGTTTAAAATTAAACAGCTCTTCAGTACTTAAATTATGTGTAATGAGACAGGTAGGTCTTGGAACAAAAAACATTTTTCTCCCCTTCTCCCACTTAAATTTTGCTCTCCCTCCTAGAGTATGCAAGACATAAACACTTTTATTTCCAGGATATATATTAGCCTTAGGTTGAGGGGAGATATATTAGCTCTAGGGAGGGACACAGAGTTGATACAGGCCATAAAACTAGCAGACCCCGCTCTCCTTCACATTTTATTTGATGAATTGCAAGAGTGTAGCCAAGAGAGATGTGAAATAACCTCAGATTCCTATTTGTAAGTGATAATCTTCTGTATTTTATAATGTTTAAGACCTGTATAAATGTAGAGGAAGGTATGTTGTATAGTATATACTTCCGTTACCTGACCCCCACCCAATTAGGTAGTGTTTTTTTCCCCTCAGCTTTATTGAAGTATAATTGAAAAATAGAAATTGTATATATTTAAAGTATACATCATGATGACCTAATAGAAGTCACTGTGAGATGATCACCACACTCAAACTAACTGATATATACATCATGTTATATAGTGGCCATTGTCTGTGTGCTTTTGCGGTGAGAACCCTGGAGATCTACCCTTCTAGCACATTTCAGGTATACAGTGCAGCTTTAACTGTAGTCACCATGCTGTCCATTAGATCTCTAGAACTCATCATGGGTAACGAGCTTTGTATCCTTTGACCAATATCGTCCCATTTCTCTGCGCTTCCCCCCACCTCTTCCCTGAGCCACAGCTTCTTTGAGTTTGACTATTTTATTTTTTATTACAATTTTTTAAAGTATTTATTTTTGAGAGAGAGAGAGACACAGAGTGACAATGGGAGAGGGCAGAGAGAGAGAGGGAGACACAGAATCCAAAGCAGAGACTGTTAGCACAGAGACTGATGCGAGGCTCAGGCTCACGAACTCATGAACTCATGAGATCATGACCTGAGCTGAAGTTGGACGCTTAACAGACTGAGCCACCCAGGCGCCGAGTTTGACTATTTTAGATTCCATATATAAGTGATACAGAATTTGCCTTTCTGTGTCTCACTTATTTCATTTAGCATAACGTCCTTCAGGTTCATCTATGGTGTGCCAGGGTTTCCTTTTTTAAGGCTGAATAATACTCTGTTGTGTATACATTATTTCTATCCATTCATCTGTCCATGGCCACTTAGATTGTTTCCATATCTTGCCTGCTTCATTTTTTTATTTTTATTTTTGGCTCTGTTTAGGAATAAGTAATAGTGTATAATGTTGCATTATTCAGGACTTAGAAGGTTAAGGTGTCTTGGCTATCATAATATCTGTCGTCTTATGTTTTCCCTATTTGACCGGCTCTTGTTAGAGTCACAATTTATCTTGTGTCTGTAATACATCATCTAACTTTTTTCCTCTTGGTGTGGGATGTGGGATGATGTGAGACACTTTTCTGAAGCGAATGAGTCATCCCTTCGACTTTTTTTTTTTTTCTCACCTGCGTTTTCAGGACAGTAGACATGCTTGCTCACTCTCATGCACTTGATCTGTCCCTCTCATTAGGTGTTATATTTTTGTGACCCTTCTGGTGTTTGGAGCCTGGCTCATAGGAAGCTGAACTCAGAATCGAAACTTCTCTTGAAGTGCCACCTTGCATCACTAAAACCACAGAGACAACCGGGATAGCCCAGTGAATGCTACAAAAATAAAATATGTCACCAGAACATTTCGCTGGAATGAGGGATTTATTTCCATGATTCTCTAAGGTCAACTATGGTACATGCTTTTTCCTACTGGGCAGCAAACATGGTTTACCAAACTCTTACCTAAGTGCTTTTCATGTACAATTCCACAATGAATTCTTGGCTTTCTTCATGTTGATTTCTGCAAATATTTTGATTTACTTCTACACCTTTTCTGAGGACACAAATTCCAAGTTGCGATTCACCGTTTAATTTTGGCCGTTTTATTACGAAAAATTTCAAACAAATAGAAAAGCAGAAAGGTTTTATAGTGATTATCTATATACCGCACCCCTCCAGAATGCAAAAAGATGTATTTACAACAGGATCCCATCTAGCACATGAAGACAAAAGTATATTGGTTCTATTGTCACATCCTTTGACATTGTGGGAGATCCAGTGACAATGTGCCTCTTACCAAACGGAGTCTGAGGCACTGGGTGACACACACTGACGAGAACGTTCCTTAAACCCAGGGAGTGTCTTCAGTATTAGAAATGATGGATTTGATGTGGATGTCCAGTGTGTTGATTGAGCTCTCTCAACACATCAGGCCAAGTGCTGACTCCAGTAGGGAAGGGAGAGGTGCCGTCGTGTCCTCCAGAGAAAGGGGCAAATGTACGGATGCCTGACCCTGACCCCAAACAGAATTTGGTGGTGCCTGTGATAGAGCTAAAAGCAGAATATTACGGGAATGCCAAGGAGGATGTGATTAATTTATGGAGGGACATGAATTTAGGCTGAGGGTAGAAAGAAGAGTTGGCTTTCTGCTGGTGGATGTGAAAGGCACTGTCATTCCAGACTGAGGGGACCAGGCAGGGGATGGTGCTGGGGCGTTAGGTCCAAGGGCAGGTGGGCCTGGAGGTGCTATGGGACTTGAAGGAAGAGGAGGCTGACAAGGCAAGCTAAGACCAGACTGTGGGGAACATTGAAGCAGTTCTGAGGAGTTTGGATTTGATTTTGTAAGCAGCGAGGAACCATTTTCAGTCAGGCGGTGGCATGGCTGATGTGTGCTTAGGAAGGTATTTCTGGTAGCAGTGTGGAAGAGGCTGCATAGGGGGAGACGAGCTAGGACAATTTTGCAGTCGTCTAGGTAATCCCCCCTCCTCCGTTTGATCTGTATCTGCAGCATCTGAAGGGCTTTTTGAAATTTTACAAGTATTTTGCATTTTTCCTTTCCTCTAGTTAGGTTTAGAATGTTTAATGAAGAAGGGAAATTAGGTGACAAATTCATGAATAGCACCTAAGAGATTATAACTTGTGGAAAAAGTGCCACTTCCAGTAACTATGCTCCGAAGGGTTGGGATTTAAATAGACTTAACCTGGTCTTCCTGGAACCCTTTCCCTCATTTCTCCTTACAATTAAAAACAGCGGTTTGTGAGCCTAGAAATGTGGTCAAGGCTCAGAGAATGTTTCCATTTTTGAAACTAATTGGCTCAAGAGGAGGCTGGAGAGTTGTGAACCAAGCCTTGTTCACAGGCTGCTCGGCCCAACGGGACTGACCAGATCGAAATTCAGCTTGCTTCTCCACCAGGTTTGTCTCCATTCCGTTGGCCAGCCCACACCTGTGGCAGGTAGCATGAAGGATCCCGTGTCCTCTTCTGGGGCTGGGAATTAGCCAGTGTCAATTCAAGCAGGTGACAAGCTCTCCTCCTTTCGACTTCCCTAATTCATCACATAAGGACCTACTCCTAAGAATTTTTGACCACAGTGTATAGTTCACAAAATGTCATTACCTCAATACATAACACCCAGGACAACCATGTGTATGAGAGATGGGTTAGATGTGACCATGGTTGGTGTCCATATTTGCAGCAGGTGGGGCCGCCATAGTATTTGCCCCTCCCCCCACCCCCCCAGGTTTGCCTAGGGATATGTTACCTTGCATGGCAAGAGGGTGTTAAGATTGCTGAACAGTTGACTTTAAACTCGGGAGATTATCCTGGATGATTACTCACATGGGCCCTTGAAGAGGAAGGTAGAAGAGGCGAGAGGGGCTCATCCCCCTGTTGCTGGCTTTGAAGATGGAAGAAGGAGCTCAAGCCAAGGGCTTCAGTGGCCTGGGCCCTCAGCCTACAGCCAGTCAGGAAATGGGGCTACCAGTTCTGTGACCGCAAGCAGCATAGAATGAGCATAGAAACAGATTCTCCCCTGGGGCTTCCAGAACGGAGAGCATTTCTGCTGACACCTTGGTTTGAGCCCAGTGAGACCCATGTCAGACTTCTGACCTATGGAACCGTGGTGGTTTTGAACTGCCAAGTTTGCGGTAATTTGTTAAGGCAGCGATAGAAAAATGAATGTGGTGTTTTCTATAGAGGGCCTCGATGATGTTCTTGTCCCCTTGGAAATCCCTTAAGTAAGTGATGGGATGGCGGTATTCTGGGAGAGAAGGAGGGTTACACCAATAGTTGCTACAGGCATGCTGCCTGTGTTTGAATATGGGCTTTATCCCTTAGTTGGGTGGGCATTAGGTCAGTGTTCTCTGTGCTCCCGTTGTGTCACCTGTATAAACAGGAAATAATAATTGCATTTAGTTCTTAGGGTGCCTGTGAGGGTTCACTGAGATGCTACATGTTACAAGCTTAGCACAGTGCTTGCTACATTTTAAGTGCTCGGTTATAAGCCATAGCATTTGTTTGCAATAAGGGGCCATTACAAAAAATCTTTATGTTCTTTGCCTGTGATACTATTTGACACATCCTCTTCTTCTGTGAAGAAGAGGAAACCATAAAAAACTGGGAAGCGCTAGGTAATAAATATTAAGTTCTTCTGGAATGCACAAATACATTACGTAGTCTCTGGAATTTAAGGTAACGTTTATGAGAGACTTATAAAGCTAAAGCACTATGCCAACGTAAGATAAAATAAATCAGGATGATTGGGAGCTCCACCAATTGTGACCACAAATACCCTATAAGTTAGCTTAGTACCTATGGTCAGCTTTTGAGTGGGTGGAGATTTTTGCTATTGTTAAAGCTACCCACGGTGAATGATGAAGATTCCCTGTCAGTGTCTCAGTCCAGTTCCGTAGGGCTATAATTTTGAAATGCCACAGTCACATAATTTCCATAGTCTTATAATTTTCTTGTGCCTATTGATGTCTCTAGACTGCAATTGATGGCCCTTGATTTCAAGTGTGCTACCGTGTTATGATGATGTCCTAATGCTGGTATCCACAGAAGATGAGCCTGTGGGGGATGAAAAAAATTGCAAATCCCGACATTCTTTAGCCAAAGCAGAGATCCTAGTAAAATAGAGTAAACGTCTAGTTCCGCCAATTCCCTCCTTGATGGCGCTGGCCTTCTGTCCTTCATGGTGAGAACTTACAACATCCTATAGATGCTCGCTGACCATTGTGTGCTTTGTCTACCGAAGGCAATCATGGATGAGGCGCTGTGCCTCCAATGGGGAGCAGTGGGATGTGGGATAGGTATTTCATGTTATTGATATGCTTTTCAGAATATGAAGCTGTGCTTAGATCAAATTGCCAGTGTCAGGGAAATTCAGGTTTTTTTTTTCTCTCTCTAACTTGTGTTTTTTTTTTTTTTAAGTTTGTTTATTTTTGAGACAGAGAGAGACAGAGCATGAACAGGGGAGGAGCAGAGAGAGAGGGAGACACAGAATCGGAAGCAGGCTCCAGGCTCTGAGCCATCAGTCCAGAGCCCGACGCGGGGCTCGAAATCACAGACCGCGAGATCATGACCTGAGCTGAAGTCGGACGCTTAACCGACTGAGCCACCCAGGCGCCCCAACTTGTGTTTTATGAATACTGAGTTATTGTAAATGCTCGTGTTTTCGTATTCTTTGGTCACTAGGAAACTCAGAGCTATTAGTATTGATTGATCTGTGGTATTTATTTTCCTATATTAGCCTTATCTTCTTGCCCTTCCCCATTTCCCCTTTTATTCCTATTTCCACATCTGCTTAATGTTTATCCTATAAAATTGTATTTCTGTAAATTGTCCCAAATCTATTTTTAGAATTAAGGGAGAAGCAAATTACTGTTCAAGATCAATAATAAGTTGTCAAGGACACCATTTCCTGTCATCAGGGAGCCAGTACATCCCACACCTATTCTGTGATCACACCTTTGAGACTCTCCTCTACAAAAATCGCCTACACCCTGGCATGTCACCCTGAGTGTAGGGCTGGCATCTTTTGCCAAGTGGTTACGTGTCACACACAGTCCTCAGGGCACATGGGACAATGTGACATTGCCTGGCTGATTAACTTTGAAGGCAGGCTTGAGTTGACTTTAAACGTTAAGTGTGGCCCGTGGATAATGGGCATCAGAATCATTTGAGGAACTTATTTAACATGCACAATCCTGGGCTTCCCTCCTAGAGGGTTTGATTTAGTATGTTTGCTCTGAGACCGAGGAGTGGGTAGGATTTAAAGAGATGAGGGCGGGGGGGCACCTGGGTGGCTCAGTAGGTTGAGCATCTGACTTCAGCTCAGGTCATGATCTCGCCACTGGGGAGTTTGAGCCCTGTGTCGGGCTCTGTGCTGACAGCTCAGAGCCTGGAGCCTGCTTTGGATTCTGTGTCTCCCTTCTTCTCTCTGCCCCTCCCCCAACCATGCTTGCTCTCTCTCTCTCTCTCTCTCTCTCTCTCTCTCAAAAATAAACATAAAAAAATTGAAAAATTGGAAAAAAAGGAGACAAGGGGTAGTGCCCCTCAGATGCTAGAGCTAGCCCAAGAAAGGCACAGATCACTGTGGGCAAGGGCGGGTGACAAGGGGGGCTGAAGTGTGGATACCATGGGTGTGTAGGGCACTTTCCCTACTGTCAGTGCCACCTGTCTGTCCATCCACTTGAACACTTGGGTCCCTATTGTGTGCTGGCTGCTTTGCCAAGTGCTAAGGACACTAAAGCACATAGGCCGTGCTTTGCCAGCAGCAGAGAAGGGAGAGGCTGATGTGTAGATAGAGGACTTCTGGAGCGTAGCTGGCACTATGATAGAAATCTACTTGGAGTGTACCAATTAGGGAATGATAAGGACAGGAGGAGGAAGCAGAGGGATCCTGAAACAAAATCAGATGTTTTTCTTCAAAGTTTACGAAATTGTACAATGTGGTGATTCAGCTTGAGAGTCCCCACAGTGACTTCTGCAATAACAGGTAATTTTTATTGGGCGGTTTCCTTGTGTTCTCTCTGCCTTTCTGCTGCTTAACTAAGGGAACTAAATGTAGGGAACTAACTAGGTGTATCTTGAGGTTTTTCCAGGTGGCTCGAGAATTTGAAATTAAAAAGATACCTTTGATTTTTTAAAATTCTCTATTTTTTAAAAACAAAGTTAACATTCTTTACTGGAAAGAGGAACTTAATAAATGGGAAGCTTTTTAATAGCCTGGCTGCTATTTATTTCCTTTTAAGTCTGGTATCCGAGGTCCTCAAACACTTTGAGGTTAAATGTCGGGTGACCTCCTTACTCCACTCCTGCCCCCAGTTCTGCCGTGCCTGAGCTCTAATTCTCTCCACCTTGCATGCCTTCTTGGATGGCATCAGCTAGAATGGTGGATGGATCCATGTCAGGATGCTGCTTAAGTTACTCTTAACTTAGAGCCAGAGCGAAAATGCTGAACCTACTTGTGCTTGCCTATAACCCAAAGCCTTGAATGTTGTTGGATTACTCTGTACTCAGCCACAGTAAGCTCTGTGCCTTTGATGTTGCGTAAAGGCGGACTTGACCAAGTGGTATTGCCTCCTGCTGATATGTAGGTGAAAGCCAACACCATAAAAACGAACATTTCGCTGAGAGTGCTCACTCTACTACCTGCGAGCCCAGCCAGTCATGCTGCCAAATTGGTCAAAGAATTGGCCTGAGAATCACAAAGTGTGTTCCTCTGGCAGAGGAATGGAGCCCAGGTCAATCTCATGGGGCTCCCTAACTAAAATGTAGTAGACCTGTCAAACACGTTAATTGCAAACTTAAGCCCTCTTAATTTGCCATATTGTGAAAGCAATTTGGCTAAGAAATGAAAAACACTGATGAATCTTTGACTTTTTAAGCCTTACCTTATTTCTCCAGGAGGCCACCCACCTGGATTTCTAGAAAACAATACTCACTGTTGTTCTAAAAGATCCTAACAGGGCAGCAGATATTTAAGAGTATATAATGGTGTTGACACACACATTCTCTGCCCAAGAGTAAGATTGCGGAAAGATTTGGCAATCTGGATTACACAGAGACATCATTAAATTATATTTACAAATCTCTGTGGAGCAATCATAGCATGTGAAGAGCTATAATGGCCTCAGAATTAGACATGGCTTCTGTCCAGCAGAGTCACTTCTGTGGGCCCATTACAGGCAGACTGGCCACCAGAAGATACCCAGGGCTCTCCTTTTCAAGACACGTGTTTTCTTTTGATTCTCTTAGGTATAATGTAAGATGTTTTTCTTTGTAAGTCAGGTGAGACTATTTTTCAAGAAGTCTAATGTGGACTTCTGTGCAATGATAGCCTAAAATGATGCAGAATCTCAGAAGTGATTTAAGAAACCATTCAAGGGGTGCCTGTGTCCCTTTCACCACAGTTCTGAGATGGTGAGCATCGTCAGAGTTGCTTAAAGCCTTCCAGTTACAGGAAGCTCACCACTTCGCAAAGACACTTCATTTAAATTTTGTACTGTGGTCGTTGATAACTGTCTGCTCAGTTTTTCCACCTCCTTAACAAGTCTTGGTACATGCTAATGCTTCTAGAACAAGGGTTGGAAAATTTTTTTCTTAAAGAACCAGATAGTAAATATTTTTGGCTTTGCGAGCATGGTCTTTTCACCCCTGTTCAAGTCTCCTACAGTAGTGAGAGAGGAGTAACTTAACATATGAGAGGCTGTATCCCGATGAAACTGTGTTTACAAACCAGGTGGCTGGCTCATGGGCCATGGTTTTCTGGCTTCTGTTCTAGAGCTGTGGAATCTAGGTCCTGAATGTGAGTTACTTAAACTTTAAGTTCTAGGCTGATTTTCACCTGTTCTACTTGGTGAATTATTGGAAGGTCCTTCTAAAGTCTTTAAGTCCTAGAAATGAATTTGTGAGTGGAATTATCTCCTGTTCTAAATGTATTATTATGGGATTTAAGATCATATGCTCCTTTTTGAAAAGGGGTAACTTTGATACTACGTAATTTTTTATGTCAGGAAGCCATAGCTTCAAGAAAGTGCCACTGGCGTTCAATCGCTGGGCTTTTCTGGTTGAGCCGTTGGCAAAGTGGAGATGAGGAAGATTCAGGTGGACAAAAATCTTTGCCCCCAAAGGTGTGGCATGTTTTTAGGGTTCTGAGTACAACTATCCTTTGAGACCATGGATTAAAGTTTAGATGGATACACAGCAGCAGCTACATGAAATCTTGCTCACATGGTTTTTACCCTTTCCTCTCGCCCTTTGGGTTTTCTTCTTTGCCAATTAGCATCCTCTGTAGGGCCATGGTGGTGCCAGAGTATTGTCTGGTAGGCATAATAAACACCTACACCTATAGCTCAGAGGATCAAGAAGCAGTGTCGGCCGGGAGTCAGAGCGTATCACACTGTAGAAGCAGGTAATATTGAGCACAGAACTTCATTTTTAAGATTTTGCATTATATATGGTAAGAGCACTGCTGTTAAAAAAAAAAAATACTGGTCTGAGTCCAAAGTAATTTTAGGCATTAAAGAAAAGGATTCAGAACATTTTAAGTAATGGTTATTAAAGCCAGTCTTGACCTCAATCACGCACCTGCTACTTAATTGATCAGATGGTTACTAGCAAGCCCTGTCTCATCCATATTAAGTAACTTTGCCCTAATCACCCACCAGCCTTTTCTTGGCATTTTTCTCTGGAGAGGAAAAGTACACGAGAGAAGGCTAAAAACTCAGATTTGGTGGGAGAAATTGTTCCTGGCTAAAATGAGCTTATGTATTTGGGGGACACGGTTCTTGTTCCCTGCTACAGAAAGTGTGGTTTGCCTCACTAAGGAGCTTGTTAGAAATGCGTCATCTCAGGCCCAATTCTGTATCTTTTGATTCAGAATCTCAGAAGACCCCTAGGTGATTTGCTTTGAGAGCCGCTGATCTTGGTCACAGCCTTCTTCACAGAGGTAACACAGCAAGGTTATCTTTGTTTCAGAAATACCCATAATTACAAAGAGACTGAGTTGTTTTTAGAGAGATAAGGTGGAGGAAAGAAGTCATACTTCCGATGGCATTGAGACTCTGCCCAGAAATCTATAAAATAAAATTATTCTAAGTGCCAAAGTTCTAAGTCCTCTCATCACTCTGGTATGTGGCCATTTCTTCTTTTCTAAATAAGCATTAAATGGTATAGGTTTTCCTCTACCCCCAGCTTTTGTTATGTTGTGTTTTCATTTGCATACATTTCAAAATATTTTTTAAAATTTCCCTTGTGAGTTCTTCTTTGACGTGTTGATTGCTTACAAGTATGCAGTTTAATTTTGAAATATTTGGGGATTTACTGATTTCCAGCTTAATTCCACTGTAATCAGAGAACACTGTATTATTTCAGTAATTTTGAATTTGAATATTGTTTCAGGACTGTAGTATTGTCTCGACTTGGTGAATGTTTCCTGTGCATTTAAAAAGAATATACACTGTGCTCTTGTTGGGTGGAGCATTCAGTAAATGGCAGGTAGGTAAGTTGGTTGATGGTGTTATTCAAGCCTTCTGTGTCTCTACTAGCATTCTGTTTACTTGTTCTGTTGATTCCTGGAAGTTGAACTCTTCAACAAAAATTATGGATTTGTTTACTTTTCAGTGCTACTATTTTTTCTTGTATTATTCTAGAATATGCATTTAGGATTTATATGTCTTGATGAATTGGACTCTTTAGCATTTATGGAATGTCCTTTATTATCCCTGGTCATATTTTTTATTGTGATGCCATCTTGTATCTGAAATTAATATGGCCTGTTAAAGTTTCTTTTAATTAATGTGTGCATGGCATAATTTTCTAATCTTTCACTTTTAACAGGTCTGTGTATTTATATAAAAATTGGATTTCTTGTAAATAGCATGGAGTTAGATCTTGTGTGTGTGTGTGTGTGTGTGTGTGTGTGTGTGTGTGTGTCTTTAAATGATCTGGTTATTTCTGCCTTTTAACTGGAGTGTTTAGAACATTTGCATTTAATATGATTATGGACTTGATTGAGTTTAAATCTACAATTTTTGCTATTTTCTGTTTGTATCATCTGTGCTTTGTTCTTTTCTTCCCCTCTTTGCCTTCTTTTGGATTGTGTATTTTTTATGATTTTATTTTATCTCCATTCTCCATTACTGGTTAATACCTTTATTTATTTGTTTGTTTGTTTGTAATTCCTGTAGGATTTTCAGTGTGTGTGTGTGTGTGTGTGTGTGTGTGTGTGTGTATATCACACTGATCACATTCTATCTTTAATGTTTTAACACTTCACATGTAGTGGGAGAACTTTACAAAGTATACCTCAGTTTCTCTCTCCTGTCCTTTGTACTATGTTGTCATACATATTACATCTACATGTGTTACAAATCCTTTAGTATTCCTTTTTTAAATTGGAAGCAATTAATTATGTTTTAAAAAACTTTAAACAAATTTTAAAACTTTTTTATATTTACATATTTCTCATGTTATTTATTTGTGTAGATCAAAATTTCCATCTAGAATCATTTACTTCTGTTCGAAGAACTTTTATTTTTAATGTTTCATGCAGTGTAGGTGTACTGGTGATAAATTCAGCTTTTATTTATCAGAGAAAGTATCTCTGTTTTTGAAAAAATTTCACCTTCAAAATCGAATTCTATTTGACAGCATTTCTTCCTGTGCTTTGATGATATCATTCTATTGACTTTTATCCTGAATGGCTTCATGAGCAGTCTTCTCTCCTTTTTATCTTTGTTCCTGTGTATGTGATGTCTTCTTTTATCTGGCGATTTTTAAGGTTTTCGCTTTATCACCATTGTTTTCAGCAATTTTATTATCGTGTGCCTTGGTGTTATTTTATGTTTCTCCTATTTGAAGATTCCTGGATCTGCAAGTTTATAGTTTTCATCAAATTCAGAAAAATTGGTCCGTTACTTCTTCAAATCAGTTTTCAGTCTTTCCCTTTTTTGTACCCTCCTTCAGGGCCTCAGATGGCAGAAATTCTAGACTGTTTTTTTATCCTACAGCTCCCTGAACCCTGCCCATTTATTTTCAGTCATTTTTTTTTCTCCTGTGCTATCTTGTTTGGCATAATTTCCATTGCTATGACTTCAACTTCACTAATATTTTCTTCTTCAGTATCTAAACTGTTGTTAATCTTATCTGGTATATTTTTCACTTGATTTCTAGAAGTTTCATTTGGATATTTTATATCTTCCATTCCATTTATTTCCTCCTCGTATTTATGTTTTTCTTTGCATCCTTGAGTATATTGTTCAGATAACAGCTATTTAAGGTCCTTGTGTACTAATTGTTATTTCATTTCTGAATCTGTTTGTATCGATTTTTTTCTTTTGGTTATGAGTTATACTTCTGTGTCTTTGCATGTCTACTAATTTTTGATTTGGTGTTGTGTGTTGGATTTTATATTCTTTTGAGGAAAGTTAGATTTTATTCTGGTGTGTAGTTAAGTAACTTGTGGATCTGTTTGAGGATCCTTTTGAGGTTTGCTTTTAAGCTTTGTTATGGTAGATCCAGATCAGTCTTTATTTTAGAAATAAGTTATCTCACAAATAAGGCACATTCTTTTTAAGAATCTACCAAATTTCTCATAAGAGGCCTCTACACTCTGGTTCTTGGCACACAGAATTTCTCTAGCCATGTGTGGGTTCTGGTAATTTTTTTTTTCATATTGCTTTCCCACAGTTCTTTCCCTGCCTTGGAGGTTTTTCTCATACATGAGCAGTTCACAACTCTGCTAAAGGCTAGAGAGGACCCCTTTGAAAATCTGTGGAGCGTGCATGTGCCGTGTGTGTGTGTGTGTGTGTGTGTGTGTATAGCTCTCTCTCTTCTGGTATTCACCCCTGCAAATTTAGCTACCTTGGCTTCCCCAGACTCCAGTCTCTGTCTCCAAAACCCAGTAAGTTTATTGGGTTCTATTTGGCCCCTCTGCCCCTCAAATCTCTCTCCTGGTAGTGATCTGGGATAATTGTAAGGCTCAAATCATTTGTTTCAAAACTTTTATTCTTTTTCTAATAGTTTTATAGTGGGGGGGGCATTCCATAGCAGTTAATCCTTCATGGGTAGAAGGGAAGGTCCTATAATATGGTGTATTAATTTCCTAGAACTTCCATCACAAAGTACCACAAACTGGGTGGCTTTGGGCAGCAGAAATTTATTCTCTCATAGATATACAGGCTAAAAGTGTGAAATCAAGGTATCAGGGATGCTGAGTGCTTCCCCTTCCTCCTCCCCTTCCTCCTCCTCCCCTTCCTCCTCCTCCTCCCCTTCCTCCTCCTCTTCCTCCTCATCGTCTTCTTTCTCTCTCTCTCTTCTCTCTCTTCTATCTCTTCTCTTCTCTCTCTCTTCTCTCTCTTCTGTCTCGTCTCTTCTCTCTCTCTCTCTCTCTCTCTCTCTCTCTCTCTCTCTCTCTCTCAATTCTAGGTGAGAATCTGTTCCATGCCTTTCTCTTAGCTTCTGGTGTTGCTGGCAGTTCTTGGCATTCCATCACTCCAGTCTTAACCTCTGCCATTACTTGGCCTTCTATCTGTTTCTTGTCTCTTCACATCTTCTCATAAGCATATTGGTCATATTGCATTAAGGGCCTACTTGACCCCAGTATGACTTTGTCTTAACTAATTAGATCTGCAAGGACCTTATTTCCAAATAAGATCACATTCTACAGTTCTGGGAAGGACATGAATTTTAGGGGGATACTGTTTAACCCAACACATTGGCAACTGTGAGTCCCCAAAATTCCTTTGATCCCTTGAAGCTGTGGAAGAGCTCAGAGGGAAAGGGGCTCACATCAGTTATTATTCTTGATAAAGAAATTCTTTATGCTGAAACAAGACCAGTTTCAAAGATGCTGTCTACTTCCTTTCCAGACTCCTCCCTTATGTGGGAGCCACCTACCCAGCAATCGATTGGTGTTCTTTTAAATTTTTTTTGTTTATTTATTTTTGAAGGAGAGAGAGAAACAGAGTATGAGTTAGGAGGGGCAGAGAGAGAGAGAGACACAGAATCTGAAGCAGGCTCCAGGCTCCAATCTGTCAGCTCAGAGCCCAAGGCGGGACTTGAACTCACGAACTGTGAGATCATGACCTGAGCCAAAGTCGGATGCTTAACCAACTGTGCCACCCAGGCACCTTGATTGGTGTTCTTTTATAGCTCCACAGTGTACCCAAAGCTTCATCTTCATAGTTGTTTCTGTACTCCTTCCCTTTGAAGGATAACTGCACTGCTGAGCAGGGAGGAAATCCCATCTAGCATTTCCTTCCATTCTTTCCACAACCTTGGTCATAACTGCTGGTCACTACTTCCTACTCTGCTAGAATGGCCGTTCTCTGAAGGTTCACATTTCAGAATCCTACCTGCAATGATCTTTGCAAGTTTCCTTTGTGACCTCTTTCCATAGAAGTGGCTCCTTTTTCAGATCAAAGTTCTGTAGATGAGAAACGGAATCATGGCAGATGAGAAACAGAATACTCTTTCTGGTTAGAGAAGAATGCTCTTGCATAGGGATAACACCAACCAAATACACAGCATTTTTCACAAACATCTCACATGTTGCCCTACAGAGTTCTAGCTCAGCTTCTTTTTGGAAAGAAGATAATCTGTGCAGGTTCTAGCATCTTTATGAATTCATACTTGAGAACATGAAAGCAAGTTGAGTGGCCACCATACTTAGGTAAGTGATATCCCTACTGCCATGCAGGGAACTGAATAAGGGTATAGTGATTCTCACTCATGGCCAGAAATTACTGGCAGAATCAGGAATAGATTTAGTGAATTTTGGCTGAAGACTCACCACCAGGCACTTTTTTAGAGACCAAGAAATTAATCTGCGTTTCTATTAGGTCCTTGCAGGACCTTACTAGATTTGTGTTTTTGGAAAATGGCCATACTGACAACTACGGTTTGCAACCAAGCCTATTTAAAACAAGATCAACAGGACCCCTGTCCTCCCTCCTCGGCCTTGTGGTCTTGGTGTGTTAATTTTGACTTCTTTTGAATAGCTGTGGTGGTAGTGGCCAGAAGGTGAACGTTTAGGATACTTTAGAGGGGTTGGTCACAGGAGGCCAGTTGCCAAACCTGATGCATTAGAAAAATGCAGCTTTTGGGTCAGGCTGTGCCTAGCAGTTTTTTTATCCAGTCTTGACTTTGACCTAGCCACAAACACCCTCACCCTTTCTGCACCCACCTTCCACGTGCTCACGGGCACAGCAGGAGGTGGAGCCCGTGTTCCTTCTCTGTTCACCTTGTGTACAGGTGCATCTGTGGTTTGAGGAGTGGTGAAGGAGAGGTTGTCTCCTGTCCAACCAACACGAGTCAGTCTGTTTACTTATCAGTGCTTCTCACTATACCAAGAGCTTTTAAAGGCAGAAACTATAATTTTTTGTGTATTTTCAAGCACACAGCCTGGCATATGATAACCATTGAATTATCTTCTGAATGGTTCAGTGGTACAAAGGAGGCTTTCCTTTTGCAGAATATTAGTCTCCCTACTGGCTTTGGGGACTCGTTCAGTGAGTCAGAAGGTGTTCTCTGAAGTTATGTGCTTTTTAAATCCATCATGACCATGTAAATATCCTCAACACTAGCAACACGTTCAGTCTTCCCAGGAACTTGTGTCGCTAGGAAGCTCATAGATTGCCACAGAATAATTCCGCCAGATGAGTTTTGCCAGATATTTCCTTGAGCAGCTGGAGGTAGAGGGGACCTGTCAGAGCGTGAATGAAAACAAACAAACAAAACAGTTCAAGCTCGGTGCTGTAGACAGTTTGAACTCAGCCACCACTCAAGATGCTGAAATCCAGAGCACTTTGTTTCTGGTTTTAGTTTTGCCACTAACTACCTGGTGACCTTAGATTTAAACTTTCTAGGTCCCAGCTGCCTCAGCAATAAAACACAAGCTCTTTAAGGTTCTTCTAAGTCTAAACTCTTGCCTTGAATTTGCTTTGAAATTTAAATAAAAGACACCTTCCATGGGATGAAACAAATCAGATTTTAAAAGTTTGAAGTCAAAGAAAAAAGAAATCTGTTCCACACACAAGATTCCATTCTTATTTTTAAGAAATCAGAATTTCAAAATTTTTTATGCTGGTGTGATTGAGCCCCAGTGAAACTGACACAGAAAATGCAGAATTACAATTTATTTGGCCCTTTTCCTGAGTATCTTTTTCGGCCTGCATATGTGTTAAAGGAATCAGAGTAGAGTGAGGAACACCATTTTTGTACCTGACTTTGCTGCTGGGTGACCGTGGGCAAGTCACTTAACTCTCCTGGACCATAGTATTTTCATAAGCAAAGACAGATGCCCAGTGAATAAAATATACAAATCAAAGTAAAAGTTTGGAATGGATAAACAATTTCTCTGTGAAGTGAACATTATCTTAACGGTGCCACCCAAATATCTTTTGTTTGCCTAATGCTATAATTAGTGGGTGGAAAATCTCCAGTAAAGTTTGTAAGATTGATAATTATTAGTCTTTCTCCTCAGATCAATAATGCTGGAAGATCTGAATGGGAGTGGCACATTTTGTTTGTGTGGTCAATTTGGCCTTTGCCATTGAATGCTAAAGTTACAATGTCAAACGACATCCTCTTCAAGATTCAAACTTTCTCCTCTTCTTTAAGACTTTTCTCTGTAACATTTCTTAAGGACCATCTTTGGATTACTTATATACACAGCTGTTTTATGAGACTACGTTGGAGCTTATGACTCAGATTACTGTTACCAAAATGTTTGTGAAATCACTTCTTAAGTCATATATTTGCATCATGTACAACCTGTTTGACAATCAAAACATTATGCCCTTCAGCACTTGGCTGGTCATTATAGTAAGTTTTCCAGTCGAGCGTTCCAACCTAATGTAATTGGGCAGCAGACAGAAGGAGCACATTATATTATTTTAACATAGAATTCCAAGTGCATTTCTCTTTTTGTAAGATTGAGGAGGACATCTGATATTCTGTAATAGACTCTGTGTGATCAATTAATAGCACAGAAAATTCTGGGACAGCTGAGGGTTAACCAAACCCAGCCATGGTTGCTGTTGAGTGGAGGCCACGGGGGTGGAGGAATGGATTGGGCCAGGGCACAGACACAGCCGCTGAGGTGCTGAGCCATGGGCACCTCTCTCTCTCCATCATAGGCCCCTCCTGTTGCTGGCTCTCCTTTGCTCTTGGCTGACTTTTGAGGCCCGTGTCAAATGGTACCTCTTTCATGAAGTCTTGACTGAGCCCTTCTGAGTTGACACAAACACCCCTTCCTTGGAGTCTTCTCAGCATTTTATGTGTACTTCTTCACTGCTCAGTCATCATTTGTTTTTTACTGCCCCTACTGGTCTATAACCTTCTTGGGGGTAAGAACATTGTCTTGCTGACCTTGGATTTGTCACAGGAAAGAGGATGTGTCTTCATTAGGATGTGACTAGTCATGTCTTAATGAAACGTTACATGTTCTTTTTCAAAGGACATGTCTGGGCCTAGCCAGTGACTTCCTGGGTCGACGGTTTGATTCAAAGTTTCAGGTTTGCTTTAATGATTTGTCTCTCACAAGGTTACCAGGCATCTATTGCTAAGGTGCTGTGTGTGGGATTTGAACCCTTATGCGATTGTCCTCGCCCTCTCGGAGTTGACAACACGTCAGGGCAAATAAGACTAATATATAATAAAAACGATGATGTAAGTACATTCTAAATGCAATGCCGGCTGAGTGAAATGGTCAACAGAGACCATAGAAATGTAACATTATTGATGGCATGCTAAGTATTCTTAAACACTATAGTGTCTATAACAATTCTGATTTAATCAAAACATGCAGCTCAATATGCATGTCTGGGTGTGTGTCCATCCATTTCAAATGTTTCTCCAGTGGCCGTAATGTCCCAGCGAAACCTGGACTATGCATCCATATTCTCACGGATCCTCTTCAGGGTACACGCTGTGAGGTGACAGAGGGAATCTTGGGAGTTGGCTTGTCGGGGAAGCTGCGTGGCAACACAGTTAGGCAGCCGGCTGAGGTTCATTGTGCAATCATGGCATCCCGGAAGCCTTTGAACGACTCTGAGATTCAGCCACAACCCCATCAAATTGTGACTGTGCGCGATAGGCCCCACTTCCCACCTGACCGCCAAAGTCCCAGGCATGTTTGCGCCCCATGCTCTGCTTTGCAGATATTCCAAAACTAATATCGGGTAAATAGGTTGGCTTTTAGAAACCCGTGTTTTGAAGTACAAAGCCTGCATCTCGGAAGCAAATTTAGAACTTGGAAAAAGTTCTCGGGTATTTTCAGCTTCCATTCTCTGCAGCCAACCCTGGGGGAGGAATAATGTAAAAGAATCTCAAAGAAATGAAAGCACAAGACACCCCTTTACTTTGACACAAGAGGACCATAAGTATTTATTTTGAAAAGTAATGATAAGGCTCTGTATTTTTACGGACGATAATGGTTCTCTTCTAGATGACTTTATTTTTAAAAAGTTGTGAAGAGGGAGGGCACTCTCATGGGAATTAAACAACAACAAAAACCAAAAAAAAAAAAACCATCAAAAACCAAGAGTATTTTTTTCTGAACAGAAGAAGTCTCAAGAAAACAGCCACATTTTCTTTTGTATCCCAGACTTTTGCTGTCATCCTTTCAAAACCCCACTCAAAATGAAGGCTAGTGGGTTTCATACAGAAAGCCGTTTGCTATTGGGGACAGTTTGCCAGATAAGAAAGTGTGGTTTGTGGTCTTGGACGGGCAGGTTGGCTCGCTTGTGCCCCGGCACAACCTCTCATGGATTCCGAGGGCTGTTTACTAGGCCCTTGTGTCTGAAAGGTGAGGACCCTGTCCCTCCATTGTAAGGACATGCTAGGTTCAGATGGCCATGCAGGTGTGGGCTCCTGGCCCTGCTTAAAGGAAAAACCTATGTCTATTCTAGAGAATGTTGAGTGAATAGTACAAGGCTCCCCTACGTGGTGACTTTCTCTCTGCCCACCCTCTTGGCTCACACCGATGGCAAGTTACAATTGGACTATGAGGCTGGATATATTGTGTAGTCTGGAGGGGAAGATGCCAAAAGAAAAACTCTGCTGGGTCAAGCGTGTGTGTCCTGCGTTCAGTTCTAGTCCTGTAAACAAACACAGCTGTTGAGCGAAGGCTCTGTCCTCAGAAATGGTGAAACAAACCACAATGCCCTGCCAGAGAGCCCACAGCAGGGGAGAGAAGTGATGTGTCAGGGCCCTGGGGGAGCAGGTGGTCCTCAGCAGGGCCGGGACGGGGTATCTGCTGTGTATTCCAGGATAAGCTGGGTGTGAGGAGAGACCGTTCTGTGTTTTCAGCTAAGACGGTTAAAGTATTCAGAACGATTAGTGTGGGAAGGCTTTGGGGGAAAAGGGAGTCTGAAATTTCATCCGCTTTACTCAGATTTAACCTCTGTTTAATATACAAGCCCTTGGATGTCCTTTCCTGGGGGTGATGGAAGAGAGATTTTATCTTTCTCCACTTATTCTTGTTTAAAATAATCTGCGACTCTGAGAAAAAGACATCAGAAATTCGTGGCCCCAGCAGCCTACATTTGTAAGTTATTCCCACTAGAAGTAAGTCTTGGACCACACTCCTGTTTCTTTGTTCTTGACTGTCCAAATGTAGGCTCACGGTGTGCACTCTATAATGTGCAGTGTGCACTGTTATGATGGGCCCTCCTTGGTGTGTCACCTTATGGAGGAGGTCAGATTTTTGCATTGGGGTGAACTCGGGGTCTGGTTACCCACCACTGGAGCAGTAGGGAGGAGTGAAGCCAGGAGGCGTTCAGTTAGTGCATGGAGGTTGTGTCATCTTGGCCATTGACGGCTTGCGGGGTTCTATACATACCCTCGTTTATTTAATAGACATTTGTTAAATACTTCCTGCGTGCAGATAATGAGTTGACTTCAAGACCAAGTCTTCTCTTGGTAGTGGTAGACTTGTGGGAAGTTTGAATTTTGTCTCATTCCCCATTGGTCTGCCCTTCCCCTTCCTCCCTGCAATATCAATTTTTCAATGAGTTGCTATTCTAAGTTCTCAGTTTTTTTTTTTTTTAATGTTTGTTTATTTTTGAGAGAGAGGGAGAGGAGAGAGGCAGGGGAGAGCATGAGCTAGGCAGGGGCAGAGAGAGGGAGAGAGAAAATCCCAGGCTGACTCCACACTGTCAGCGCAGACCCCAATGCAGGGGCTCGAACTCACGAATTGCGAGATCACTACCTGAGCCAAAGTCAGACACTCAAATGACTGAGCCACCCAGTTGCCCCCCAGCTCTTGGTTTTAAAGAGGGATCATAGATGGAACTTTGAAAATGTTTGACTTGAATAACTTGAGTCCCCTCCAGAATGCAAATCCAGTCATATTCCTTAATGGATCCCTGGATTTGTTAAGACGGATCCCATGGTGTTTCATGACTGGTTTTGTGGACATCAGCATGGAGCACACACTGCCGTCGTCAGTGGGACCGAAGGAGGAAGAATGTGCTCCAAGGACTATGGGTGGCTTTCTTAACCCCCGGCTCCACCTTCATGAGGAAGGTTTGGTCAAATGCGCATGTGCACACATGCACACACACACTGCCCTATTTCACTCTCACTGGTATGTAGCTCATTCCGTTTCATTATAAATCTGTCCTCCTGACAAATGGTGGCTGATAAAATGTTCCTGGAATGGGCTGGCCTTGAGACTTTAAAGCCTCAAATTTCCCCATGATTGTTTTCTCCATCTCCTTCCTGATTTGTTAGGGTAGTTGGTTGGCACAGGGATGCTGGGGTTGGGGATATATTTCTCAAAAAGTCCACACTAGTTTTTCCACAATGGGGAAGCCCCATTTCATTCAACCATATCTATTATTTTTATCTCTTCTCAGGATTATAAGAAGGACAGGGAACAATAGCATCAACTCCCACCATTATAGGTTAAGAGGAAAAATAATCCCTCTTCTCTCCCCGAAACAAACAATGTGGCTAGTCAATCCTTGCTTGGTTCAGTTGGGTTAACTCTGTTCCATGATCTCACCTAACAGTGACAATGACATATAAGCGCATCAGAAGCACACATTAACCAGAGTGCATTCCTCATGCATTCTGCATGCATCAGCAACCCCCCCAAGGTGACAGACCCAGATTCCTGTTCTCTCATTAAGTCACTGACCTTCGTTCAGTGCACTCTGGTGCAACGTGCTTCCTGTGCGTGCTGTAATAAATTACCGCAAGCTCTTTCTTTTGCAGTTCTGTAGATCAGAGGTTTAGTGTGGGTCTCCCTGGGTTAATTTCAAGTTGTTAGCCAGACAGTGTTTGTTCAGGAGGCCTGAACAAACCTGTTTCCCTGCCGTTTTTAGCTTCTAGAGGCCTCCTGCATTTCTTGGTTCATGGCCCCTTCCTCTATGTTACACTACATCCAGCAGCGTGAGGTCTTTGTCTCATTTCCTCCCTCCCTCCCTCTTTCCCTATATGGGGCCCTTGAGGTTACATTGGGCCCAGCTAGATAATGTGAGATTATCTCCCCATCTCAAAATCCTTAATCCTTGATCACACCTATGAAATCCCTTTGGCCATATAAAGTAACACATTCCCTGGTCCATGGGTTAGGATGTGAGCATTTTTTGTTTTTGTTTTTGTTTTTTTTTTTGGGGGGGTACTGTTCTGACTGTTGGAGTAAGTTTGATGCCTTTGTGATGACATATTTTTTAAGTGGGAGATTCTTTGTGCACATAGTATGTACTTCTGGTGGGTCTTTTAGGCAGATGGAAGGAAGATCCTATGGAGAGTTTTGATGATTGCATCTCATTTGCAGGTTTTGAGTGGTTTTGCAGTCCACTTTGATGATCTAAATAGATGATCAGAAATCATTAATTAGAAGGTATGTGATGACAGACTATTTCCTTGTCCCTAAATGTAGGGTTGCTGTTTTTAGGATAATGTGCACAATTAAATAAAACCAGTATATATTTTGATGGCATATTCTCTAGGCAGGAGACTTTGAAGCGTGATATGCATAAAGGTATTTTAGGTATCATTCCTATCCTATTGGTGACCTTACTGTCCCATTTTAAAGACTTTAAAATATTTTATTTTGAGAGAGAGAGAGCATGAGCGGGTGAAGGGCAGAAAGAGAGGGAGACAGAGAACCCAAAGCAGACCCCACACTGTCAACATAGAGCCTGACCTGGGGCCCAAACTCATGAACAACGAGATCATAACCTGAGCCAAAACCAAGAGTTGGATGCCTAACTGACTGAGCCACCCAGGTGCCCCTATGAGCCTCTTTTGAAACAGCAGTTATTTGTGAGCTGCCTGATCATCAGGGTAACCAGGGGGCTTTGTAAAGTGTAGTTTGGGGGCACCTGGGTGGCTCAGTTTGTTGGGCGACCGACTTCAGGTCAGGTCATGATCTCGCAATTTGTGAGTTTGAGCCCCGCATTGGGCTCTGTGCTGACAGCTCAGAGCCTGGAGCCTGCTTTGGATTCTGTGTCTCCCCCTCTCTCTACCCCTCCCCTGCTCACGCTCTGTGTCTCTCTGTCTCTCAATAATAAATAAATGTTAAAAAAAAAAGTGTAGAGTTCTGAGTCCCATCCTGGACATTCAGATTCAACAGGTAGGGGAGGGGGCAGTGTCAGAAAACTCAGTTCTCAGCTGTTTTTCTCCCAGATACAAAGCTAATTACAAAGTAATCTTTATTTGGTGGATGAAAGTTTAACAGCATATGGTAAATCTTTTGTACTTGACAGTCCTAATTATTTTAATTTCCTGATCTCATAGTTCTAACATCCCAGCTATATCTGAGTCTGGTTCTGATACTTGCTCTTTCTCTTCAAATTGTGGTTTTTGTTTTGACCTTTTAGTATGCCTTGTAATTTTTTGTTGAAAGACAGACATAATGTACTGGATGAAAGGAACTTCAATAAACAAATCCTCAGTAAGGTGGTGGTGAGGTGATAGGGCAGGGACACCATGTTCTATGGTCCTATGACTAGGTCTTGGTCTTTTAGTGAGCTTGTGTCCCTGCGCTCTGAACTTCACTCGTGCTTCTCAACTTTTTTCCCTGGTGGGATATGATGGCCTGTGGGAACTGGAGTTGGTATTTCCTTTTCCCCAGGTTGGTTGGGCTCTACTGAAATAATGTGTCATGAGCACAGGCCCTAAGAAGAGAGTGTTCTAGGAGCATTGGGTGGCTCAGTTGGTTCAGCATTGGGCTCTGTGCTGGGTGTGGAATCTGCTTAAGATTCATCCTCCCTCTCTCTCTCTCTCTCTCTCTCTCTCTCTCTCTCTCTCTCTCTCTCTCTCTTTTCCCCATCCCTTACCCTTTCCCCAGCCCCTCTCTCTCAAATGAAAAAAAAAAAAAGAATAGAGGCTCTAGTGCATTTTAAAATGCACTCATTTTAAAATGAGTACTTTCCTCTCCTCCTGTTGGAAGCATGAGGGGATTTTTCTCTGATCTTCATTGTGAGAACATGGTCAAGTTCCTAAAGAATGTAAAACTTGCAAAAATATGAGGTTCCCCTGGACTTGTAAGTTCTCAGACTGGTCCACATGGAACTTCCAATGATCAGTTATTTACAGTTCAGGGTTCCCTTCCTGGGTCCTGGTTCCCCTGGAGTTTTCTGCTCCAGTAAATTGTGATTCACTGTACCTGCCTGTCTATGTCTCCAGTATCCTAGATGGTGGCTTGTCCTGTGACCTCACTTCACTGACAGACCTGAGAAGAGCTATTGATTTTCAACTTGTTCAGCACTTTTTTTTTTTTGAGAGGGGAGAGGGAGAGAAAGAGAGAGAGAGAGGACACAAATGGGGGAGGGGGAGAGAGAGGGAGAGGGAGAGGTGTCTTAAGCAGGCTCTATGCCCAACATGGAGCCCGACTCGGGGCTTGATCTCACAGCCATGAGATCATGACCTGAAGGGAAATCAAGAGTTGGACGCTTAACCAACTGAGCCACCCAGGCGCCTCTCAGTTTGTTCAACTCTTTACTTGTTAGGATGGACTGGAGACTTATGAGAGCCTCACATGCCAAAGTGGAAACCAGAAGTGAAAATTATTCATTTTACTTGCGTTTGGTGCCCTGCCTTTGTCCTAGCTGAGTGCCCTGGGTTTTTCCAGACACCCTGACCTCTGTACATCTGCTCCCCTAGGCTGTCTTGATGGTCTTGGCCACCTGTGCTGAACCTAGGTCTTCAGCCTCTGAGCAGCCTCACCTTGGTGTCCCTGTCATATGTGTTCATTCCCATTGCCGCCCCACCCCAGCCCCATTCTTGCTGATCATCATGGCCCCTCTGGAAAGGCATCACCTTGTCACACCTCTTCATGTTGCTCAGGGGCCTTTTTCATATTTCATCAGCCCTCCAGGATTGGCTACTTTTTTCTGTCTAATCATCTTGTGGTATAAAGGAATATTTCTCCCTTGAACTCCTGTTACACTTTATTTGTTCCTTTCCTGTTGAACTCATCACAGCTTATTATGCTTTGTTGTGTGTTATGGTCATTTGTGTCTTTTTCTCCACATTGTAAACTGTGCAGATTGGGCCTCATTCATCGCTTTTACCCCCCACTCCCAACCCAGCACCTGCATGGTAGGCAGTCAATAAATACGATAGAAACTTTATTGTACTGCCTAGCTAAAACAGTGCTAAAGGGATACACACATGTCCTCCCCAAACCAAACATAGTAAGTATGTAATGAGTTAGTATGGTAATGCAGATGGGAAAAACAAAACCAAAGACAAACAGAGCACACAAATGTCCCAGGTAATTTCTGAACTAGAAGGGAGACTGGTTATAAATAAAGGGAACCAGGCTCACTGTTGGAAAGGACAAAGCAGAATTATGCTGACCAGCTCTTCATAGCCTACATTTGCCGAAATGATGAGCAACCTGAGAACTGCTTGAACCAGTGGTTCCTGAGCTATGTTATGCATTAGAACCACTTGGAGAGCTTTAGGGGCACCTGGGTGGCTCAGTTGGTTAGGATCTGACTTCGGCTCATGTCATGATCTCACAGTTTGTGAGTTAGAGCCTCACATCGGGCTCTGTGCTGACAGTGGGGAGTGTGCCTGGGATTTTCTCTCTCCCTCTTTCTGCCCCTCCCCTGCTCAGGCTTGGTGTCTGTCTGTCTGTCTGTCTGTCTCTCTCTCTCAAAAATAAACATTTAAAAAAAAAACAACAACACTTGGAGAGCTTTAAAAAAATCTGATGCCCAGATTACACTCCACCCTAATTCAATCATGTGTCTGGGGTGGAAGCTGGGCATCAAGCTCCCTTAGAGATACTCCAGCAGATACAGCAGAGTGTGAGGGCCATGGGCTTATGCATTGCATGTGTTGAGTTGGGGTCAAGTTCAGGACAGGTGTATGATCTTCACATTCCTGTTGCCATGACCTCTAGAGGATTTTTGGGTTTCTGCATTTTTTGACCTTTGAATTAAAAACCTGAAGACTTACTTGGTAGGGTCACAGAGAGATCAAGCATGTGAAAATACTTAAGGTAGTTGCATATAGAGTCATGGAATGTCAGGAAAAAAAACATATTTGGAAAAGTATTATAATTTGTGAACTGTAATTTACATTTATTTAAGATCAAACAAGGGAAGAAACAATGTAAAGAGGTTGATTTTCTTGGATTTTGGGGGTAGACCACCATGCCATCTGCAAATAAAGATAAATTTGTATTTTTCTTTCTAGTATAAGTAACTGTCTTGTCCTGTTCTTTCATTGTCTAGGACTTTAAGAAATATTTTATTAAAAAAATCTATAATAGCAACTGTGGGCTCCTTCAAAGTAGTGATTTATGCAAACAGATTTTCTAATGTTGAATCATTCTTGCATCCTGGAATAAACCTTTTATAATATAATTATTCTAATAAACTATTTTAGGGTCTTTGGATATAATCAGATGAAATTGCTATGCATTTCCATTTTTGTTGTTTTCTGTCATTGTCCTGTCTTGGTATCTGGATTATATAGCCACTTCCAGTGTGAATGTAAAGAATGAGCTGGAAGCCTTCTGCCTTATTTAAAAAAATGCATGGAACAGTTTAAATGATACAGTATAAAACATTTAAAATAAAAAATAAGCCACATCCTGTTTTTAAGTGGTTGAACATACTTTCAAGTGAATTGATATCTAAGTGCTTATTCAGTGATGTGTGTATAGCTTACATCATTGTTAAATGCTAGGTCCTGGTGATTTGGTTCAAATAATAGTGAAAAGAAATGATCCCATAAGGAATGACAGAAACCACATGTAACAATTGGTTCTCTTCTCTCTGGGCCTGGGGCCCACTAAGGATCGAGTATCTGCAGAACTGGGAATTTTTTCCCCCCATTTTGTCTGTCATTGGAGTCCTGGACTTAGATTGGGATTGGAACAAAACCTCAGAGGGAGAGACTGGGTTTATGGATATAAAGAGGTATACTTAGAGTCATTCTTAACTTCTCTGTTGATTTTCCAATATTGTCCACACCCTTTCTGAAAAGTGCACCTTATTTTCTGAACCTCCCTGAGTACATACATCACCCAAGGTGCTTGTAAACATGCAAATTCCTGGGCTCTGTCCCAGATTTATTAACTCGGAAATCCTAGGGAGGGGACCCAGGGAATCTGTATGTTCACCTATTATCCCAGGTAATCTCCGTTGTTAGGAAAGCTCGAGAAGCAACCTAGGTGGAAATAGATTAAAATTCATCATACCAGTGGTTCTCAGCCTTGACTGCTCATTAGAATCAAGTGGGGGACTTTAAAGATCCTGATGCCCAGGCCTCACTCACCAAGTGACTGACTGCATTATTGGAAATAGGTCTTGGACAGCAGTATTTTTCAAATGTTCAGTGGGAGTCTTTGACCTGCAGCATTCTTTTTTTAAGAAAATTTTTTTTAACGTTTATTCATTTTTGAGAGACAAAGCACAGGAGGAGCAGAGAGAGAGGGAGACAGAGAATCCAACACAGGCTCCATGTTGTCAGTGCAAAGCTCGATGTGGGGCTCGAACCCACAAACCGTGAGATCACCACCTGAGTCTAAGTCAGATGTTCAGCTGACTGAGCCACCCAGGTGCCCCTGACCTTCAGCATTCTTGAGAACTGAAGGGAATTCTTTGGAGATCATTGTTGATTCCTTGTCTTGTTGGAAAACCAAGACTGGGTCTAACTGGGTAGATTCTTTGTCTTTGCGAAACAGGAAGGAGGCTGAGACCCTCTTTCTGCTCTAATATTTATTTTTTCCCTTTTTCTTCATCTTCAATGTAATTCTTTTTAAAAATCACTCTGGTCAACCAAGTTAGAGCTCTGTAGAAAAGTAGAGGTATACCAGACACCCAGTAAATGTTCATTCGATGAATGTTCTTGACTGTTGGTCTAATCCAGATGTCTCCTGGGAGCACCCTGCTCCTTCCGCTGTAGACCTGACTGCCTTGAGTCTCCACTGTGCCCTTTTCAAACCTTCTGCTGCCTTTGCGTTTGTGTGGTTGTGTTGGCGGCAGCCCCTGGGTGTCTGCTTGTGTGCCTAAGAGGTTCATGTTCCACACGGATTTGACCTATTGGTGAAATCATCCCTCCCTCGTAAGTATGGCATTATTATGTAAGGTGGTTGCTCTCATTATCCCGATTTTCAGGTGAGGAAGCTGAGGCAGAGAGGTTATGTAGCTCATTCTGAGATTATGCAGTTAAGTGGGAGGTGGAGCCAGACGTTGGGCTTGGGCATCCTAGCCCCAGAGTTTGTGTTTTGATGCTTTTGATGGTCCTGCAGTCTTGCCCCTCAGTAGATTTTCTGGAAGCCTTTGGTCAGGGGGCTGAGAGGCTGTCATAGGGAGTGGAAATGGCCTAGCAGGCTGCACTGTGGAAACCTGAAACTGCATATAGGTCATTGCTTCTGTTAGAAATCTGTTCAGCTCTCACTAAAAGGGACTTGTCACCTGGGCTGCATCCTTGACCTTGTCAGCCTTAGTAACCCCCTTCCCATCTTCCCGCCTCAGGATCACTCCTGGGAATCCCACAGTCTTCTTCCTCTATTTTCTAGAGCACTTCCGCTCTCACCTGGCATAAACAAATGCATCTGGGTCCTAAACCAACAGAGAGGCTTCCAGTTAACAGAGACACCCTCCATTTTATTGTCATTATTCCTAGCAAGGGTGTGTTCCCGTGCTGTCTCATGGACAGAATCACACCTATCAGGGATTCTTCTCCTTGGTCAAACAGAGCCTGTCCCACAGTTGTAAAGTCTCACGGCCCATTCTGCCAGTAACGAATTTATTGATTTACGACAAGATTATAACTTACTGGGAGGGCCAGACAAATGTAGTCAGATGGAGGAGGGTTGTCTCCCTGAGGGTGGGGGCTTGGGCAAGCCTGATTTCAAACGTGATGCCAGTTTATTGATTTACAGTGAGAATAAGTGCCAACAGGACTAAGCACTTGTATCCTCCTGCCAGAATGCTCTCTCCTGGAGAGCTGATGCCATAGGAGTCAAATTGTCACGAGGAGGTGGGGAGGCAAAACAGGAACTCAAGTGCAAGAGTTAATTAGGCTTGTAAAATGGGGATTCTTCTCTAAATTCCCAGGGGGTGGGCTCCCCTAACTCTGGACAGTGCTTGGGTGGAAACTGTGTCTTTTTTCTTTTAACGTTTATTCATTTTCAGAGAGAGAGAGGGAGGTTCCAAAGCAGACTCCAGGTTGTGAGCTGTCGGCACAGAGCCTGACACAGGCGTTGAACCCATGAACTTGAGATTATGACCTGAGCCAAAGTGGGACGCTTAAGCAACTAAGCCACCCAGGCGTCCCTAGAACCTGTGTGTCTTAATCTTTGGATGCCCTCATTTCCTAAGATCCAGGGACCAACAGGTGACAGGCACCTCCTATGCCCACTGCTGATTAACACATTCTTACATTCTTTCTTTAGGTATTTTATAGAACATTTGATCTGATTACTCTCATGCCTTGCAAGCCTGGGAACCAATCCTTCTCCTTCTGGTGGCTTAATTGGATTCACTATGGGTTCATTTTTAAAATTTCATTTTCCAAGGGCAATTCTCTCTCTCTCTCTCTCTCTCTCTCTCTCTCTCTCTCTCTCTCCCTCTCTCTCTCTCTCTCTCTCTCCCTCTCTCTCTCTCTCCCTCCCTCCCTCCCTCTCCCTCTCCCTCTCCCTCTCCCTCTCCCTCTCCCTCTCTTTTCAGATTCTTGGAGGGGATTTTCTCACTGTAGCCCCTATATGCTGTTCACAGTTAGGAAAATGACAAAAGAAGCATACTTAGAAGAATCTAGATTTTGTTTTTATAGAATTTCTTCCCAACTAATGCCTGATACTGTTCTAGCGGTTTCCACTTGCACCTGCTCTCAAGGGGCGCACATAAAATCCCAGCATAAACATTCCTCTGCCCTCTGTCTCCATTTATGTGCATGTGTACAGCCCAACAGACCCAGTTTTACTGTTGATCATGGCATTTTTGGCAAAGCCAGATGACCTCCATATTCCAGAGGGAACTAGGGAAGGAATGGGAGAACAGAGAACATCTGCTATTAATTGTGTTCATTCATCACAAAGCATTTTCCTAGTGAATGTGCTTGGGCAGGGTTCTAGGGAGTGACAGGAAAGCAGAGATGACTGTGGAGAGGATCATACAGAACAGATCAGGAACAGGGAAAGGATGGGCAAGCCAAACTTCGGTCCAGGCCTACATGGTGCATAAGCATAGGCTCACAATGAATGTGCAGGTCATGTACATGTATTCAGTATCGTGTACTGTGTTCTGTACTATTAATATGTATGTGCACGTGTAGACATTCAAAAGAGCATCCTGAAGCCAAAGCTTTTAAAAGGAATAGGGAATGAGGCACCTGGGTGGCTCAGTTAAGGGTACGATTGTGGCTCAGGTTATGATCTCCCAGTTGGTGAGTTCGAGCCCTGCATCGGGCTTTCTGCTGTCAGCACAGAGGCCGCTTCAGATCTTCTGTCTCCCTCTCTCTCTATCCCTACCCCACCCGCACTTCTTCTCTCTCTCTCTCAAAAATAAATAAACATTAAAAAATAATAAAAAATAGGAATAGAGAGAAATGTGAACATTACGTAAAACTAGTATGTGCAGGTGACTTTTCCTGAAGCAACCAAGGAGATTTGGTATGTCCATGTGTTTGCCATCTGACTTTGGTTTTCACAGATGGCTTAGAGTTAATGGGACACATCCCCTCCCTCTATTTCTTTCTCCTGGGAGAGACCCTTTTCTTGAGCCTATTTGGAATTTGGGGGGATAATGACATGTTAACCAGTTTGTCATGATTTCTTGGGGATGTATCAAAAGGCCAGAAGCCACCAGTGCCTTTAACCATCACCCCTGTTATTTTCAGAGGAGCCTACCTAATTCCAGCCTTGCTGGCCCAAAGGAGAGCCAGTTTTGAGACGAGCCGGTGAGTGGACATCGATTTGTGGTGGAGCCTGGATTTGGCCCATGGGGTGTCACACACGGTGCACAGTCCACTCCAGGACTTAGGTGGCTCCCTCAAGGCTGTGGCGGAGATAAGTCTCGGCGTGCCAGTCCCCGTCCGCATGCTTTCCTTTGCACCCAAGAAAGCTCCTCAAAGTGCAAGGAGGTGAGCGAGACTGGGGATAGCCTCATTCATCTAATTTATGAAAAATGTGAATCTTTTGCAGACTTCAGTGTCTTATTACATCTGGTTATGACTCACCATGGTTGAAAACCACCGGTCTCAAAAGGGGCCCGGGAAGGGGTGGCAGACTGGGATGTTGCTTGGTGGCAGACAGTCAGCGGATGTCCAGAGAGGTGGGCAGCTGATGGCAAGTGTGCACTGGTCATCCCCAAGCACGTGGGGGCAGGAAAGGTGAGGCAGAAGCAAGAGGCATGAGCACAGCCCAGTTAAAGAACAAAGGATGGGTTGCGTACTTTTGCAGACCTGGTTCACCAGGCTCCTTAAGCTGTCTTGCTGCATTTCTTTGAACATCCCTGGCAGCTCTAGACTCCTCCTCTTACATCTTAGAAAACTAGTGCTCAGTGTTGCAGTACCTCATCCAGGTTCACTCGGCTCTCAGTGACAGAGCTGGGATTTAAACCCATTTCTTTGGTGGCCATCACATTTTAGCTGCCCCACTTACCTGTGACAGGTGCTAGGGGCCCAGCTCAAGTGAATGAGGCCTCGGAAGAGCACTTTTCAGGATTCCTGGAAGGGGAGAAGAGGGCAGGATCCCAGCTTCAAAAGCAGTGTCCAGGAGGGAGTTGGGCACAGAGAGCTTAACCGAGAGAAATTGCTAGCATTGGTCGTCAGGCTTCGCCTGGGCAGAAAGCGGCATAGGCTGAGGCAGGTGGGCATCCCAGGATTTGGTTCCCAGCTGACTACAGCAAGGCCACTGTGTGCCTGTTGGGGTTTTGTTTGTTTAGGCTGTACATTACATCCCCAGGATTTGTCTTATAAGTGAACTTTGTACTTTTTGGCCCCCACCACCCTCTCTCTACCCTCCACCCCTTCCCGTCTCTGGCAACCACCAATTTCTTCTCTGTGTCTATGCATTCAATTCTGTTTTTGTTTTTAGATTCCACATATAAGTGAGATCGTACAGTATTTGTCTTTTTCTGACTTATTTCACTTAGCACAATGCCCTTACGGTCCATCCATGTTGTCACAAATGGCAGGATTTCATTCTTTTTATGATTGATATATATCTTATTTATTGATATGTATCTTATTTATCCATTCATTCATCGATAGGCTCTTTCCATGTCCCGACTGTTGTAAGTAATGTGCAATGAACATGGGGGCGCAGTTACCTTTTTGAGTTCGTGTTTTTGTTTCCTTCAGATGACTACCCAGAGGTACGATTGCTGGATCCTATGGTCATTTCTCTTTTAACTTTTTGAGGAACCTCCATACTGTTTCCCACAGTGGCTGCACCAATGTACATTCCCACCAACACTGCACAAAGTTTCCCTCTTCTCCATATCCTCGCCAACACTTGGCCATTTCTGGTCTTTTGGATACTAGCCATTCTGACAGGTGTGAGGTGGTGTCACGGTGGTTTTGGTTTGTGTTCCCCCGAGGATTAGTGACACTGAGCACCTTTCCATGTGTCTGCTGGCCATCTCTGTCTCCTTTGGAACTTGTTCTTTGGGATATACTGTTTTTGTGGAGGTTTGGCTAACCTGGAAGAGGGCTCAGGCTTCAGCTTGGGGTGCTCTAGAAAGAGGTGGCTCAGAGTGAAGATGAACTCCCGCTCCTCCACCCCGAGCCTGGCTGAGGCATTTGCTCTGTGGAAGGAGGACTTTCTCTGCCTGGTGGGTGTGGGGCGTACCATGGTTTTGCCTGTAAACTTCTCCATCTCCCTTCTAGTGTGCCTTGTTGTGCTGCAGAGGCCAGGAGACCCAGTGCAACCAGTTCCCCCAGTCAGATAGACTGTGGAACCAACTTGAGGGGTGAGGGGCAGTGCCTAAGGCCCCCACTTGCTGGTTGGTGCAGATCTCGCAAGCCTAGCGCACCTCTGGAACAGCTTCCTGTTTCCCTGGGGGTGGCTGAGAGGGTGGATGGTGTCAGGGCCAGCTGGGAGCAGTGGCTTTCTGACTGTGCTGCTGAGGGCCCCCCTGGCGGGCCAGTTCTGGGGTGTTGTTCTAGGCCTCATTCCTGGAGGCCCAGCCCAGGGCCTGTGCCGCCAGCTCCTTCACAAATTCATAAACACCTAATTGCCTAAGTTAAGATACTTTCTGCTTCAAGTTGCTCAGTTGTATTGTGTTACCTGCACCCTGACTGTACAGATGAGTCACTACATGGTGGGACCCAAATACTTTCCAGCTTGGATTGCCAAGCAAGCACAGCTTCGCGCTCATGTGCTGATTTCCACCTCTGCGGCTCCTCTTCTCCCCTCCTTTCTTCCTGCCTTCTTTCTGTGTGTGTGTGTGTGTGTGTGTGTGTGTGTGTATACATACATATATGTATATATATAAAAACATATATAAATATAAATATAAATATATATATATATATATATATATATATATATATAAATTTTTTAAACTTTCTACTTTGGAATAAGCTTAGACTTTTGGAAAAGCTGTGAAGTCGCGTCTGTCCAATGGTGTTTGAACTAATTGGATGAAAGAATTTCAGGCATTATGCATGTTTTGCAACAGCAAAAGCCTTAGACCTTCTTTCTCCATCTCTCCAACCAAAAGAAAAGCATTTCCAAAGTATTGGGAAAGGAAATAAAATCCATTTAAGGAACCTGGGTTTGGCATCTTATCATGCATATGCTGTGTGATGAGCATATAGGCATAGCAAGGATGGGCTCCTTAGATTATGTTCCTGCCACCTTGCCTCCCCTAGACCCTGCTCGTGACACTGCTCTCAGTAACAACATGGTTTTGTAATAATTTTCTATGCAGCCATGGATGAATTAGGTCCTGCTGCTATCATTTAGCAACAGTGGATCGGATGTCCCGATAGAGATGAAAAACTGCCACAGGACGTGGAAAACCAGTAACCGTGTGCGTTGTGCCTGGGTGGATTGCACTCGGGTTCTGCTGCTGTTCTGTTCTGGATACTCTGACAACTTGAAAGAATGTAAGCAGATGTTTCCAAGAATTTCTTAAAACAATTTCAAAACATTTGTGTTAAAAGCGTCAGCGACAGGTTTAAGGCTTGAGCAAGTCCCAAGCAGGGTGGTGGTGTAGGAAACACCCTGAACAGGGAACCAGAAGAGTTGGACTTCAGTCCTGGCTCTGAAATCTTCAACTTTCGGTGAGTTGCTTAACGACTCCTGGCCTCGGTTTTCTCGTTTGTAGAACGATAGGGATTGAATGGGTAATTCTGGAGTCCTGGCTTTCAGTGTTTCAATCTGCGATTTATTACTGGCCCTCGTAGCTGCCACCCTAATAGCATTGGTGACCTGATTTATTCTTGGACAGCGAGGCGCAGCTCCATTACACGCGGTAGGTACATGTCCCCCTGTGCCCAACGAGCTCAGATTGTTCTGATTCTGGCGACAAGAAGGGTCCTCTCTTAGAGGTGTTTAAATTGGCCTGAATCCACTGTGTTGCCCTCACAATACCTTGCAGACTGTAGCCCTGTGCGCTCCCCAGATCTGAGGAGGCTGTTCGTTACTCCTTATTGTCATGAACCGGGGCTGAGTCACAGGAAATTTCCCCTATTTCAGGTGCTGCTTTGCACTTTCATTCATTCATTTACATATTCGACAGAAATTGATCAAGTGCTTTTTGAAACTATTTGTTGCTGGGGCTCCTGGGTGGCTCAGTTGGTTGAGCATCCGACTCTTGATTTCATTTCAGGTCATGGTTTATAAGATCGAGCCCCGCATTGGGGCTCTGTACTGACAGCATGGAGCCTGCTTAGGATTCTCCATGGCCCCCCACCCCGCAGCATGTTTTCCCCAATTTGTGTGTGCACTCTCTCTCTAAAGTTAAAAATAAATCTGTTGCTAATGTTCCCCCCCTTTTGCTACTTGGCCATTATTTTAATGTTTTTTAAATTCCAGTATAGTTACCGTTCAGTGTTATTTTAGTTTCAGGGGTACAGTGTAGTGATTCACCAATTCTATACATTCCTCAGTGCTCATCAAGATAAAGGTACTCTTAATTCCCTTCACCTGTTTCCCCCATCCACCTTCCTCTGGCGAACACCAGTTTGTTCTCTAGTTAAGAGTCTGTTTTGTTTCTCTTTTTTCCTTTGTTCACTCTGTTGCTTAAGTTCCATGTAAGAGAAATCATATGTAATTTTTAAAAATTTCTTTCATATTTATTTATTTTTTTTTAGAGAGAGAGACAGAGTGCAAGCAGGGGAGGGGCAGAGAGAGAGGGAGGGGCAGAGAGAGAGGGAGACACAGAATCTGAAGCAGGCTCCAGGCTCTGAGCTGTCAGCACAGAGCCCTATGCGGGGCTTGAACCCACGAGCTGTGAGATCATGACCTGAGCCAAAGTTGGATGCTTAACCTACTGAGTCACCCAGGCACCTGTAATTTTTACATGCTAGGCACTATGCTAAGGGATACAGGATGGACAAACCCCTAGGCCAGAGGACAAGGTAGAGGATGAATAACAGCTCGGATCAGCAGGTACATCTTTTTTTTTTTTTAATTTTTTTTTCAACGTTTATTTATTTTTGGGACAGAGAGAGACAGAGCATGGATGGGGGAGGGGCAGAGAGAGAGGGAGACACAGAATCGGAAACAGGCTCCAGGCTCTGAGCCATCAGCCCAGAGCCTGACGCGGGGCTCGAACTCACGGACCGCGAGATCATGACCTGGCTGAAGTCGGACGCTTAACCGACTGCGCCACCCAGGCGCCCCGTCGGATCAACAGGTACATCTTAATGGGATGTGGGTCAAGGATAAATTAGCCTGGATCCTCCAGGTGAGTTTAGATTCAATTGAAACCCAAGGGCAGCTGGAGGGAATTGAAGTAAGGAGGAGTGAGTCGAGCACTGTTGCAGCTTTAGTATCAAAGAGAGGGGCCAGGGATAATTAGAGGATGCCAAGTTCATACCAGTTTTCTCAGTAGGAGTTGAGCCACGTGCTTCCTCTTTATGGCCACCAGGGTGACTCACGACAGAGTTACCTGGTGCCTGCATTACTAGGCTGGCAGGTGGAGAGAGAGGTGGCAATGTGTGGGCCCCAAACAGTTATTCCAGTTTGCCGTTTTTAAAAATGTGTGCCGAAGAGCTCTGGTGGTGGTGTTGACGTATATTTTCTTTTTAAAAAAGGGATTCCAGACAGTTTAAAAGACTTATTTACTACAAGACTTAAAGTCTTTTCACATTAACCTGCATTAACATGCTGTATATTTCTTTAAAAAAAAAAATTATGGAGTCCCCCACCCCCACCCCCTGCCGCCTCCCTGGCTGCCCAGTGACACTAGCTCTAGGACTATAAAAACTAGAAGGAAGGAAGGAAGGAAGGAGCCAAGTGTGTCCAATTACTCTTAGAATTTGGGTGGGGGAGAGAAGCAGTGAGAAACATTGAATGTGTAATTCCAATTATAATATTTTGGAATGGTGGAGATTGAGAGTTTGTATTAGGGCTGTCCAGAGAAGCAGAGCCAATAGGGTGTGTGTATATATATAGAAAGGGATTTATTATAAGGAGTTGGCTCGTGTGGTTATGGAGGCTGGCAGGTCTAAAATCTGTGGAGCCAATGTCCCAATTCAAGTCCAAAGGCTGGAAGCTGCTATAGAACCAGGAAGAGCCAATGTTCATTGGGCAGGAAGAGCTGGTGTTCCAGTTTGAGGGTATCAGGCAGGAGAATTCTCCCTTACTCCAGGGAGTGTTAGCCTTCTTTTCTGTTTAGCCCTTCAACTGTTGGGTTGAGGCCCACCCACACATATTAGGGAGAGTAATCTGCTTTACTCAGTCTACCAATTTAAATGTTAACCTCATCCCAAAATTCTCTTATAGAAATACCCGGAATAATGTTGACCAAATATCTGGGCACCCCATGGCCCAAGCAAGTAGACACATTAAATTCACTATCATAGAACACATGTAGTCCAAAGAGACGGACTGACCTAAGGTCCCACCGCTGGCTAGTATCAGGAACTGGAATAGAGCCCACATCTTCCAGTCTAGCGTTCTTTCTACCTACCATAGGAGAACATATCTTTGGTGGTTTCCTAAGGATGTAGTAGATCAATACACCATGTTTTCCCAGACCCTCCATTCTCCTCAGTGATAAATACCATAGGACATTATTTCTTTATCAGAATACACATGGATGTATTGTGGAGCAGACTGGAAATTCACATGAATGTTTTAGATAGAAAGCACAAAATGTTAAAATGTGAGCTTAGCTAACTTGGAGATATCTGCATCATAAAACTTGTCTCTCCTCTGCTCCAAGCATGAAGTTGGTGGGAAATTTTTGAGAATCATGGAGCTGCTGAAGCAGCCTCAGTGGCTGTGGAGACCCCATTTGTATTCTAGAAAGATCTGGAGTACCCACAGCCACCACCAAGAGCCTGTGATTTTTTTTTCAAATTCCTTGCATTCTCTCAAGAAATTCTGCAAGTTTTGCTCACTGTCCATAACACATCTTGTTTATTTAAAAAATTTTGTTTAAGTTTATTTATTTTGAGGGAGAGAGAGAGCACAAGCCAAAGAAGGGCATAGAGAGAGAGGGGGGGAGAAAGAGAATCCTAGTCAGGTTCCATGCTGTCAGCATGGAGCCCAATGCAGGGCTCTATCCCACCAGCTGTGAGGTCATAATCTGAGCCCAAATCAAGAGTCAGATGCTTAACTGACTGAGCCACCCATGTGCCCCTTGTTTATTTTTAATGTAAAATGATGGTTTAAATTACATCCTGGTGAGTGAAGTTGACTTCTTAGGAAGATGAGCCCTTTATCCTATGAAATTGCTCACTTGTTGGCAGAGAGTCAAGGGACCTGGGGCTTATGTCCCCAGTTGGAGGAATGAGGCAAGCTCAGCCCTCCAATTCTGTCATCTTCCCACTTCTTTGCTTCCCAGTCAAGAGGACTTTCTCTGCTTGGACTTCCAGGTCACATTAGCTTTTATTTGATGACTAGAGTGAAATTTGCTAATATTCTTCATTAATTCCAGTGACTTGGTTCAGTATTGATAATTTCTCCTCCATGATTCTAAAACTAAACATTTGGGGTAGCAAAGAAGGCATCATTCTCCATATCTCCTATGAAATTATATATATATTTTAGTAACTTCCTTTCCATTCTTTTTCCTCACATTAGGATGAAATAGCACTTCAAATATGAAACTTTCTATATTTTTCTTTAGTTTGAAAAATTTTAATTAAAACAATCAATGCTCTGGAGAACCTGGGTGGCTCAGTCGGTTAAGCATCTGACTTCGGGACTTCGGCTCAGGTCATGATCTCACAGTTTGTGGGTTCGAGCCTCACATCAGGCTCTGTGCCAACAGCTCAGAGCCTGGAGCCTGCTTTGAATTCTGTGTCTCCTTCTCTTTCACTAGGTCCTCCCCTGCTTACGTTCATTCTTTCTCTCTCAGAAATAAATAAACGTTAAAAAAAAAAAAAACAATGCCCCT
The DNA here is from genome assembly GCF_016509475.1 of Prionailurus bengalensis. Taxonomy (NCBI): domain Eukaryota; kingdom Metazoa; phylum Chordata; class Mammalia; order Carnivora; family Felidae; genus Prionailurus; species Prionailurus bengalensis. The sequence continues at coordinate 20,895,280 of NC_057349.1, read as the reverse complement.
AATTTGTTATGTAACCAAGGGCAGGAATAAAAAGGTTAAGTTTTACAGTGTTTGGAAATGAAAGGTTTTAATTTTGAGGAGTGGTTCCTCAAGTTGATGAAACAAAATTACGGGCTTAAAGAAGGAATTTAGTCATTGAGATAGTTGCCTAAGTTATATATGAAGACATTGGTAGAACTTCTCCCAATGCTCTTTTTTTTATTTTTTATTTTTTATTTTTATTTTTTTTCCCATTTTGGCCCAAGAGCCTTAACTGTCTGGGACTGGATAGAACATTTAAAAGAGACTTTTATGGAGACTTTGATATAGTAAAAGAGAAATTAACACAGAAAGTAACATAAAGTTTGGTTTTCTGCTTTGCTTTTATAGCTTGCTTTCTTGGATCCAGGAAAAATGATGGTTCCCAAAGAGCCTCTTTTTAGTTAGCCAGGGAGTCCGCTGCCCATTCCCAGACCTTCAGGAGGAAGAACCTGACAGTGTCAGTCAAATATTTAGTCACTAGGGCTGTTTCCTCAGGGTGGTCTATTCACCAAAATTGCTTATTTTTCATTCCCCGGCTTTACTGTTGGTCGTTGTCAAACTAAGAGTGTAAGTACAATGATTTATCAGTATTATTTTTATTGATATGGGAAGCCCCTCAGGACCATACTCTAGTTACTTTATGATGGAGGAGTGAAGAGAAGGGAAAGACATCTATAAAAAAAATGAAGACCTCTAGTAGAGTGATAATCAAGTCCTTGCGAATTTTTTTTTAATTTTTTTTTCAACATTTTTATTTATTTTTGGGACAGAGAGAGACAGAGCATGAACGGGGGAGGGGCAGAGAGAGAGGGAGACACAGAATCAGAAACAGGCTCCAGGCTCTGAGCCATCAGCCCAGAGCCTGACGCAGGGCTCGAACTCACGGACCGCGAGATCATGACCTGGCTGAAGTCGGACGCCCAACCAACTGCGCCACCCAGGCGCCCCAAGTCCTTGCGATTTTAATCTGGCCACAACTTGAATATCTAGTCTCAGAGTTTTTCTTAATGTCAGGCACTCATATTACTACAATATGAGGAGGTCATAACCAGAAATTATTTATGCTGTGGGGCTAGGAATGGCTCCTTAGCATTCTTTTTTTTTTTTTTTTAATGTTATTTAAATTTTATGGGGGGCGCCTGGGTGGCGCAGTCTTAAGCGTCCGACTTCAGCCAGGTCACGATCTCGCGGTCCGTGAGTTCGAGCCCCGCGTCAGGCTCTGGGCTGATGGCTCAGAGCCTGGAGCCTGTTTCCGATTCTGTGTCTCCCTCTCTCTCTGCCCTTCCCCCGTTCATGCTCTGTCTCTCTCTGTCCCAAAAATAAATAAACGTTGAAAAAAAATAAATAAATTTTAGTTAACATACAGTACAGTATTGGTTTTGGAGTAGAAGTCAGTGATTCATCACTTATAGACAATACCCAGTGCTCATCACAGCAAGTGCCCTCCTTTAATACCCCTCACCCATCCAGCCTGTCCCCCACCCACCTCCCTCCATCAACCCTCAGTGTGTTCTCTCTCATTAAGAGTCTCTTGTCTCCTCTCTCCTCTTCCCCCACCCTTCCTAAATGTTCATCTGTTTTGTTTCTTAAATTCCACATTCTAAAGGACAGCCTTACCTTAGGGTTCTCGCACGGAAGTGGAGTGTTTCCTATGCCCCTGATCAAGGAAGGGTATCGTCCACCTGAGAAGGTTGTCCTCAGAATGGGCAGGCATCTTCTGCGTCAGGGTACTTGGCAAGGTGAAGGGGGACATAGGCGCTGGCTGAGTTGACCAGATCAGGTCTGAGTGCTTCCAGGTGCCCCTGGGTGCACTTGAGCTTCAGACTGTTAACACTTACCCTGCATGTGCATTGTACAGAGACACACACACCTTTGCAGGTGTACTTCAAATAGCCATCAGGTTAGGAGACAGTGGACTGGATGCATTTTGACACATTGTGGTTTTAAAAAGTTATGCAAGTAATACATGAATACTTGCTTTATAAGAGCGCTTTCTTTAAAGCATGCTAAAGCTGGCCCAGAGTGACTCTGTGTCAAATGGAATGCCCACTCTCTTGCTCTAGTACATGTACTGGAAAATGGAAGATACAGAATAAAGATAGGAAGTGCCTTGTTTCTTCGCAGACTTCTGGCACTTGCAGGTTTGGGAAGGGTTCGGCAGGAGAGAGAAGCTGGGAAGAGAGAGTGGAAGTTAGGCCAATATTAAAATAAAACAAGCACACAAACCTAATGAAGACTGTATCTTTCTAGAATCATCATTTTTTTTTTCTAATGCACAGGGAACAAAATGCTGAAAGTAAAGTATAAAACCCTAGTAAACACATGAGAACTACCAAATTAGTACTCTGTGCAAACATACCTTTATATTTAGAGCTGGAGCCACTCAGGGAGTGACCTTTTGGGAGGCCGCTTGCTTGCACAGCCGTGACTTCCAGCCTACCAAGCCTCTTCAGGGCCCCCACCCGAGACGAGGCTGTATACGTTAGTGTTTTCTTTGGCTTGCAGAGCGTTAGTGATAGCACTGCCCTTGTGTTTTCCCTCCTTCCCAAAAGGAGTGCTAAATAACTTTTCTATGAGGAACATTACCTGTTAGTTCAAAAGTCTGGTTACATGCTCGTATTCAGACGTGCATCTCCTCGGAGCAAGCAGCTGTACCATTTGCAAAGTGTTTTAAATAACTGTTTGCTGACTGTCGGCTGACCTTCAGAGCACAGTATGGAACTTTGTCGGGAGAGGTGTGTTACAGAAGACGTGACTTACCTTCTGGGTACCCTCATCTCAAAGCAGTGGGATACACAGGATAAATGTACACTATAGGGAAGTGTAACGTGAAAATACAAACGTTATTAACAGCCGGCATGTATTGAGTGCAATGCACCAAATGTTCTATTTTGTTCTTTCTTTCTTTATTAGAAATTTTTTTTTATTGTTTGTTTATTTTTGAGAGAGAGAGAGAGACAGAGTGTGAGCAAGGGAGGTTCAGAGAGAGAGGGAGACACAGAATCCGAAGCATCTAAATGAGCAGACCTGGAGCTGCTCTCTAGACATTGTTTCTGTGGCTGTACAGTTGTAAGTTTCTTAACATGAGTGACAGAAAAAGCATGAGAGAAGTAGAGAAATTGGAACTGATGTTAAAGTCTTAGGATGTTAGACCTAGAAAAGAGTTTGAGATGATTTGCTTTAACCCTCCATGCTTTGCTGGAGTCTGGTCTTATGAAGCAACTTCCCAGATTCACTGAGTCAGGGGCAGAACTTGTTTTTCGGTGTGGGATGCGAGGAGGGCACACTGTCTGTGGTTTCTGTTCTCCCCGACATTCATTTGGTATCCAGTCATCTTGCTTCATGGATTATTTTCTCTATTCATGCCTGCCTTCTCCAACAAGATCATAAACATTCCGAGGGCAGGTACTGTGCAACTTTTTTGTTTTCCCCCAAGCTCATAGACAAGTGCCTCAAACATGTAGGTATTCAAGTATTTCTGATTTCATGTCACGTTAGGCATGCCACACAACTCTGCTTCTTGGGGAGTAGTAATTCATGCCTCGGGGGTTGCTGGGCGGATTGTCTTGGCAATTTCTGAACCCCTGTGGGTCTCCCCATGGAGTGGATCAAGAGGACCCAAGCACTTTCCCTAAGACCCAGGTTACAGCCCTGCAGGTGTTTGTGGTGGCTGCCCAAGTAACCTGATACTGTGTGGCCTCCACGTGCCAAGTTACCATGGTGCCCCCTGGGGGACTCTCAAGTTACTGCCTCCACTCCTCACCCGGGTGGGTTTACTCTCTAATGAGCTTTTAATGTGCAAATTGTGTACTTAACAACAATGATGAGAAAAACGTTACTACTCTCGCAGAGAGCTCTACGTTTCCCACAGGGTTCTCAGCTGCAGTACCTCTATCCACATTGCGTCCTTGTGAGCCCACCCTCCCCATCGTACGGTCAGGGGCACCAAAGTGGCGAAGGACACTTAAATAGCAGAGAGATGCCATCTGAGGTCAAGAAGGGATTGATGAGAAAACAGCTCTCTCTGGTACCTCGTTGGTGCTCGCGGTGTCTTTTTGTGGTGTCTGGTGAGAGTGTTTGGGTGCGTTATGGTCTTTCCGCCCTGAAACCACAGGCTGCCTTTGGGCAACCAATTTGCTTCTCTGGTTCACCTCATTCCACCTTACTTCATAGGCTGTTTGTGGTTGTGTGTGTGTGTGTGTGTGTGTGTGTGTGTGTGTGTGTGTGAGAGAGAGAGAGAGAGAGAGAGAGAGAGAGAGAGAGAGAGAGAATTAAGTAGAATCTAGATAGTGCACACGCCCAGTAATTTATTTCTGTGCTCCTTCTACTTGGCTAATTTGTCATGACTTATTCTGGGGAATCAGGATCTTCTCAACCCTTGAGTTTCTGTGACCAATTCAATCTCACATCTGGTGTGTGTTGCTGGTACCAGACTGTTAGCCCACCGCGGTAGTGTTTTTAGTGTTTTTTATTATTTATTTTTTTTTAACTTTTTTTAACGTTTATTTATTTTTGAGACAGAGAGAGACAGAGCATGAATGGGGGAGGGTCAGAGAGAGGGAGACACAGAACCTGAAGCAGGCTCCAGACTCTGAGCTGTCAGCACAGAGCCCGACGCGGGGCTCGAACCCATGGACCACGAGATCATGACCTGAGCCAAAGTTGGATGCTCAACCAACTGAGCCACCCAGGCGCCCCTTTAGTGTTTTTTTAAAAAGTCAAGGAAGACCCTTCAAAGTCTTCGTTTTCCTTAATCCTTGAATTCGCCTAAAGCCCTTTTTTTTTATATCCCAAACAGCTTCTACTTAGTAAGTGATCAATAAATATCTGTTAAATGCGAGACTATATCGTTAACCTGTATCTCTTAGCAACTTTCTCATCCAAACAGTGTAATGCACTATGGGACTATTTTTATTTGCCCTAACACTGTCATGAAAGCTACTTCCACTGCTTCTTCTGGCCCCTTCTCATTGGATGCTTAGCATTCAAGAGTCAAGAGAGTATTTGCAGTCTATTTAGTTCTCACCAAATTCCTTATTACCACTTTATAGATGAGGAAACTGAGGCACAGAAGGATTAACATGCTGAAGTTCACATAGCCGATAAGTGCAAAAACCCACGCTCCTTCGTACGTGTCATGTGGCTGTTTCTGCCATGCTCAAGGCATGCCCCGTGGTGATGTGGACAAAGACTCTGTTAGTCCGTTTTTACTGTATTTGTATGGATTCAGGCTCAACAACTGCACAGCGAGCATTTGCTGTGGGAGGTGGTGTGGTGTAGCGGAAAGAACATGACCTTTAGCATTTGATAGGTTTTCCTCTGAATCAGACTTCTGTCACCAGCTGAATTAGCATGTTATTTAAGTGAGTCTCTCATTCATTTGTTCATTTAACAATTGTGTATCGAGTGCTAAGAACTGTGCCCGGGGATGCAGTTAAATAAAAAAAAATAAAAAAAAAAACCCAGACATATCAACCAAGTAATTTTAGTACTGAGTATAATGTCATATTGAAGTTAAGTGCTCAAAAGAGCAAAAGCTATCAAGCAAGACTGGGCACTCTGGGATGCTATCCTGGAATAAATGGCACCTGGCTGAAGGCTTTGTCAGCAGAAGATGTAGAACTTGGGTGGAACCGAAAGGTGGGGTGGTAAGTACAAAGTCTTGCAGGCTGTATCTGGGGTTTTAACCTTTATCCCAAGAGCAATGGGGAAGGTTTCAAGTGATTGGTGGTGGGGGGCTGACTTGGTCCAAAATCATTTCAGAAAAGATCACTGTGGTTTGGTGCAGAGAAAAGACAGAATGGAGGGGGGTGGAGTGGATGGGGAGCCCACTGGGAAAGTGATTTTAGTAGCTGGGTTGAAAACGGTGGCTTGAATGGCAGAGGAGATGGAGAGAAGTGGATGAATTTGAGAGATTTAGGAGGTAAATGGACAGGACATGGTGATGGATAAGGGGTGAAGGAGCAAGCAAGAGGGGGGTTTGGAGGGTGATTGATGCATAGGTTTCTAGCCGGCAGACCTTGGACGGAGGGAGTGTTATTCGTGGAGATAGGGAAATCTGGAATACCGGGTTGGTGGGGGATAGATTACAATTTGGATCATGATCATGTTGAGTTTTGAGGGGTCTTTGAGTCACCCAGGAGAAATTGTTGTGTACTCACTGGTTTTCTAGAGATCTCAAGTCAGGAGAGATGTGGGATGGGCATAGAACTTGGTGCCATGAGTGTTGCGAGGTAACTGAAACAATGGGCATAGATGCACTCACCCAGGGGAGGAATACAGAGTGAGAGGGAGGAGGGCCTAGGAGAGAAACTGACAAAGGAAACTGAGCGGCAGCCAGGGAGGTGGGAGAGAAACCAGGGGCATTGAGAAGAGGGTGTATGGAGGAAGAGGGAGCAACAAACAGTTTTAAATCCTGCTGACAGAGCGGTAGGAGAACTTAAAATTGTCCATCACATTTTGCAACATGGAGATCATTGACTACCGAGATTGACTGGATGGAGAGATCAAGGCAAAAGTCAAGTTGCGATGGGCAAGGGGAAGAATAAGAGGTTAGGAAATGCAGACCTAGAGTTGAGACAACTTTCCTGGAATCTGGCTTGTGGAGGGGAGGAGAGAGAAGGGGTATGTACCAGAGAGGATGGGAGTATGTGGCTATGCTGGGGGAGACTTGCTGTGTTTCAGTTATCCCTGGGAAGGATCTAGATGAGATGGAGTGGTTTATGCCCCAAGAGAGAGAAACATGATTGAGAATCTGAAATGAAGATACCTTTCTGGTAAGACCATTGTGAAAATTTAAGGAGATAACCTGTGAAGTTCTCAAAACAGTGGATGTTCCCGTCCTCCATGCTGTTGTATATTTCTATTGGATTCTTTAAAAACATTTTTTTAAAATATTTATTTTTGAGAGAGGGAGAGAGACAGAGTGCGAGCTGGGGAGGGGCAGAGAGAGAGAGAGGGAGACACAGAATCCAAAGTAGGCTCCAGGCTCCGAGCTGTCAGCACAGAGCCCGACGCGGGGCCCAAAACCCACGAACAGCGAGATCAAGACCTGAGCCAAAGTTGGATGCTTAACCGACTGAGCCACCCAGGCGCCCCTCTGCTGGATTCTTTTTAAGGCCCTATCTTTCTGGTCTGAAAAGTTCCAATTTTTATTTGATTTCTCTCTGCCATTTATTTTCCTTTACATAGAGAAACGGTTCCTTTTGATTTTCATTCTTTAATCTTTTTATTTAAAAAAATTCAGTATTTTTTATTATCTGCTAAGTGGATATGAACATTCTTTAGCAATTTGGGTCAATCATTTTGTATATTTAAAAATTTAAGGTGCTGTTATTTCTAACCTTCACATTCTGTAACGCACACAGACACCTAAAATGTTCTTTCCTTCTTCACTTTGCTTTTGTGATTAGAGACATTTTTGCATTTCATCATTAAATGTGTGACGCATCTTCTTGCACCCCCCCTGCTTATTATCTAAATTCATCTTATTTTCTAAGAAATGTGAAAGGTCGCAGGGCGTCTGGGTGGCTCAGTCGGTTAAGCATCCCATCTCCACTCAGATCATGATCTCACAGTTCATGAGTTCGAGCCCTGCGTCAGGCTGTGTGCTGACAGCTCGGAGCCTGGAGCCTGCTTCGGATTCTGTGTCTCCCTCTCTCTCTCTGTTCCTCCCAGGCTTGTGCTCTGTGTCTCTCTCTCAAAAATAAACATTAAAAAAATTTTTTTTAAATGTGAATGTTAGCAATCTTTACTGATAATTTCTTTTAAAACAAATCCATTGGCCATCTTCAAATATAGTTCAATGGGTCTGTATGTATCTGAAGGTTTGCTCAGATCATGTGATTAATGTTAAATTGTCCAGGGTGTTATCACAAGTGTTACAAAGTAAAGCTTTTCTCTGTCAGGATAATTTTTTTTTTTAATTCATGCCTCAACTCAAATATTTTTTCCATAGGTTTTTTTTTTCTTTTTTTTTAATTAACACGTTTGGCAAAAATCACTTTTTCTTACAAAATCCTTTGAACTTTCGATGATAGTATTTGACACAAGCATGGGGGAAGATCAAACATGAAAGAGAAGGAAGTGTAGGAAGTTTGTCTTGGAAGAAGTGTAAGAAATCCTCTTATTCCTCAGTAGGATGCTAACCCTGAGCTTATAGAAGCAGCTGAGGGAGGGAGGGACCAGTTGTCTCCACAGAGATGGGCTGCCTCCTACTTTGGGTCCCCCTTCCCAGGGCTCCAGAGTGTGCTGTGAGGAAGTGAAGGAGTGTCTGTGTTTCTTAGAGTCTGAGGTGAACTTTTCAGTCCTGGGAGGGGAAGTCCCTAGAACCATCTGCCACCTACTTAGCAAGGGATAGCTAATGCTTTACTGGCAAACCGAGAGGAGTAGTCATGGAGACGAGAAAGTTGAGATGAATTCCAGAGAGAACAGATTTCCTCCCTAGACACCTGTTCTAGGCAGCCAGAGGAGGGCTGGAGTTTCAAGAGTGTGATGGTATACCAGATAGCTTTCGGCGATGGTCCACTTTCAGTATTTACCAAAAGAGCGCCCATCTCCTGCCACCAGTGCTGTCGAGGGAGAGGAGACTGAATTCACAGAGTTTGGCACTCTTCAAATAAATGATGTTTAAAAAATGCAAGGAATTATAGCTGTCATTAAAAAATCTATATGGCTTAAAGAATGGTTAATTTACTTCTTTGTATGCATCACAACTAGTCTCCTTGTTACCTGCTTTTTTTGGTAAATGACAAAAGGGTTTCGTTCCTGTTTGACCTTCCCAATTGTCAAACACTTAGTAAAATTGGCATTTCTCATGATTTTGCATCTTGATGATTGCCTTTTGAGTGATGATAAGCCTGGAAAAGGCCTCCTTAGGGGACAGGGAGAAGAGACATCTTTTATTTTCAACACATTTGCCCTTAAGCTATTAAAGGAATTAATGGAAAGCATGCAACCTGATGAACGTCCTAAACTCTTACTGTGTCTGCTGCTGGAAGAAGCGTGAGGAGCCTCGTATTTTGTTGTGTCTCGCAGACTTCTTTTGCCTGAAAAAAGTCTGTTTATGGAGGGGGAGGACGTGGCTGAAAAAAACACTTGTACATAAACCAGCTGTTAAGCGAATCTCCACACACTGAGATCAAGAGAACGTGAAGAAATATGTCCTTCCAAGGACCCCTCTGCCAACTTGGAGCCTTCTTCAGAAAATAAATACAGCCACGCTACAAGTTTCTGGTAACTTAGTTACTGAAAAATAAATCGAGCTACTTAGACCCTTGAACCTTGATTTAAAAAAAAAAAATCTCTAAATTCTATTGCAGTGATGCAAAAAAAAAAAAAAAAACCAAACAAAAACACAGAGAAACTGTATGGAAAGTGTGTTTGCCCTTTTGCTAACTAGCATACCCCCAAAGAGTCGAGAGAAAGCAGAAAGCGTAAGTGGAGGCTTCCCAGTAGAGGCAGAGCCAGTCTGAGTGTGTTCCATTCTTTATGCACCATCCACGATGAGACAGTACTGCCCTATAGCTACTATTTCTCTGAGCTGTCCCTTCTTTGTGGCCTGGTGCAGCAAAGGACAGTTATGCTCCATGGCTGCCAGGGAAACTGGCCTTTCCCCTGTGATGGCTCATCTGGGCACGCCTCTTCTCCTTCGTGCCCGGGGGACTGCCAAGGATCGGTTGCCTTTGGTGTATGCTGGGCAGTTGGGGTGGTGTTTGTGAAAGATGAGGTCCCTTTAAAAGTTCATGCTCATACTTAGAGAATTCTAGTCGTGTGCTACAGATGTTTTACAGTTTATTTCCAAACAGCTGCTTTTCCCTTCTTTAGTCTGTTTTTCCTTTTTTTTTTTTTTTTTAAATAAAATCCCTCCGGAAACCTTTCAGCTCACATCGTTGGCAATGCTTCCTTAGTAAAGGCCCTCACGTGCCATGCCATGCCATGCCATGCCATGCTCCTGACCAGCACCTGTTACTCTAGGCAGGTTATCAATTAGCAGGTTGCCCTTCTGGGAGTTAGAGATAATTTTGTGTATGGGCATCAAATGTTGTGTTTGTGATTCAGTCGGCCTTGAACAGACAGCTCTAGCAACAAGCCTGCCATACTGAGCATTTCTTGAGACAGCCCAGGAAGTAGAGAGAAAAGCAGTGATTGATGGTTTATAGTGCTCACTTAGAGCATCAGGTAAAAAACCCCATGCAGGGGACCCAGGTCAGGGTCAGAAGGAAGGATCTCCTTGAGGATCCACCAATTTGACCATCCATTCCACTGAACATCCAGCTGTTAATCACTCCCGACCTTTCAAAGTAGGAAGAATGGGAGTAATTAAGATCCCCCAAACAATTCCCAGACACTGGTAATAGTTTTCACATCCTTCTCTCCTGAGCCTTTTCCCCAGAGCTACTGTATGGAGCTAAATTAACTAGTTTGAGTTCAGTTTCCTTCCTTGTGTTTCCTTTCCACTAGCCTTCTGATGGAGACACTGGGGAGAAGTAGAAGGCCAATGGAAGGAGGCAGCATCAGGGAGGAAACAAAAGTAAGGAGTCAGGGAAGTCCGTCTTTGAATAGCTGAATATGGATCAGCTCTTAGTAAAAGGAAAATGTGTTTATTTGTCGTCTTGCCAGGTGTACATATGCAAATACACCATCTGTTGGAAAAATGTGCCTGGATTTCTCTGGAAGAGCCTAAGTGAGTCAGTGTCTGAAATGGAGTTACACCTCTAAAACAGTTATCAAGTATTTAGGGATGAGGTGCTACAAAGCCAAGAGAGTGAAAACAATCCATAAAGGCGTGTTTGGCCGGCTCTCAACAATCTTAGACACTTGCAACACAGTCCTTGGCTCGAACACTGGATTTTTCCCATTCATGCACTTTTTTGACAGATGAATTGTTGCAGGCTGCGACAGAGCTCCAAGAGGAATCTGTTAGACTCCTCAGTCAGAGGAGGGATCTGTTTGCTTGCATTGCCGTTAGTAAACCGAGGGGCCATTTGCCTCGTGTGGTGTGCCACTTAGCTACTTTTTCTCAGCCGAGCCTGCTCTATCCAAAACAGGTCAAGACTACATTCAACTCTGGCATATTTGTGTGTTAGGTTGGAATGAAGACTCTCGATTTAGTAAATAGTAGATACTGGTAGAACTTCTCTGGAATTCATATTTCCTAACGCCTATGGAATGTTTATCACTTTCATTATGGCAATACCAAGATTTCTTACCCAGAATCCCATAAATCATTTGATCTTGGCATTTCCCTTCTTGAGCTCTCCTTCCTTTCTGCTGATTGGTGGGCTCACATTTATCTTTGGCATGATTTGCCCACCTTCTGGATTGCTGACTGTGGTACATTGACTTACTTTTTTAATCCAAAGTCATTTTGATGAAATTATGTCAGGCTGGGGTGCCTGCTTCAAGTATAGCTTGAAGCACCTCACCCCTAAATATTTGATAACTGTTTTAGAGGTGTAACTCCATTTTAGACACTGACTCACTTAGGCCCTTCCAGAGAAATCCAGGCACATTCTTTCATCAGACGGTGTATTTGCATATGTATGTACACATGGCAAGAAGACAAATAACATGCGATAATTATGACCCATTAGAAATGATGGAGAGTGACGATCAATGGTTGTAAGCGTGGCTCACCCTGTCGTGTACAGGTGCTCTTTGGACAAGTCTGGAGTATATTTCTTGAATCAGTGGAATAAGATGGAGTCCTTGGAAGAATGTTGCCAGAGCTCAAACAATTGAATTCAGACCTCCAAGTACACTTGGGCAGAGGCTTGGTAACAATTAGTTGAGGACACTAGACAAAGAAGAGTCATTCTTTGCATCCAGTATGGAACAAACTCCCCAGTTCATACATTAGTCTTTCCAGCTAGACTGTCTGTAAACTCTGAGTAAGAAGAAACTCAAGTGTATACTATTGTGTATACTGGCACAAAGTGGGAAAATGATTAAGTCACATGATCTCAATACCATCTGCCATGTATATGCTAAAGGACTATGGACCCCTTCACACATTTTTGTGTGAACAATTAAAGATTTTTTAAAAATAAATTTGAATAGTCTTAAAGGTGCAGTCTTCCATGCCTTGTAACATTGTATACATGCTTTAAATATATTTTCTTCAAAATGTTGAAGTTATGGATTTTCCTATTTGGAAAACATCCACCATTATAAGACAAATAGTGACAGGACCAGTTCTCCTTATAAAGCAAATCAGAAGTGGTCACTTTGGCTTTCAATTTTAAAAAATGTGTTAACATGTGTCTTCAGGCAACCATCTAACTTCTGGATTTAAATCTGGGGTATATAGATCAGAAAAGCAAGGGCTGTGCAGCGAATTTGTCATCCGACAGAAATAAGACTCCTCCTCCCCTTATTATATCATATCTCTACTTATTATAAACTTTTAAAAAATGTTTATTTTGAGAGACAGAGCGCACAAGCGGGGGTGGGTGGGGAGAGTGAATCTTAATCTGCGCTAACAGCACAGAGCCCAATGTGGGACTCAATCCTGTGAACCTTGAGATCATGACCTGAGCCGAAATCACGAGTCAGACGCTTACTGAGTGAGCCACCCAGGCGCTCCTCTATTTATTATAAAGAAAACATTTCTGTGCTTTGCTCCTCAGGCCTCTGTCTTGGGAATACATTCTCAAATTACTCTTTTTATTTGGCACCCCAGAGGCTTTCACGCTCCTGTCAGTGTGCTTTAAGATCCAGGAGTCGGGGAGAGCACCCGGGTGGCTCAGTTGGTTAAGCGGCTGACTTTGGCTCCGGTCCTGATCCTCATGGTTCTTGAGTTCGTGCCCCGTGTCAGGCTCTGTGCTGACAGCTCAGAGCCTGGAACCTGCTTCAGATCCTGTGTCTCCCTCTCAAAAATAAATAAACATTAAAAAATAAAAAAAAAAAAGATTCAGGAGGGGAGAGGTGAAAGGGGAGGTAGGAAGGGAGACCCAGCACAATCTCTGCCTCGTCAGTTTTAGGAAAGAATTCGTATAGAAACAGGTTCTGGAAATGTAATCTACTTTTAGAAGTCCTCCGTGCTTATACCCCCTCCAGAAAAATCTTTGTCCTTCCCCTAGGGCTTTGTGGACCCCATTTGGGAGATGACTGACTGATTTAGAGCATGTGACTCTTAGCAGGCATACATGTAGAGGGAAAGGTCAAGGGAGAGTGTCCCCAAAGACACTGAAAAATTAACTGAAGATAGACAGAAATTTAAAAATAGGTAGAAAAATGCCAGGAAGAATGAGGCCCACGAGACTGTAGTTCACATGGATGCTTGAATTGAAAATGTGTGGATAAAGCGAGGTGGGGAGACAGCAGGCAGACAGGCTGGCAAACGTTCCACAAATCTCAGGGAAAGTGGGTAACTTGCTCCTAAGCGACCAGTTCCAGAATGTCTTGACAACTTCCTTTCTGGAAGTACTCTGGGCTGGTAATCATTTCCCAGCTTGTATAGGCTTTCTTCAGAGGCTCTCCTTGGCTGGCCTTTTCCAAACGACCCTTCTATTTCAGACCAAGAAGATGCTTTCAGCGGCCTCTGATGACCGCAGCCAGGCCACAGCGTGCCTCGCTGGGCCTGGGGGCTGCTGGTCTGGCCTGCCTCCTGCAGCCTGCACCCTGGCCCGTGTCCCTGGCTTGCTCAGGCCTGCCAGTGCTGGTCAGCTTCGCTCAGTGTTGATCAGGTTCTCGCTTGGGGCCATTACCTCTGTCAGTTCTGAGCATTACCCTGTGTTCCAGAAGCTTCCTGTGTGTCACCAGTTGCCACAGTGAACGTTTCTGAGCCTGGACCACTTGTTTTGATGCTGGCCCAAGAACCCGCACACATAGCTGTTCTTACTGGTGTGCGTGCGCATGTGTGTTTATTCAAGTTCGTTTTTAAGTGTTTTCTTCCCATGGTCCCCTTCCTCCTGCCCCCTCTACTTGGAGAATTTTTCTAGCATCTGGCAGAGGGGATAGGGCAAGGGTGCTGGCACAGTTCATCACTGTCCATCGTGCCTCCTTTGTAGTGAAAACAAAACAGAAGAAAACCCAAACCACCAAGTTCCTCTCTCAAGGCATGTCAGCTGTCACCACGTTGGGCACTGTCGGATGTCCAGATGTCCCCATACTGCTTCCTGAAGGTTTTCCCACTGCTATGCTTCCAAGCTTCTCTGAGGAGCATCCTTTCCTTTCCTCTTGTCATGTGGAAAAGCTTCTGCTGCCCAGCGACCACTTATCTGCCTTCTCCTGGACAGGTTCCCGTTTGCCTGTCTTGCGTCTCCTTCCCAAGAGCATTTAAACATTCTTTTGTCTGCCCGCCTCCCACAGGAGCCTTCTCTGACCCTCCCCTCCTCACACCTCCCCTGCAGGGACAGAATTCCTGAAAGTGGTGTTTGCAGTCTCACTGCCTTCCCTCCCCCTGACTGGCTTCCCCCCTGTCAGAGGGTAGAGGGGAAGTGGTTATTTGCAGGAGAAGGTGGCAATGCTTTGTTTTCTCTCTCTATTGAAATTCTGAGATTTTGGGGGTGCCTGGGGGTTAAGCGTCTGACTCTTAGTTTTGGCTCAGGTCATGATTGAGCCCTGCATGGGGCTCTGCACTCTGACAGAGTGGGACCTGCTTGGGATTCTCTCTCTCTCTCTCTCTCTCTCTCTCTCTCTCTCTCTCTCTCTCTTTCTACCCCTCTCTCACTCATGCTGTCTCTGTTTCTCTCAAAATAAGTAAACTTTAAAAAATAGAATAGGGACACCTGGGTGGCTCAGTCTGTTGAGTGTCCGACTTTGGCTCAGGTCATGATCTCATGGTTTGTGGGTTCGAGCCCCACATCAGGCTTGCTGCTGTCAGTGCAGAGCCTGCTTTGGATCCTCTGTCCCCTCTCTCTCTGCCCCTCCCCTGCTCATACTCTTTCTCAAAAATAAGTAATATATATTTTTTTTAAATTCCGAGCTTTTTACGATAGCCAGGCACAATTCTGAAGTATTTCCAATAGACCCATTACCTGCTCCCAGCCCTGTGTGTTTTTGGTCAGTCCTGGCATTTGGGGAGGAATGCTCCATGATGGTCTTTCTGCTATGTCTCTTCTCTGGGAGCTTCATGTCCCTGTGGCGTTTGTGCTCTTGATTTTTCTGCTTTGCTTTCTCGGGCCCCTCCCTTGGCCCTCATGCCTTCTCCTCACTCTCTGTGGCAACCCATGTCGCCCCAGAGCTTCAATTTGTCATTGAGGGGTTGTCTGTGAAATCTGTATATCTAACCTAGAATCTTCTTTCTCCTTTTCTCCCTCTTTCTGTCTCCAGACCGTCCAAACTGCCCTTGGAATGTTGGTGCTTCAGAGTCCCAGGGACCTCTCAAGTTCAGCATGTAGAAATGTGTTTCATCATGTCCCTAAGCCTGCCACCCTTTCTGTGCCCCTGTCCTGCAACTGCCATCACCATGCACTCAGCTTCCCAAGCCAGCAAAAAAGACATTCTCTCAGCTGCTGCTTCCTCTTCCCACCATTTCCCACCTACCCATTTCAATGGACAATCATCAATTCCATCTTCTTAATACATCTCACATCTGTCTACTTGTCTTTATCCTTCTCTACACTTCATCTCTTGCTTAAAAGTCAATACCCTGGAAGACTTCCTTGACCTCACAAAAACAGGTTGGGTTTTTGCCTCTGTCAGAGAAACAGAACCAGTAGGATGGGTGGATGGATAGGTGCATAGGAATTGATTTTAAGGAATTGTCATGCAGTTGTGAGTGCTGACAATCCCAAACTGTAGGGCAGGCCAATAGGCTGCAAACTCGGGCAGGGGGTGATGCGGCAGAATTTCATCTTACCTGAGACATGTCTGCTTTTGCTTTTAAGGCCGTCAGCCGATTAAGCCCCACCCACATTATCAAGGGAAATCTGCTTTACTTAAAGTCAACTGATTGTAGATGTTAGCCACATCTACAAAATACCTTTACTGCAGCACCTAGACTAGGTTGATCGATAATTGGATACTATTATTAACTAGCTGAGTTGACACATAAAACTCACCATCATAGTTCTTCTGGGTGGATATTCCCATAGCACACATCTCCTAACATCTTTTTCACTGTATTGAGGTGGGCTGTGTACTCATCTGTGTCTCCACTGGATTGTGGGCAGAGATTGTATGTTGTCTACCTAATGCCTGCATAAAATAGGAATGCACAGACATATACTCCCCTCCCTCCCCCACACTCATACATACATATGTAGGAGTGAAATGAATGTGTGGATATTTATTTTCTTAGTCTGTGTTTTCATGGATTGTAGGAAGCAGACAATGGTCCCAACCATGTAGAATCGGTGACAAAGGACATTTAATGTCACTGCCAGTTGCCAGATCATGCACAACATTTCCATATGCCACACAGCAAACATTTCAGGGTTTACAAAGCCTGGCCCAGATCCAGTGGTAGCACATGAACTGTAAGAGGGAAAGAAGAGATGGGCCACTTGGCAGCTAAGTATTTCCTATTTAAGAGACTAGTAGCGGTAACCACTAATTGTCACGTGCCATATTAAGTACTCAAAAACGGCCACATGATTTTTTATTACGTAGCAATTCTGCATTTCTAGGTCACTCACTTTGGGGTTCAAGAAGTACAATTTCTGTATTTTTCTATAAATGAGTTTGCCTCCCATCCGCATGTGTGCCTGATGGCAGAAACGTCATAGAGTTGGTGCCCGGAAAACAGTCAGTTCAGAGGCTTCTTAGTTAAATTTTAGCCATCCTTCTCTGTGGTGGTGCATCTTCTTGGCGGGACGTTCTCATAACTTCAAAGCTGTGAGGGAGGACACCTGTCATTGGTTACCATCTTTGCAGGGGTGTCTGCTAGGGTGTAGGTGTTCTCCTCTCACCCCCAGGCACAGTGCTCCCTCTACCTTGATGTCTGTTGGTGTGTCTGTGATTGCACCTGAGCCCCAGCCGTCTAGCTCAGGCCAGCATATGCTGCTGTCACACTCCAAGCCTTTTAGGAGCTGCTGGCTGCATCTCCACTAATTCCATTGTCAAGTGCATGGGGGAAGAAGGTATTATTCTCCATTCCCTCTGTGATCTCTAGGAAGCTCTCTGTGACTCTCCCAGTTACCTATGCAGCCACTTCTAGTCTGCTGTCTCTGCCCCCTGATGCTCTCAGGACTCCATGTCCCCCCAGGGCTTCGGATGGAAACAAAGGTCTGGATCTAGATGCCTGTAAAGGTTCTGTCATTCTCAGCCTTGAGCTCTGCCTATGGGTAAGGCTCATTCTCAGAGACCCACATCAGTATCTGTCCTTTTGGTACTCCCTCCTGCTCTCTCCCATCCCATGGCCTGGAAATTTCCTTTCAGGTGTCTGGGAAAGAGTGGCGGGAGGCACACCTGGTTCAGTACGAGTTCTGCCAACACTTGTTTGTGGAAGGATCTTGACTTTTGAAACGGAAGAGGCCAAAGTTGGGTTGTTTTGTTCTCTTGTTGGTTTTTCCCCCATGAAATAATGGGGGAAATGACTTAGGTCAACCCATGTGTAGCATCCCAAATGGAAAATGGTCAAAGAATGGGAAGGGAAATGGGAAAATAATACATGAGTTAAAACCTCACAGTAAATTCTGCCACATTTACAACAACCCCAGGACGTAGCACCCTCACTCCCAGATTAAAGAAGAGGAAATGAAATGTGGAGAGTTTTAGGAGCTGTCACTTGGCCCAAGTTCTTAAGTGGTAGGGCAAGGATTGGGACACACAGGTTGGCCTCACTTCACTATGCCAAACTGTTTGTAAGGAGAGTCCATGGAGGAATTTTCCAAGGGACACCTAACCCAGCGTGAAAAGAACTGTGAGAGTAGGCTGTCCCTAACCCTAGAGAAAAGTTTATAGACCTCAGAATCCCAGTACTATGCAGGAAACAGAGTCCTGTAAACAATTATGGTTTCTCAATGTTTATTAAACTGCAAAATAGCATAACCACTGCCAAGTTAAGGAAGAAAAAAAAACATATTGAATGTCTCTTGGCTAGATACTGGAGGTGAAGAACCTTCTGTGCACTTGGTTTTATGAACACAGTGGGGCATAGTCTCTATGTCCAGAAACTTTCATGGGGGAAAACACGGAGGCAGGAAGTTTTCATTTACACACAATCTGGGATTTTGAAAGAAGCTTGAATAAAGGGCACAGAGAGCCCAGGAGAGGACCCTGGCCCAGTCTGAAGTGGTTGGTGCAGGTTCCCCAAGGATGGAGTCAAGTCCCAAGGCGATCAGAGTTGGCCCAGGAAGATGATCTGGAGGATGTGATTGGGGCAGGGGATGGTGGTGGTGGTCCCAGGCTGCAAAGAGGGGGGAAAGCAGCCCTGTTAGAGAGTTGTAAAATAGCCCTGTTAGTGCAGGGGTTTCTAACACACAGCAGTATGATCAGACAGGTAAGCAAGGTTCTGGTCACAAGGGGCCAGTTTGTCAGAAACCCCTTAGATTCAACCTTCTAGGTGATGACAAGCCATTGAAAGAAATTAATCAGGAGTGATGTGATCAGACATGTGTTTTTAGGTGCATTGCTGGGTGGCAGGGAGAGGGTGGATGGGATAGAACTTGAAGATGGGAAGCTCTCAGATTGTCCAGGTGAGATGAAGACCTGGGATGAGCTAGTGACAGTGTGGGTGGAGAGCAGGAGACACACTGAAAGGCCACTGGGGAGGTCCAGTTGGTGGGACTTGGTACTGATTGGAAAAGGGCAGGGATGGCAGGGAGTGAGGTGTTAGAGATGACTCCCAGACACCTGTCTTGTATGCATGGCTGGGGGGTAATGCCTCTAAATGAGTCAGAGAATGGGAAGTGTGTTAGGGTTCCTCAGAGAAACAGAACCAGTAGGAGATATAGATGCACATCTATATATTAAATATATATTTACATATATGATAAGTATGTATATATTTATATATAATAAAACATATAGTTATATATTTTAATATATGTGATAAAAATAGATAACATATTTATACATAATATATAAATGTATATATAAAAATTGGTATTTTAAAATATTTATAATATATATCCTGGGTTTATATATTTAAATATATATTTGCATATGATATATTTATATATTAAAATGATCAATCATAAATATGTAAAAGTATATTATAAATTTATATAGAGAGATAGAATAGGAAATTTATTATGGGGAATTGGCTCATGGAGACTAAGAAGTCCCAACTGGAGACCCTAGAAAGCTGGTGGAGTGATTCAGCCATAGTCTAAAGGCCCAAGAACCTGAGAGCCAATGATAT
This sequence comes from Prionailurus bengalensis, assembly GCF_016509475.1. Classification (NCBI taxonomy): domain Eukaryota; kingdom Metazoa; phylum Chordata; class Mammalia; order Carnivora; family Felidae; genus Prionailurus; species Prionailurus bengalensis. The sequence continues at coordinate 20,876,007 of NC_057349.1, read as the reverse complement.
AAATCCGAGTCCGAGGTCAGGAGAAGATGATCTCATCCAGCTCAAGTAATGAGGGAGGAAAAAAAGGGGCAAATTCCTCCTCCTTCTACCGTTTGTTCTGTTCAGGCCCTCACAGGTTGGGTGAGGCCCACCCACATTGCAGAGCGCAGTCTGCTTTCCTCCATTCACCAATTCAAATGCTAGTCTCATCCAGAAACTCCCTCCCAGATGCACTGTTTAATCTGGGCATCAGTGGCCAATGCGACAAAATTAACCATCATGAGGAGGAAGAGTAGGTTTGGGGGAAAGATTGAGCTTAGTTTGAAATATGTCGACTTTGAGGTACTCTTGGGAAATATCGAGTAGGTGATTGGAATCAAGTTTGTAATTTGTAAGGAAGGTCCAGGGTAGAGGTTTGGAATTTGGAGTCTACAGCGTGGAATAACAGTTGACACTATAGAATGGATGTGATTGCCCAGGGAGAGTCCCTAGGGGGGAGATAAACTAGCTCCTGGGGTAGACTAAGATGAGGTGCAAGAAGAGGATCCTGGGAAGGAGGCTGAAAAGAATCAGAAATGCATGGGATCTCAAAAGCAAAGGAGGCAAGCATTCAAGAAGGGTAATGTCACATTCTGCTGAAAGATCTTGAAAGAAAAAGAAGAGTGCCATCCTGATTGCCACAGGGGAGCTCATGATACCGGAGGTAGGAAAGCTTTGGCAGACATACTGAGGATGAAGCCAAATCTAGCCATTGTGGCCATGAAGGTGTTGGTTTTGTCGCAGGAAAGTCCTTGGTGGAAAAATGTTATTTTCACCCTGTTCTCCACATTGTTGCATTAAGGCATTTTAAATAGTATTTCTCTCTCATGTGTAGGAGTATTAGTTCTGGGCCTTGTCTTGATGCCAGAGTATCTTAGCTAACTTTTCCTAAATTCTTGTCAGTTATATTATGGACATTCTGTTGAGAGAAGTAAAATTGTATGTGTTGAATGTTTTAACTTCCATGGGGCCTAGAATTCATGGTGAAGGAGTTTCTGTTTTGCCAGAAAAGGTAATACTTACAAAATAGTGTTTTCTCTTCTATCACTTAACTCTTAGTAGAATAAATATATAATGGAATCTTAGTTTCATTTCATTTAACATTTACTCTGTAAGCAAATTAGTAGCAGACTCCCTTTTAACAAGAGAAGGCTGCTGGATTCACAGTTAAATCAGATCTTCAGATTTTGTAAATTAGTGAAATAATTCCCCCAAATAATCTTCTTCTCAATTCACAGCTATCTAAATCTTTCTGGACAATTGGTCCTGTTTTCCAGATATCCGCACTGTCTTAGGCTCCCAAACAGAGGCCCAAGTAGTTCTGTTGTTGTGTGGGTTGAGGCTTATTTTTGTTATTCATCAACTGAAGTGATAAAACTCTGGACCTGTAATGTATCTTCTTTAAAGAATGCTTTAGCAGTGCTACCTATTCATACTAACCTTCAATGCACACTCACAAATCCAATAATGAGGATTTGGTAAAGCAATAGGAAACTTCACAGTAAGTACAACAAATATACATCATCATACTCTTTGTAGAGGATGACACACTGGAAATTTCAGGTGGTGCTTATTTTTAAATGTATGCTCTATTTAATGTGTCCCTAAGTTCACAGACTCCAAAATAAATCCGGCACAGGCAGCACCCCCTCATTCATCCACTACACAAAACATGGGCTGTCACCAATCCCAAGCAGTGAAGTATATAATTGCTTCACTTTCTCCTGGCTTGGAAAGCTACGGAACTAATATTCTAAGAGGTGATGTATTTTAATCCTAATAAGCACCTAAGAATTCATTGAGTGAAAAGTTAAGGTTCGCAATCGACCTTGGCAAATTGGTGCTTATAAATTATCTCCATGTGAAATTGTGTTTTAGATGAGAAACAAGAGTGGGTGTTGAGAGAGAGTAATAAACCATCAAACGTCAAATGGCGACATTTTGTCACACCACTGTTCTTATTGGACAACGTTCACAAGCGTACCTTTGATTTATTTTTCTCACTGGGTCTGTAAATCTCTTTCTCGGAGTAGAAATTGCATGAGTAGTAAGTTCCATGTGCCAGGAGATTGCTTGGTTCATCTCTTAGACTTCAACTTTATTAATAACAGCAACAAAAAAAGTGGATTGACGCAAGCTTTAGAGAACCCCAAAGTGAAAAAAAATTATTTTAGACTCTGCTTTTTTGATTTATGTGTATTTCTTTTTTACTAAGTGAACTCCTCTATGATCATTTGTTCCATCGTGATGCTGTGAGAAGTGTAGAAACTAGCAATTGAAAAGGTCAGACATGTTGACTGGTCCGTCCTGTCCTGGGATAGGGTGACTTCCACTTGCCATTATATTGTGGACCTTGTGCTTCTCTACCATTCTTTCCCTTAAGCTAAAGTCGCCTCTAGAGATTCTGCTACTTCAATCGTGGTTTCTTCATTAGCTGACTTTTTTGGTTGAGTGAAGTATACTAAGGGGACCAAGGCTTCGATTAAATACAAAACTCCTCTTCTATTTCACACATGTGTGTAAGTGTGCCAACACATTCATCTCTGTAGATTCCGCTAGCCTTATATTTTAAGGCCGTAAGCTACACTTTTAGGCCAAGTCAGCCAGTTCCTTGCCATGAGTCATGAGGTAGAACTGGATGCAAGACCAGAGGGCCGAGGACTCTGGGCTCAGCAGGAACCACAGACATTGTCTTAGTTTGCTAGGGGAGCTATAACAGAATGCCATAGACTGGGTGTGGCTTATAAACATCAGACATTTATTTCATACAATTCTGGAGGCTGGGAAGTTCAAGGTCAAGGCACTGGCAGATTTGGTGTCTAGTGAGAGTGTACCTCCTAACCAGGCTGAACCAGCCGTCCTCTCATTGTGTCCTCACCTGGTGAAGGGGGTAAGGGAGCTCTTTGGGGTCTTATAAGTGTAGCGATCCCATTCAAGAGGATTCCACCCTCATGACCTAAGCATCTCTCAAAGGCCCACCTCCAAATGCCATCACATTGGGGTGAAGGATTTCAACATACGAATTTTGGGGGACACAAATATTCAGTCCATAGCAGAGATGATGTGGGTCATTTTCCCCACCTTACAGATGAAGACCTGAGGTTCAAGGAGGTCAAGTCTATGTTTATAGTCTCTCAGAGCTGGTACTGTATGACCACCTTCCATCCAGCTCTCCTCTGGTGCCGTGTGCACAGACACCTCAGCAAATATCCCCCATTACTGTGGGGAGCACACAAAAACACACCAGTTCAGTGCTCCTGTTCCACGTATTCTCATATTCTCCACAGTATGTTTACCTACTCACAAAGACAGTGACATTTTGCCAGTCCTGTTCATCGTGAGGGTAAGGACTCCAGTGTCTCTTCCAGACTCCTGCACTGAAGACTGCTGTGTGCCACACACTGGGCCAGGGGTGGTAGTTCAAGGACACATCAGACACCTGTCACTATGAAGTATTTCTAAATAGTCCTTGATCCCCACACCACTTGTAGTCCAAGGAAGATGATCTCTAGAGTAATTCCCATAGATTCAGACTTTACAATGACTGGCCTCAGCTCAGGAACCAGAGAAACCCCTGGTAGGATTAGAGGTGGCTTTATTTCACAGATTCTCTGGCTAGATGCCAGAGTGATACAGGGAAACCAGGACCGTGGTCACCAGTGGGCCTTCTGGCAGGCCGAGGGAGATTGGATCATCTCATTACATCATTTTTAATTATTACCTCTTGACCTCACTCACTCACTTTCTCTCACCCACATCATGTACTGATTTTTAATTGGTCAGTAGCCTAAGAGTAACAAGCTTACTCGAACTTTCCAACATAGAGCATGAAAACTTCGGCTACTGCGAATTCCAGGGTTTTGGACGGCAAAATCTGGCAAGGACTCCAAAGGAGGCAGAGGAGAGAACAGCTTATTCAACAGAATAACCTCATTTTAAGGCTGGAGTGCCAAGCTAATTTGTTAAAATTACTGCACTCACTTCTCAATTATCCATTTCAAGGATTATTTACATTGTGGATTTTCAATGGTCACCAAGTCTCAGTCAATCAAAGCAGGGGGTCAGGGTCAGATGCCGAACTGGTAATTGTGTGTGAAGTAGAATTCAGAAAACTGCAAGTAACTTTGATTAATTCAGGGAAGGCCTGATGAAATTACTGAAGAAATTAAAGTTATGATTTTTTTTTTCTCAAAGAAAGGCTATTTAGCTGTAGCTGAATGTCATTGTGCAAATTATTTAAGTCTTCTGGGCCTTGGATTTTCCCTGTAAATTGAATGAATGAATGAATGAATGAATGAATGAATGAATGAATGGACAAATGAACCATCTAACCATCTAGTCATCCATTCACCAACATGAATATTAAGGTCTCTTCCAATGCCAACACCTTGTAAGCACAGGGCCATTACTTTAAAATACCTGCGGTAGCTGGTAATGAGTTAGTCAAGCATCTGAACCAGTTAGCTTACTTTAATAAATAAACAGTCATGATTTGTAGTTGACAACAGCACCAGCCAACCTACTGTGTTTGTGAAAAAAATAATATCTACAGGACTTGATGTAATTTTAGAACGTTTTTTTATGTTTATTTATTTAAAAAAATTTTTAATGTTAATTTTTGAGAGAGAGAATGATTGTGAGTGGGGTTGGTGGGGGGCGGGCAGAGAGACAGAGGGAGACACAGAATCCGAAGCAGGCTCCAGGCTCTGAGCTGTCAGCACAGAACCCGACATGGGGTTCGAACCCACAAACCATGAGATCATGACCTGAGCTGAAGTTGGACACCTAACTGACTGAGCCACCCAGGTGCCCCTAATGTTTGTTTATTTTTGAGAGAAGGCAAGAGATGGGGGGAGGAGGGGGACAGAGAATCCGAAGCGGGCTCCACAGTGTCAGCACAGAGCCTGATGTGGAGCTCGAACTCACGAACCATGAGATCATGACCCCAAACAAAAAGTCCAACACTCAACTAACTGAGTCACCCAGGTGCCCCTGTAATTTGAGAATCTTTAAAACTTGAAAGCAGAGCTTGATTTTAATCCACACCTGCTTTAACAGTTGAGTTTCTTTCCTTCATATGTGTCATTTCCATTTGCTTAAGGAACTCCTTATTTATTGGTAAGTTTAAATGGTGAAGGGTCAGGTGCCATCAAGAAAACAGACATTCCTGGGGCACCTGGGTGGCTCAGTGGGTTGAGTGTTGGACTCTTGATTTTGGCTCAGGTCATGATCTTACTGTTCATGAGATCAAGCCCTATTGGGCTCTGTGCTGACAGCATGGAGCCTTCTTGGGTTCTCTCTCTCCCTCTCTCTCTGCCCCTCCCCTGCTCACAGGGACATGCTCTCTCTCAAAATAAATAAATAAAATAAATATTAAAAAAAAACGAACATTCCAAAAAGAGAGAGAGAGAGAGAGAGAGAGAGAGAGACATTCAAAATTAATGAAGTCCTGAATTGATCAGGTTCTAGCGCATGATGCTTTTTGACTTTCTCTGTTTATATTATATTTATGTTACTGAACAATAAAAGGTGTGTGTGTTTAGAATAGCCACCTTGCCATATGGTTTCCTCCCTTTTCACATGACCACTTCCAAACATCACTCTGATTGCTATAAAATGGAATAGTCTTTATCTTTCCTATTTCACAGTAAGTAGTAGAGACAAATGAGATAATAAATGTGAGCATTCTTTGATCTCTTAAGGAAAAGATTTAAATACAGATGTTAAAAATTATCTCATAAAATCAAATAATTCCAGTGGAAAACTTTGTAAATAATCAATATCCATAAAATAAATAGTGCATTTGATCTCCTGTTTCGCCATGTATTGGCCTTTATTTCCATAGCCCCAAAGTCTCAAAAAATCTGTTAATATTATGTCCTGAAAAAATTCTTCCTCTCTCCTTTCCTTTGCCCTACAGTTGTGGGAAACCAGGTCTTACACATTATCTGGATGGTGGGATCCCCTGCAATCTGTTCTTACTAAACTCTAGGGAGTCAGTAGTAGCTCTCCCTACTGACTGAAGAAGTTTTTCTTTCCTTTAGGGCTGGAGGGTGAGTTTATATAATCACTTTATTTAGTTATTCTGGGATTCATTCTATTGTTCCATTTTATCTCCATGTTCGGGGGCATAGTGGCGATATTTATTGGTGTGGCATTATTTTACAAACCAACTGATTAACCTGATTCAATAAAACTTCATTAATTAAAAAAATTCAACCCATATTTTCTAGTGCCCATGATTCTTTACCCAACTGATTTTCACCTGAACCGGACAGGGCTACGGCCATAAAACAAAGCGAATCAAAGGTGGGCCACAAATCCTTGACCTTGACTCCAGCCAGTTGAGCTGGTCATTGTCAGCCATGTCTATTTCAGTTTCAGGGAGAAGGGTCAGTTAGCCTCAGGTCGGAGGAAGCCATACATAACAGGCTTTTCAAATTGAGATTGTTCTCATTTGACCACTTAATTTGGAAGAAGAAATGTGTCTCTGTCTTGGGATGTAGTCATGAAGGCAAAGATGATGAAGCAAAATATTTCTAAATTGATGATCCCTCCCATGCAAGAGAAAAACAGTATTCCTTCATTCTGGTAGCTCAGCATTAACATTTTAATAGTGCACTTATTAACTCAAACTGTATCCTCTGAAAAACTTTCTTGCAGAATTTTCAAACTGCTTTGTTTATTGTTTTCTTGAAGACCAGTCCTCTTATTTTTGGCATTGCCTGATACGACTGGACTTAAAGCCAGCTCTTCATCGCTGAGCAGTGACGCACTGAGAAACTCGATAGAGCAGCACCTGCAGTGACTGACGCTCGGGCTGGACTCTGCCAGGCTGGGTCTGAATGCATTCTTAAGAGCAAACCCAGGTGAACAGGAAATCACTTCCTTCTGGTCAACAGTGAGCTCTGAGATGCACAGTGATCAAATGCGGGGGCCCAGGACAATTGGATTCTGCCAAGTCATGCTCGCCCACAGGCTTGGCATCATCCCCACCCCCCCACCCCGATCTCAGGTGGTTTTGTGAAATAGTTCAGAGACTGGGAAAGGTCTGTCCAGATAATAGAGTAGTGTCAGAGGAAATATTTTCCCTCCGCATTTCCCTCTCAGTTTGGGAGATGTGTGCCAAACTGGGGTGGGTGGGTAGCTCAAGTGGCTTGCAGAATGCCACATGACTACAGATGCCTTCTGTATGTCTGTGAGGTTTGCGGAGTGCTTAGACGTGAGGTTGCCTCTCATGACTTAGTGGGCCCTGGAGCCAAGGCAGACACAGCGATGTGGTTCTGGTTGGCAGAAACAGCAGCCTTGTGGACATCTAGCAAGATGGGGTACAGATGGTTCTATAGTAGAATTCACGAATGAGGTCAGCTTGATATAGGTCAGGGAGACGTATGCACCGCCCAGAAATCTGTAGAAAGCCTTTTCTATCAGGGAGATGGAGACAGAGGTCCAAGGGGCAAAGTCCTAATCAGCTTCCTGAGCACAGAGAACCTGCCAATAGGCCATTTACAAGACATTTGGTGGAATGCTCAAGAGATCTTCAGCTTGAAAAAGATGCCTTGTGGGAGCCAGTCGATTTACTACCTAATTCAGCTCATCGTTTATTAGCATCAGTTATTAAGGAAAAAGATCTGTTGTATATAGACCCTGTCTTCCTGCAGTTTGTTGATTCCTATGTTGGAGCACTGTTCAGAGACTTGGGATAGCTCACACAGTTCATCTTTCTTGAACCCTCGTGTGCAGGGGTTATAATGTTTACAAGTAAAGGGGCTTTTCCTATCCGAGTCAGAATTAGTGGAGTAAGTACCGTGTTCAGCCAACCCACGGTTTGTGGCATGACTGAGTTAGGAGAACACTGTTCTATAAGCTTCAGATAGACCTCGCATCAGGGAGAGGGAAGGACAGGGCAGTCACATGACTGCTATTGACAATATGTGTTTCTTCAGAGCAGGTTGCTAAGAGGAGAGGGAGGCAGCAATGCCCTTGGATGTGCTGAGATTCCCTCCTTTGGATTGTCAGCTGACAGTGTAGCATCTTCCTGGTTTCTTTATCCCAGAGAGCTAGTCTTAGGCAATGCCCTGTGTGCCGTGGTGAGATAGAGGGGCCCTGAGCCCAGCTGGCACTCTGGCTTAGAGTGCGCACACGCTAGGGGAGGAGGAGGGTAGGCATTCATGTATTCACTCCATAGTACTTACTGGGAGAGCAGAAGATAAGGGAGACGTGCTTCCTGTAATGATGGACCTTTCATTCTAAGGATGGAGGCCAACTAAACAAGGAAACAGTATGAGTGAAACCACTTCCAGCTGTGGTGGGTGCTAGGAAAGAAGCACGTGAGAAGCTGAATAGGAAAACCACAGACGTTGTTGGTTGGAGTTGGCCAGGCCAGGTCCCCCTCCAACCCCCGCCATTTGAGATGGTGAGTGGGGAACTGAAGCATAGGAAGGACCCACTTTGTGTAGACCCAAGGAAGAGCCTTGCAGGCGAATGTGGCTGGGTCCATGGTAGACGGGGAGAGGTGTGGGTTAAGCTGAAGAGAGACACAGTGGCCAGATCATTCAGGGCTTTGGAGTTCTTGAAAAAGAGTTTGGATGTGTTCTAACTAGAATCCATTGAAGTGTTTGAATACAGTTGTGATGTAATCCTAGATACTGCTACCAGATTAACGGTCTCTGTGGGTTACTACACAAAAATCCCTGGGGACGCCCCATGGACTTCCAACTGGCATTCAGCACCCTTCAGGTTGTCTTGTCTTTCATTTCTTCCCTGCATGCAAAGTAAGTTCCATCCCATTACCAATGCCTACCCCCTATGCTGGCCCACCTCACACCTTTGTCCGTACCATTCTCTCCACCTCTAGAAAACTCGCCACCTTCCAGGCCCAGCTCACATGGCATTTCCATCATAATGCCCTGTTTTGTAGTTCCCTCAGCCCAGATATGCTTTCCCTTCTCTGCGAGCCTTTTGTAATTTATGAATTCCACTAGATTTCTGTAACTTCAAGGTGTGGATTTCCTTCCACATTCAACTTCTGAAGTTAGGTTGTGCCAGACAACTGATGGTGTGCAATAGTTTAGTTAGAAGTGCTTTTAACTTTATTGGTTGTGTAAGTGAAGTCTGTGTTTCTCGATCAGTGGCCTTTTAGATTGGGTGAAACGTGGTAATCAGTCTACCATGTGCTATTATGATCAACATAATTGCATGTTCCGCTCCTGAAATGAGGGCTCAGAGCACAGTGACCACATGGTACCTACCCCTTTTTCTAGGCAAGCTTTCTGATATGCAAAGTTGGCATGCCACGATGAATTGAAAATGGGGGAAGTGAGAGAAGAGTGTGCAGGAAACAATAAGGAATTTACTCCAGCTAGATCTGAGGGACTGAATTGGAGCATTATGAGAGATGGACATTTCTAGAATGGGGTGGGTGACCCATTGAGTAGAGAGCCCAAATGCCAGGCTAAAGAATTCTGATCTCCTCTAGAATCTCAGACAAATTAGGTGCATAGTCACAGTTGTGGGCCAAGTGCTCATGTCCCACAAAATTGGTTATGTTGAAGCCCTAATGTGACGATTTTAGGGGGTGGGGACTTTGGGACATAACTAGGATTAGATGAGGGCATTTGGGTGGAGCCCTTATCAATGGGATTAGTGCCCTTATAGATGTCCCAAGAGAGCTTGCTTCCTCCTTCCACCAGATGCAGCAAAAAGTTGGCTTTCTGTAACCCAGGAAGCAGGATCTCACCAGACACCAAATCTGCTGGTGTCTTGACCTTGGACTTCCCAGCCTCCAGAATTGTGAGAAAGAAATTTCTGTTGTCCATAAGTCACCCAGGCTTTTCCTTTCTTTTCTCCTCTCCTTCCCTTCCTCCCCTCCTTTCCACTTCCAGAGAATCCTAAGCAGGCCCCACAGTCAGTGCAGAGCCCATCATGGGGCTCAATCCTATGACCCTGGGATCTTGACCTGAGCCAAAATCAGGAGTCGGATGCTTGACTGAGCCATCCAGGCACCCCCAGGGCTGTGAACTAAGACCCAGGCACCCAGAGCAGCCTGAACTAAGACCATCATTGAGCTATGACATTAAAACAGAGATTTAAGGAAGAAGTAAAGGACTCCAGGGGTTACCCCCTTTCTTTTGGTTTTAACCCTCACTTCGGATCATTTATTTTTTTTTCATGACTCTCTCCCCTTAAAACATTACAGATTTTTAAAAAACCTCTAGCTCCTTTTGCCATTAGCCATCTTGTCGTGTAAACTGATTTTTCAACATTTTCTTTTCTTTCTTTTTTCCTTTGCTTTTTTCTTTAGAAAAAGAAGAATTCAGTAGAAACCCTGGCCTTATACATAGTGAATGTCAGGGCAGAGTTTTCAGGCAGCTCTGTGACTGTCAGGACTGATTACCCAAGTCCTTTACTTAAATTATTAATTTCACATCAACCTGAACTTCAGTGGGGAGTAAGATTTTAGAACCCAAAGACACGTGGGTAATGCTGGAAGTCTTCTCTTCCTTTGTCATTGGTACATTCATTCATTCATTCAGCAAACATCTGCATTTCAATTATACTATGCTGGGTTCAGGAAACACACAAAGGTGTGCTTCCTTCCTTCAAGCAACTTCTATTTTAAACACAAAGAGTTGGTTAGTAGGTGATTTTTTTCCATGTCAAGGAGGGAAGGAGCATGTTCAGGATTGTTACTAAACATGTATTGACGACCTGTACTGGGTTGGTTTAAATTAGGTTACTTCCATCCCTGGACTGGACGATTTTAAAATATTTTCCATCTTTTTCTATGACCAATTTTTAGCGTATAAAAAATATGCCATCACCCAGAAATGCTGTCCCCTCTTCTTCACCAACCTGATGTTTGTAAACCCCCAGGTCATGCCGAAGTGACACAGTGTTTCATAGAAAGCTAGTTATTATCCAAAATGGAACCCAATTTACACCGATGCTGACTTGGCCAGCTTCAAATTTTCACCCTTTGCCTAGAGATTCAGTTCTTTTCAGCAGACAAAGAGCCATGCAAAGGAGTTCACCTAAGTCCTCCCTGTGTAAAAGAGCCTTGTTGGCCATGCTGTCTGTCATCCGTCCAGCAGAGCCAGAATAATCCTGAGCTCATTGTCAATACATAAATGTTATCTTTTGGATTACAAAGCTACACACTGACATACAGGTATGTGAAGTGATCCGTATCTGTTCAGCACATACAAGATGGTTATCTTGGCTGCAGTCATCTTAAAAAGTAGAATGAAATTTGTGTCTTTTTAACATGAAGGGCTGAGATGGAACTATTCTCTGTGGTTCTGTGTTAGGTTCATTTAAAGAACCAAGTCTGCCCTGCTGTCTTGTTTTAATGGCTTAGGACAGATGGAATTTTAATTGTATAGATGCATCAGATACTCTGGAAGGAAACCAGATCTTTCCCCCTTAGAATTTTGTAGAGGATTCAAGTAATAGGAATGAATGTGAATCAGTGAGCACATATTTCATTATGACAGGGGAAAACAGTGTCAATATTTGGTTCGAGAGCTTTTCACTCTTAGAAGAGCACTTGTAGGACCATGTAAGGCAAAATAAAACCCCACAAAGAGCATTTTTGAGGGTCAGTAGAGATCATAAAATATTCTAGCACAGAAGTCACAAGGCCATTAAAGTCTTAACTACTCCACAATGTGAAAAATGTCCCAGTGAGGCTTCCCACACTAAGCGAGGTCACCATGGAAGGCACATTTGAGTCTGTTTATCTCCATTTGGAATGACACATGACTACAGTCACATTTAGTCTCATTACTGCTGAAGTGTGAAGTGTCCACTTGGAAAGAATGCAGTCTTCCACACATAAGAATTGCTGTGTTCTGAGATGTGGGGTCAGCGATGTGGTTGGATGCTTTTTAGGAGATTAACATCGAACACGTTTTCTGCAAAGCCTGTTCAACACATCAAGTTAACAACTTGGTGCCAGCCTTCAGAGACCCAGGGAACATGAGTCATGTGCTGTTCTCTGGATTTCCAGGACCCCAATGACCTCCCCCTCCCCTTCTCACATGGGGGACCCGGATTTTCAAATAAGAATGATACATATGTTGTTATCCAGCCCAGGTCGATGAAATCGACTTCTATTCTAGTGATCCCTTCTTAGCATGAATAGGCAGTCTGTAGGTTACAGTCCCTATGACCCATTTCTAGGACAGCTAATCAGCTAATTTCCTTTTGTCCAAATATCTCTATAATCCTTCACATTCTCACTGTGAAAACTTATGTGGCTTTTCTCATGTGTAAATTGTACCTTCTTTCCTTTCCCTCTCCAGAGTTTTGACTTGGAAATGTGTGGCTTTTGTGGTTGTACAAATGAATTTCATTGGCTCTTGATATTTTCTCTGCTTCTAAGGAACACATACTTCTGGTCCTGACAAGTAAGGAGGAAAGATTTAAATAAAGGGAATATATCAAATTAGTCTAAAGAATTTTCAGTGTGATCTTTCCCTTAGTTATCTTGTTCTTTCTTCGCGTTAGACAACTCCATAGACTTTACATCCTAACGAAATTAATATTTTCCACTTAAGAGTCCATCTTCTTAAACTGTGCTTGGATTACTAAGTTTTTAAAAGAAAAAATATAGCTTAGAATAAAAGTTTCATGCTTTCTCAAGAGACTGGGTTAATCTAGGGTAGCTGGGTAGGAAAGGAAATACTTCACCTGTCATAGGACAGGAATGGAATGGTTAACACCCCCCATCTTCATTTTAAATCAGACCATTGAATTAAGGGTCACCCCTAATCCTAACTTCCTGACAAGAGGATTCCATGATCTCTCTGTCATCTGTGTCACTAGTTACCAGCTCTGTAAATATCCTATCCCAACGTATTTTGCTTCCGTTTGTCAGTTAAACATTCACTCTTATAAGTAGGAAACACTGGGTCATCCTCATAGATAACTCTCTCCTTATGATTGTAGTTGGGGTAGAGAATAGTACCCTGCAGGAATCTTGTATCTCCTGTCCCCTCTCCCCACCTTTGACACATATAGAAGTGGTTCTCCAAGTGTGGTCCAAAGATCAGCTGCATCAGCCTCTCCTGGGAATTGTTAGGCGTGCACATTTGGACCGCACCCCAGACCTACTAAGTCAGAAGTTCCAGGGGTGGGCCCAGAAATTTGTTTTAATTGACCTTCCAGATAGTTCTGATGTGTGCAAGGTTTGGGAACCCTTGCTGTATAGGAAGTTGGGGAGAGGCAGTCATAAAGGAGAGAGGACAACTCAGACCATCCTGGGAAGGGCAGACTGTGTCTTCCATCACACTTCAAGTGCATCTTGAAGACAACAATGGGATGCAGCCATACTCCACCTCATCCTTGTGAAGGATCCTAGTTCTTTTATGTGTCAGTAACCTATGTGAATCAGTGAGCACATATTTCATTATGACTGGGGAAACCAATGTCAATATTTGGTTTCAGAGCTTTTCACTTTTAGAAGAACAATTTTTTTTTGATTTTTAAGTTTTTGAGAGCGAGAGGGAGCATGTGAGCAAGCAGGGGAGGGGCAGAGAGAGAGAGACAGAGAGAGAGAGACAGAGAGGGAGAAAGAGAGAGAATCCCCAGCAGGCTCCGTGCTGCTGTCATCACAGAGCCCAGCGTGGGGCTCAGTCTCACGAACTGTGAGATGATGACCTGAGCTGAGATCAAGATCAGGCCCTTAACCAACTGAGTCACCCAGGTGCCCCTAACCTAAAGTCTTTAAATGTTAAAGTGGAAGAAAATAAATACACATATAAAGAATTGCAGTTATAATTAAAGTCAGCTTGTGCTTTTGGTGGGTAGAAGACAAACTTCTATAAAGTCTGAACGTTCACTGATGAATGGAGAAGCTTTTTGCAAATAGACCTGCTAATCATGCACACTTCATTGACGAAAAAAGGCACAGTGCCCCCTGTGGTGGGCGGAGCACACTGCAGTCTTATCAAAACCAATTGCCTGGGATTTCTGGGCCCCAGTTCACTTTTCAAGACTGCATGTTCTGAATTATCAATTTTAAATTTCACATTTATTCTTAGGACATGGGAGGACTAAAGAAGATATAGATGGTTCCTGAAACAGCTTTCCTCTTCCTTTCCAAAAGACACTGAACGTGTCAGATTTTATTTACCTTGAAAGAGCAAGGCAGGCACATATTCACCTACTGTGATCACAAGCATCCACTTTGCATTAGCACTCCTGGGTCTTGAGACTCCTGAGAACTTGTGGCCATAAATAGATTTTTTTTTTTTTAAATAAAAGGCTTCGGCAGGGTCCCTGTTTGTTCTAATGGGTGTACAGCACAGAAATATACTCTGCTTAAAATGGCTGTGTTGATAAAGATTTAAAAGCTATGGCTTAAACATTCATCCGTAGATCCTGTAAACTTTTGGCTTGCATTTATTTAAATGGAACTCTCTGGTAGCTTTTTGCAACCTGTATTAAACTCATTGGAATGAACAGGGAAAGAGATATCATATGTTTCCTGAACCTTTCCTGGGTCAGGAAAAAGCTGTTGTTCAAGGGGTTAATGGTGTCCAAACCTTATTTATGTTTGTGTGATTAGGGATGTGCAAAATGTGCCTCTTTGCACTCAGTCCAGGTTTGTGGAAGATTAGCTGTTCTAAACAGAAATGGAAGAACGGCCCAGAAGAATTGGAAAAAGAATGCGTAGCATGAGCAACAGGCTTGTTTTTTTTTTTTTTTTTTCTTCTGTGTGTGGCTGTGTAGAGGCGGAAGGGGATGAAATGTGGTTTAAAAATTAAATGCAGACTAACTGCTCTCCTCTGAGAAATGCCAGAAAACATTTAATCCAGGAGATACTCCCGACCAGTGACCACATTCCACCCGCCACCATTCAGTGGAAATCTTCAGACTCTGTAAGATAGACTGACACAGTTATTACTGCAAATGCTATTTGTTGTTTTTTAGGGTTTATAGCCCAATGGGTGAACAGTGTGTGATTGTGTTTGAATTTATACCACACTCAGCTTGAGAAAAAGCCCGTGTGTCTAAACCAGCCTAATTGGGTTGAATGCTTAGGAAGTTTCTAGGGAATAAAACATTATCAAAGACAGCAAAATCAAAGGAAATGGAATCTGATCATGAAAATATATTGTATTAGTTCTCCAAAATCTCCTCCACGGTGAGATCAGTTAGTCATATATTTGTTGGCCACTTGATTATGTACACAGCTAGATGTGGTTAGCCCAAGGTATTTAAGCCATTTAAAAATATATGTATACAAATATGTTTACATTTCCTGCTCTACAAATTCCCAAAGTTGGGTCTAACTTTCTTGGTTAATTGTATGTACTGATAGAAAAAAAAAAAAACACGTTTATTTGGCTCACCGAAGAATGTGAATTAAACATTTCCTGTATGCCAGGTTGTTCACCTTATCCATAAATAGCAAAATGGTTCCATTCAAGTTGTGTGATCCTCAAAATTTAAGAGCACAGCTACATAGCACCATAGAATCTTTTTTTTTAATATATATTTTTTAAACATTTATTTATTTTTTGGAGAGAGAGAGGAGACAGAGTGTGAGCAGCTGAGGGACAGAGAGAGAGGGAGACACAGAATCCAAAGCCAGGCTCCAGGCTCTGAGCTGTCAGCACAGAACCCGACTCAGGGCTTGAACTCACAAACTGCAAGGTTATGACCTAAGCTGAAGTTGGATGCTTAACCCACTGAGCCACCCAGGTGCCCTGCATCATAAGAATCTTAAAGCTCCAAGGGATGTTCGAGAACATCCAGCTCAGTATCCTAAATTATAGATGAGCACACTGAGCTTAGCCTAGTGGCTGTCCCAAGACTACAGAGGCAGCTGGGGGAATAGCCAAGCACAGGGGCCATGTTGCTTCCCTCAGGGTGGATACCCTTATGAGCACCAAACTCTTGCTGAGGCTCTGACTTGGCTCTAGCCCCTGTGCCAGATTCCGTGACTAAATAGAAGAAATCAAAAGTCCCTGTCCCTGAGGAGCTCACATGCAGTCTTGTATTTGTCTTAGATCTTTCTTCCTTGAATATTACAAAGTAGAAGCTTATGAAGTGTGAAAATTAACCAGAGGATCCGTTAAGATTGTTTTCTGAGGGATTATACGTAATGGTTGCGCTTGTATTTTACCAGAAGTGTTTATAAGGCGTTAAAATACATTCATTCTCGAGAAAAGGGAATTCTCAGGGTGTAGGAGAGAGGCTTTGCTGTCACCTAAGCCAGCTCTGAAGCCCTGGTGGCAGGGGGTTTGAGATGAAGCGTGCTTGCCGTGTGTTCCCATGGGGACAGCAACAGTGTGGAGCCGATGACTCGCGCTGGAGTTCTGACCCAGCCACAGCCATACTTTGAAACCCCAGAGTCTGACAGAGGCCCCCCGATGCTGCTTTTCCCTTGACTGGAAAATGCCACGGTCCAGGGCCTGGAAAGTGTGCTGTTACCTCCGTACAGCTCCCAATTCGGGACTAGAGCCCTATTTAGTAAATGAGGTGTGCATGCTAAATGGGGTCAAAGGTCAGCATGTAAACAGGAGTGCGGTCTTCTCAAGAAGGCCCCCGCCTGTCACAGGCTCTTGACACCTTCTTAGGCCTCAGTTACTGTAACTATGATTTCTGAGTGAACAGATCTACACCTCACCCCAGCGGATCCTGTCCCCAGAAGCCCGGGACATCCCCTCTAACATGCTCAGTGTTCCTGGCTCTTCTGGAAGCGTGAATGGGGCCAGTCCCAGCAGCAAGAGTCAGAGGGGCATGGAGGTCATCAGGGGCGAAGACTCGGGGTATCTGGTGGGTTGTGGGGTAAGACACACTTGCTTGATGGGTAAAATGACGGGAGGAAGAAATCAATGGTGGAGGAGGAGATGGAAAAGAATATTTGGGAGGAAGGTCTGATTTGTAGGGATAATCGTTGGCCTGGTAACTAGTTGCCATGGGGATGGGCCCCCTGTTAGGGCCAATGTATATGCCCTAGAGAAAAGCCTTCTCAGCTGGCAGTTTCTGACCCGCTCTAATCGAAACAGCTTGATTAAGGAAACTTTGTTTATAAAGCACTCTGCGTTCAGAAATAGGGTCTAAGTTCAGGGTAGTATTCTTTTCTGCTCGTGCATTTGACTGTAACAGGAGGCATTTTGCGCATGTAATACAGGGTATAATTTGACCTAATTGATTCCAGGCCTCATCATTGTCTCCCGAACATCTATCCCCTCCTTTCTTCAAATGGGTTCTCTTTTCCCTTGGCTCAACTTTTCCAGTTAAACTCTGGCAGTGGTGAGAACTCTCTCTTCAGGTAACTTCTGTAATGGAAGCACCGAATTTTCTTTTGGGGCGGTAGAAGCCTCTGATGATGAAAACACTTCATGTTTTTGTCTTCAAATTAGGTTCCTTAACTAAAAGAAAAAAAGCCCATAGATATGAAATTCCTGCTCTGAGATGGTTATAAGAGAATAGGGTGGTGCCTCTCTGCTCAGAGCTTTATGTCAACACAGGCAGGTGTTCAAACGGAGAAAACAGGGTGGGGGTGGCAAGCCAGGACTGAGATTCCAAATTCAACATAGATTTGGTTGTTTTGGGTTAGGGTTGAGTTAGATCAAGGGTACATCTTCTATACTTTGATAGAACTGTGTTATAATTGGATTGAGAAAATGGAAGGGTGTTAAGGAAAGGAAATAAGAGGTGAATCTGTTTGCTTCTTCTCGGGACTGATAGTGAATTCATTCCAGATAATAAGGATCTACTTGAAACTTTCAGTCTTAGAAAAATTTTCCTTTTATTTGCTTGAAGAACACTACCCATTCCAGTACTTTCGAACACTGGCCTGAACCTCAGACACGTTTTGAAATTCAGTAGTCTTTGGGCGACAGGGAGATCTCCAAAATTAAACCATTACAAAATTAAACTGGATGGAAATAAATATGACTATTTAACTTGTCTCTGGATGGAGAAATGCTTGTTCCAGCTGTAAAGTAATATGAGATTGTATAATGTATTTGTACTCCTATACATATTACTTACACATACATATCGGGAAATATATACCTACAGAACAGACGAGATAAACTTTCAAAATCTCACTTATGTCAAAATATAAACAATACATTTGTGGTATTAGCCCTTTAGATAGACATCAAATCTGACAAAAAGCTAGTCTTTTATAAGGAACCCATGAATATCATGAAGTAAAATACTGAAATTGATGTTAAAATGTGCAGAAGGCACGAAAAGAGATCGAGAAAGAATTGTGAATATGTGTGGTGTACTTTCGAGCACCCTTTCAGAGTATGGTGAACTGGCCTGCTTCTGTGGACCCACATGAGGACGCCCCCCCCCCCCACCTCTGGTCTGTGCATTTTTCTGAGCAGCTGCTCTCAGTGGATTGGGTCCCTGGCCATGTCTCCGTGTTTTCAATGATTGCCGGGAAGGTTGAACACCATCCTTAGCATGGGGAAAGATCTTAATGTCACATAGTTTATACACCTCTGGTTTTCTTTCCTCTTTCCCTGTTTTCTTATTTATTAATTTTTTAAGTGTATTTTTGAGGGGGAGGGGCAGAGAGGGAGGGGGAGAGAGAGTCCCAAGAAGGCTCTGCACTCTCAGCACCTATCAGCCTCTAGCCCTACACGGGGCTCAGTCTCACGAACGTGAGATCATGACCTGAGCTGAAATCAAGAGGTGGGTGCTCAACTGACTGGGCTACCCAGCTGTCCCACTCACTTATTAATTTTTAACTTGATATAGGGCTTTATTTTGTAAACCATCTCAAATACGTTTATTTATTTTTATTTTTTTTCCTCAAATACTCTTTAAAAAATGACGTAGGTTTTGGGGCGCCTGGGTGGCTCAGCTGGTTAAATGTCCAACTCTTGATTTCAACTGGGGTCATGATTTCACAGTTGGTGAGATTTAGCCCTGCATCAGGCTCTGTGCTGATTTCGCGGAGACTGCTTGGGATCGTCTCTCTCCTTCTCTCTTTTCCCCTCCCCGCTCTCCCCAAATAAATAAAATAAACTTTATAAAAACATGAAATGACATAGGTTTTAAGTAAATCCTTAGTAAAACGCTTTTTAACGCTTGTACAGATATTCCATAGCATTCCTCTACAGTCTGTCTCTGGAATTCTCTTGGTTTTGTACACCTGAGTTGTGAAAAGTTGTATATGTAAATAGCTAGCTGTATGATGACACCTCCCCTCCTCCCGTTACTACCCACCTCCCCATTCTCCGGGGGTGTGTGTGGGGGGGTGGGCGCTTGAGTGAAAACCCAGCTGTTCTTGTTTAGTGGCACCACCTGATGGCCAGTTTGAGGGACTCCAGCTATTCAGATTCTTCCTCACAGGTAAGAGGTGTCAGCTTCTACGTGCCAGGCCAAGCGCAGCTATTTAGGTCCTCCCACCAGCTTTCTGGGCTGTGTGTAATTATTTCTATTTACAGATGGGGACACACAGAAATTAAGTAACTTGACGAAATTGATGACAGAGCTAAGATTTGAATCTAAGTCAGCCAGTGTATTAGTTTTCTTCTGCTACATAACAAATTATCACAAACTTAGGGCCTCAAGACAATCTCCATTTGTCAGCTCACTGTTGTATAGATCAGAAATCTGGGGGGCATGGCTGGGTACTCCTCTTGGGGCCTCACAAGGCTGAAATCCAGATACTGGCCAAGCTGGCCTCTTACCTGAAAGCTGGAGAAGTATCTACCTTGAAGTTTATACACAGTTTTGAAAGAATTCATTTCCTTGTGGTTGTAGGACTGAGGTCCCCATTTTCTTGCTGGCTTCCAGCCAGGGCTGCCTGGGATTCTAGAAGCCATCCCCATTCCTCAACAGGTGGTCCCCTCCATCTTCAGGGCCCATGGTGGCACATCATGCCTGGAATCTCTGATTTCCACTTCTGCCACCAGCTGAAGAAGACTGCTTTTTAAAATTTTTTTTTAAATTTTTTTTGAGAGACAGAGTGGGAGCAGGGGAGGGGCAGAGAGAGAGGGAGACACAGAATCTGAAGCAGGCTCCAGGCTCTGAGCTGTCAGCGCAGAGCCTGACATGGGGTTTGAACTCACGTACTGCGAGATCATGACCTGAGCTGCAGTTGGATGCCTAACCAACTGAGCCACCCAGGCACCCCTGGAGAAAACTGCTTTTAAAGGGCTTCTAGGATTACATGAGGCTCTCACTGATAATCTCCCCTTGATTAACTCAAAGTCAACTGGTTAGTAACCTTAATTACATCTTGCCAGGTCATGTGACATAATCAGGGCATGGTATCTCATCATTTTACAGTCCTAGGGCTTAGGGCAGATAGTGTCAAGGATCCACTTTAGGATTTGCCTACCATAGCCCATGCCAAAAACTCTGGACTTTTCTTGATCCTTAAGATGGTACTTATCATATTCCCCATTTCTGTCTTTCTTTTGTTCACCAGCTTCTGTTGTTCTTTCATTTTATTTCAGGAATTTTTAATTCTTTTGCATAAAGTGCACACATCCTCTTAATCCTTTTACACCACCCCTGAATCTTTCAGTAGCAAACATAGGGAGTCTCTCCATCTTGTCTTTCTCTTTGTATCTGTTTCTTTGTTCAGACCATCAGGAGGAGAAATGTAGTCTGAAAGTCTGTTGTCTCTAAGGCAAATATCTTGATCTCTTAGTGCCTTAGTTATCTCATTTGGTGGTAACTAATGTGACTTTGTTAACCTGTTTGAGGTATAAAATGAGCTCACTTCATGTTTTGTTTTGGTTTTTTTTTACCATTCAAATTATGTGATGCCAGGCTCCCAAGTCACCAATTGTAAGACTGTTCTCCCCTTTCTGGGGTCCCTTCTCTCCTGGTAAACATAAGAACTCCTAGGATATAATCAAGGGATCAGCCTCACCAAGCAATTAGAGCCTTTACTCAAAGTGCTTCCTGGAAGACTTGCATTTCAGACCTCCACCAAGTGCTGTGGGACCAAAACATTGATGAACTGATGAATGTGGAAATAATTTTGGATATGTGGTGCCTACCTCTATGAACGCAGGATAGCAGTGTGGTTAAGAGCACAGACTTTGCAATAAAAATATCTGGACTGGAGAGCACCCGGGTGGCTCAGTCGGTTAAGCATCCAGCTCTTGATTTTAGCTCAGGTCATGATCTCAAAGTTGCGTCAGGCTCTGCACTAACAGTGAGGATTGTGCTTGGGATTCTCTCTCTCTGGCCCTCCCACATGCTTGCTCACTCTCTTTCTCAAAAAAAAAAAAAAAAAAATCTGGACTGGAATCCTGGCTCTGACACTGATAAGCTTTAGGAATTAGGGCAAATTTCTCATCAGTAAGTTAATATTGAGAGTTGCAAAAACCAGACTAGGTGTTTGTAGACCTAGCACTGCTTGGTACATAATAAGGGTTCAATAAATAATAGCGCTTATTATTTTGCTAAGAATTAATGGTGGCAATAATAATGCTATAGTCTTGGTTGAAATTACATTTAGAATGAAACATTTTAAAGGTTAAAATGATCATAGAATTATAAATTGAGTCATAAATTAATACTAAATTTTTAAAAATAGAGAATACACACTACAATAAGGTCTTTCAGAATGGAGGAAAATGGCTTGGTTCATTCCGACTACAATAATAAGCATTTAACAGCAAAGATATGCTTAGTATTAACATTTTCCTTTGTTTCCAGTTGCTGGACTTCCTAATACAACTTATTTATCCAAAAATAGAACAAGAGGAAATAGAACATAGCATAGAAATAGTAGTTCTGGCTGGAAACCAAATGGTTGGCAGGCGAATTTTACTAATCATTTCTGTATTGATATGGTTTAAGCTGTGCTTGCTGGCAAAATGGTTACAGGCTGACTTTGTGACGCTTCGGGGTGGGGTTGTGCTTCTATGTTAGGGCATTTCCGACAGTGAGGCCTTAGGGAAGTCCTACCCGCTGGGTTGCGAAGCCATCCATTAGTAAGACGGAAAACTGCTAGAGAGACTTGTGTGTATGTTTTCCTGATGAATTTTTTAGAAAAGGAAGAGGGAAAGGTGGGAAAAGAGACAAATTAGAGGAGGTGGGTACAGACCTTGGCATTGACATTTAGGTAATGCCTGGGCCCTTTTCATCCTCTCAAGTCAAAGAATGATGCTCTCCCCATTTTAAAAGTAAGCAAGTGGCTCAGAGGTCAAATAGCTCTCAAAGGTCACATGAATTGCTAGGTGAGAGAGCTGAATTTAAACATAAATCTGACCACAAAACCTATGCATTTTTTTTGCAGATACAGTTTTGGTTTCTGACCTAAAGTAAAATTCATAATTAGGAAAACGTCAATATATTTCACCATGTTTCATGTTGAAACAATATTTGAAAGATCCCTCCCAGTAGAATGTCTCTCAAAGTCTTATCCATAATTACATTTTCTGTCCTTGCTGACCCTTATTTTAGACTGACTAATTAAACTGAGGACTAGTTCAACTTGATTAGAGCACATTAGCACATCAGAGTATGTTGTTTGTTTGGGTTGTGGTGGATTCTGGTTTTACTTTTTTCTGTTAATGTCAGGTTTCCTTAAGGAGGTTATATATTAGGTTAAAAAAAGAAAATCCACCATGACATTAGGGGAAAATACTACAGAATGCTATAGAAGCAAGAAATTATTGCTGTACTGTGCCTGACACCAGTTATTAGCTGATTGGTCTTTTTGTTATGGTAATGCTTCAGTTACTAAGATCAGATCCTTCAGTTCACCAGGCAGGTCTAGCATTCTGGAGCCATACTTAGAGTAAAGAGATGAATAAACTCAAAAACAGAAGCAAGCCTTGGGTCTCTCACATCCCCAGCATCACTTTCACTTGACGAAACCAACTTTTAGGCAGATCCTTGGCCAACCAAGTATTCTGTCAAATTAAAAAAAAAAAAAAAAGTCTGGTCTTTGAACTTTACCACTTGCAAGGTGGTTTTTCATGTGTCCGTGAGCTCATTTGATTCTTGCATTTTTTCATTTTGGTGAGGGAGCTAAGCATATGCTCTGGTCTTGTGATCTTTGGGGTTCTTTCAACCAAATGACCTTGTTTCTGTCTTACCTTTCTTAGTGAATGCTAATGTGGGTATTCTGTATGAGCTTCGATCATTGTATGTTTTAGCAAAGCAGAAAGCTGTCTCATGTTTTAAAGCTGAATTATAGGTGCTTTTAGAAGTTTTACTTAAAGTTTTTATCAAGTTCCCATCAGCTGAGGATTAGCTGAATCTCATGTGGAATACTAGATGATCCCAGACACCTCCTGTAATGATAGAAACGTAGCGTTGGAATGAAGGGGCTTTGGGAATCATCCTGGACAGCCATCTCATGTAGCAAAGTGAGGAAGTGGAAGTCCTGAGTGTCAGGCCCTTTGTCTGATGTTGCTCAGCCAGCTGGTCCCCATCTGTTATGGGTAATCACGTTAGGGATCCAACAGGTGAGTAAATTTAGCTCGTGTCTCCATGCCCGCACATTGTTTTTTTAGCACATTTGTAATTGGACTGTTTCCTCAAAAAATTTTTAAAAAGCATAAAACGGACTAAATCCATGGCTTAGACTGTTTGGTTCTGCTGATTTTTCTCAGAATTTACAAGACACAGAGAATTGCAGTAGATCAAAAATAGGCAAATAGGAACAAGTTAGAGCTAGGTCAGCTTCCCAGATTTCCTAATCTCACTGCCATAGAGGTATAAAAACATTGCTAAGCATTTCTCTTTTTTGTAGGACAAGAGTGGCAACGCTGTATTTGTTTTATACTTTTGGGACAATTTCTATTCTGCTGAAGGGGATTTGGGAAAAAAAAGAAGAGATTCTGGGATTTTGAATAGTCCTTGTTGAATCATATTATTTAACTTATTACCACCCCTTGTGGGATATTTCAGCACTTCTAACTCTGATTTGGGGAGTTTTTTTTCCCCCCAAACTTGCTAGCAGCTGTAGGCAATAACCAACATCTTTGTATAACTTGCATTTTGTCAACATACACAACGGGAGCGAGGGCTTTATTGTGGCCTGGTGCTTTCAAAGATTTCCTTTTTCCGTAGGCAAGCACTGTCTGCAATCAAACACTAATCATATAGCAGCCGCCAAAGGGCAAAGCTTGTAGCTGGCTTGGTCAAGGTCACAGAGCCAAGAGTACTGACTCTTCTCGAATGAGGAAGCCCCATTCTGGGCTTGGGCTTCTGGAGCCTGGCTCCATGCCCTTTGTTTGCTAAGTGAACAGGGGATACAGCTCCTCATGGTCTTTGGGACCATGTCACATAGGACTGCCAGGTCAGAGGTCCTACAACCTGCGGCAGAGGTCATTTGTCGACATGTTGATAATATCAAAACAGGAAAAGGCCATCCCTCTCTGGGGAAAAGGAGAGCCTTTAATGAGCTGATGATTGCATTGTGTAAAAACAGAAACACACGAAATTGGCAAGATGCTCCTTTCATGTTTCAGAGAGGGATATCCCCTGTCCAGCCAGGGCAAGTTGTGAGCACATGAGTACTCAGAGGGAGAAAGCTCACTCGTGATGACAAGGTGAATTGTAAGAATTGGCTGGAAAAGAAAATCAGGGAAAGAAAGTGACCAGGTGTGACCAGGTACACGTGTAGGGGTGTGTGTGTGTGTGTGTGTGTGTGTGTGTGTGAGAGAGAGAGAGATTCTGTGTGTGAGTCTGCGTGTGTGCATGCCTGCGCTTGTGTCCACATGTGCTCTCCAGTCCGGGCATCTTCTGGATCCTGAGATTTTACTGAAGTTGATAGCCTAAGGCCTTAGGTGACCAGCTCACCCTAGTTTGCCTGGAACCATCCTGGTTTTAGCACTAAAAGGCTGCATTCTGGGAAATCCCTCCGTGTTGGGCGTACCGGCATGGGTGGTCACTATACACCTTACTCATCATGCTTAAGGTCCAGCTGGTGAGAATGATCCAGAGGAAACGCAAACCTGGTATGACTGCATCCCTATTTCATTGTCTCATTGTTCACAGTTCACTGGCTGGGATTCATCCGGGTCAGTTTATGGGCTAATGCTTTAGCCATGGTAGGCCTGACAAGAGTATGTTGACTGTCAGATCTGGAGGTCCAGCGGTTGTTTAAACTTGAATTTGACAAATAGGCAGGAGAGTGAAAAAGGGAAAGTAGGGTGAGAGGAAGGAAGCGAGGACTGGGGGTGGCACGCAGGCCCCAGGGCCCTGTTGACAGGCCTCAGCAGTGTTCCCAGACCAAAATGAGGCCAATTGTGGGAACTCAGAATCTGTTCTGAAAATCATTTTTAGTTGTATTTAATTTTTTTTTCACTTACAATATTCGTCCCAAACTCAGCATGTAAATGAAGATGGCCTTTCAATCCTAAATGTTGTTTTTCCATCATCCAGCTGGAGTTGAGGTAATACTGTGATTTTCACCAAGAAACAGAAGCTACATTTTCTTTCTTTCTTTTTTTTGGTGGCAGAGTTAACATAAATTGGACTACGGTGAGTAATCTTTTTATCAGATGGGAAAGAGGCATTCCAACTATGTTTCTAGTCATCTGAGAGTATTTAGCTTTGAGAAATAAAGTGAAAGTTTGGTGCAATCGGGTGCATTTGTGGTCCATTTAATGTTTTTGTTTTAAAAAATGTATTTTTATTAGAAATAAAATATATTGGGAACAATAAAATATCATAAAATAGAGATAACCAAAACTAAGGAAATAGAAATTATCCATAATCCTGTCATCCCAGCTGACTAGTTTGTTGTATACACCCATTCAGTCTTTGGAAAAGTGGGTGTATGTGTGTACATTTTAATATATGTATGTGCATACAAACGGTGTCACTCCATATAGTGTTTTATAAATAGACGCTTTTTAAAGGTTTGTTCTTTTTATGAATTTATTTATTTTGAGAGAGAGACAGTAGGGGAGGGGCAGAGAGAGAGAGGGAGAGAGAGAGAGAATCCCAAGCAGGCTTGAGGCTGTCAGCACAGAACCTGATGCCGGGCTCAAACCCACGAACTGCGAGATCATGACCTGAGCCGAAGTTGGATGCTTAACTTATGGAGCCACCCAGGCGCCCCGCTTGTGATGAGAACTTTTAAGGTCCACTTTTGGGGCACCTGGGTGGCTCCATTGGTTGAGCGTCCAACTTCAGCTCAGGTCATGATTTCACGGTTTGTGGGTTCGAGCCCCACTTTGGGCTCCGTGCTGACAGCTCAGAGCCTGGAGCTTGCTTCCGATTCTGTGTCTCCCTCTCTCTCTCTGCCCCTCCCCTGCTCGTGCTCTGCTCTCTCTCTCTCTCAAAAATAAATAAACATTAAAAAATATTTCTAAAAATTAAAAGAAAAAAGAGATCTACTTTCTTAGCAAGTTCCAGATACACAATACAGGTTGGTCCTTTTTTGTTACTAAGATTGCTTTGGGTTTTGCGGCATTTACAAGCTCTTACCTGTAGCCGATGACATCAGACCCGGGGGGGTTTGTGATGGGTTGAGAAGCTCAGAAGCTCTTTGGGTCTCAAGACTTGCTGATGACTGAATGCCCTTTTTTACTTCCTGTAGTCCTTCCTCTTTTTCCACCCAAAAAAGGTTGTATCTGGGAGCTCTTCTAGCCCTGTGGTTGCTTTGTGACCCAGGCACTGAAAGCATATATAGTGTGTATGTTCCCTGAGGGAGTCAGGTGGAGGACAGAGCCAGCACCTGACCTGTCAGCTCATTCCCTGAGGCAGATGAGCTTGTTGGATGGGGGAAGGCACATTCGCTAGTCATTAAATGATTCCTTCATCTTTTACGTTTCCCCAAGAGCCTTTGGCCCATTGGATGTAACTCTGCCTATTGTGGGTTATTTCCCCTTGTGTTCCTTTATTCTGGGGAAACGTCAACATGCTTGAACTGAATAGGATGCCCAGGCTTCTTGTCACTTTCTGTCTCACTCTCCATCCAGGTCTGGCTGTGAGGTTTGGGGTCCTGGGGTCGGACTCTCCTGTCCCCACCTGAGGGCTGGCTTCTCCTGGTCTGAGTGGGAGAACTGTAGGGCTCTTGCATTGTGTCCATCAAGACTGCAGAACCTGGGTCACCTCTGGTGCCATCTGTGTCCCCAGAATCTCTCCTGTAACTACCTTGGTCACCATGGTGTGATGAGACTGCTTGGGTTTGGAGTCAGGTCCCAGTTGTGTCCTTATCAGTCACGTGACCTTGAGCAGGTTTCTTCTGTCTTTGAGAGTCTGCTTCCCCAGATGTGCTGTGTGTGTGGTAACAGTGACTGCTGCATGTGGGCATCAGGAAGAGTGGGTGAGATGACGCATGTACCCCACTTGGCAGACTATTTGGCCCACAATCTGTTCTCAATGTATTCTTATTTAAACAAAAAATTCTCTCCTTTCCAGGAATATTTGACCCTAGGTGCACAAAAAAGGGATCTATGGGGGCGCCTGGGTGGCTCAGTAGGTTGAGCATCTGACTTGATTTTGGCTGAAGTCATGATCCCAGGGTCGTGGGATAGAGCCCGCATTGGCGTGGAGCCTACTTGAAATTCTATCTCTCTCTCTTTCTCTCTCTAAAAAAGAAAAAGGGGGGGCGCCTAGGTGGCGCAGTTGGTTAAGCGTCCGACTTCAGCCAGGTCACGATCTCGCGGTCCGTGAGTTCAAGCCCCGTGTCAGGCTCTGGGCTGATGGCTCAGAGCCTGGAGCCTGTTTCCGATTCTGTGTCTCCCTCTCTCTCTGCCCCTCCCCCGTTCATGCTCTGTCTCTCTCTGTCCTAAAAATAAATAAACGTTGAAAAAAAATTTTTTTAAAAGAAAAAGGGGATCTGTGAAAGGACTGGCTGTTTGGGGAAAGTCACTGGGAATGAGATGTAACCTAACATAGAGCCTATGGTTATGAATTTCACCTTTCTACCCGCCCTCCTCCCTGTGCAACCAAGGACTGACTGAAGGTCATCCCCGACTGTGGAAAGGAATTTTTTTAATGTGTTTTCCACAGCACAGAGCCCAACATGAGGCTCGAACTCACCAACTGTGAGATCATGACCTGAGCCATCACCAAGAGTCAGAAGCATAACTGACTGAGACGCCCAGGTGCCCCAAGGAATTTTTTTTTCAATGTCACTAGCTCAGCAGACAGTGGCTTTTTAAAGAAAAAAGTCTATTTAGTTTTAGTAATCTCTGCACCCAACGTGGGGCTCGAACTCATGACCCCAAGATCAAGAGTCGCATGCAGTCCTGACAGAGCCAGCCAGGCACCCCCGGGAAGGACTTTTTCAGGGGACTATGGCATTTGGCACGGGAGGCAGGCTGCAGGGACCAGTGGTGCTTTCTTTCCTCTGTCCTCTTTGGGGTGTTTGGTCAGGTTCCTGAAGCTTTCCTTCTCACCACATCACTTCCTAACACCTGGAGCCCTGTTCTCGCTGCCTCAACTCCACCCCATCACCGCTCCATGGACTTATTTCTGGGGCTTTTATTTTCATCCTGGGAGTGACTGTGGAAACACTGTCCTCCCGTCCCTCCGGCCTCACTCCAGTTGTGAGGTCCCTCATCTGCCCCCTCCCTCCTCTTACCGTGCTCCAACCCCCCCCACCTGCCACCCTTTTACCTCTCCCTCCTAATTGCTAGCACTCCTCTGGGAGCAGCGGTACAAAATGAAGCAAAATAGGACAGATTACCCAAAGAGTGGTGTGGCTTTCAAAAGCCCGAGTTACAGAAGTCAGCCGTGCCAGCATTCAGAAGGCTTTTGATGTGCTGGAATCTCAAGCCATAGCAACTAGCTCCTCCATGCCACTGAGTTCTGGAAACCACAGCGGGCCCTCAGCCCTGCAGTGGGATCAGGGCTAGCGCATTTGCTCCAGTGAATGTGCCCCCTCTTTTTTCTCTGGCATTGATTCACCGTCAAGTTCCGCAGTGTGGAATTTGCAGATTGCAGCAGGCCTGCTTGACCTTCTCTGTGACCATCAGTACCTTACGTTTTTCTATCCGACGTTCACCCTGATCTTCTTTTCTCCACGGAAAAAGTTTTAATGTGAGGGATTGCAGTGACCACAATGTGTTGTCAGCTGGGTTTTCTTGCACATCTACGCACCTTGCATCTCGGTTATAGGAAGTAGAGCTGCTGGAGTTATTGTTGACTCTGCTTTGTTCCAAGGCAAGTGGGCAAAAAGAAGTGAATGGTACCTTCCACTTAGAGTACTGTAGTTTACTCTTTCCAAAATGCTTCCACATCTTTGTCTCACTGAAGCATTGAACTTCAAGAGGCAGATGAATTATCATCTTTCTTTAGCCAATGGAGGAAATAAAATCAAAACTGTTATTCATGCACTTGAAAGAATTACTGACCATCACCCATGTACTGTGCAGAGTTCTAGTTGTTCAGGATATAAAAATGCCCAACACAAAGTTCTTGCATTCATGGAACATGCATTTTAAACAAATTCAGTATAATACCAGATTGGTGACAAATGCAGTGGAGGTCAACAAAACAGGCTTTTTAAGGGGACAGAGAGTAACTAGATGTGCTGTTACTGGTGGTCAGGGAAGATGGCCTGTCCAAGGAGATGGCATGTAAGCAGAAAGATAATGAGAAGTGAGAGAGTGAGCTGCATGGCCATCAGAATCAGAGCATTCTTGCTGAGGATGTATCAGGTGCAAAGGCCCTGTGGCAGGAATGTGCTTGGTGTGTTCATGATATTGCCCTATTGAGAAACTTCTTCAGTGGTACAAAATGAGGTCAGAGACCAAGTCAGAGACTAAATCAGGGCTTGGTGCATCACCCTGAGGATTTTGAATTCTATTCTGAAGAGGTTTTTGCTCTGAGACAGGAGGGTACTTTAGAGACTTAGGTGCTGGGGATGCGTCTGATCTATATTCCGAAGGAATCACTGTGGCTGCTGTGTAGACAATAGGCTGTAGGGCAAAGTAGAGTCAGAAAGTAGAGTCAGGTGACTGCCACCATAATTTAGGTAACAGATGGTGCTTGGGGAGGTGGTGAGCTGCTTGGAATCTGATCGATTTTGAAGATAGTACAGGTAGGCTGTTCCAGTGTCTTAGAGTCAGGTGTGAGACAGAGAGGAGCCAAATGCGGCTTTAAGCTCGGAGGAAGAATTCAAGAAGTGATACAATGTTGTTGTCGGCTGAAGGCAGGTCCAAACCTCCTGATTGACATGGATGTCCCCGTGTCTTTTCCAGAACTCTCTGAGTAAGGGTCAGTGAGTAGCAGGGCTCTCTGTCCGGCTTGGCCCCTTCTCCCTGTGGCCATTGTGAGCCTTCTAAGAATGGATGCAGCTGCGACCTTTCCCCCTCTTTCAAACCCACTTTTGACCACAGACATTTATTGACCCTTCCTGATTGGTACATAGTAGAGGGAGGACAGCAAGTTATTGCTGTGTAATCGTTTAATTTTGTTTAAGGTCATGGTGGAGGAGGGTGAGCTTAACCGAATATCCAGTTAAATAGTAATATACCATTTAGTGTATCTGTAGTATCTTTAAAAGCCCGCTAACAACCTTTAAAAAATTTTTTTAAATGTTTATTTATTTTTGAGAGCAAGAGAGACAAACACAACGCGAGCAGGGGAGGGGCGAGAGAGAGGGAGACACAGAATCTGAAGTAGGCTCTAGGCTCTGACTGTCAGCACAAAACCTGGCACGGGGCTCGAACCCAAGGGCCGCGAGATCATGACCTGAGCCGAAGTCAGATGCTTAACCAACCGAGCCACCAGGCACCTCTGGCTAACAACTTTACAGTGATTTCATGTGCAGATATGAACTATATAGAGGATGATCTGAAAATCCCAAAGGCTTATCCATACATGCCTTGTAGATCATAGATGTTCAGGAAGTATGTATTGAATTTAGTGATTTTTGAAGGTGAAGCATGTTGGCTTTTTTTCTGAAACATGCATATTTCAATTCTCTTTCCAATATTGGTAATTAGAGCCACACCTCACTTTCAGGTGGGATTAGTGTTGGTGTTTCTAGTACTTTGCCAGTGAGGAACTGACATGGGAACAAGTGGGAAATCAAAGAGCTGGTCTGGATGATGCCATTAGATCCTCCTCCCTGGAGCTGGGAAGGTGCCGGAGAATCTCACAGCTGGATCCCAGGCATCTGCCCTGGGGATCCACACGCTTGCTGCGCCGTTGAAAATGTGCAGACTTCAACCCATGTTCACCTTCTAGGGTCTTCTTTTGCTGTGGACTGGACTTTGTCAGGCCATGATAAAATCTGCTCATATCTGGTAATTTTTAGAATCGTAGTGGTTTCAAGGCACAAAGTGTTTCCCCAAGGTTTAATTTGAAGTATGCAATGCTTCTTCAACCATGTGGCTCTCAAAGACTCCATCTACTATAGACCAGTGGCAGCCTGTTGGGGAGCATTCCCCCATCATCTTATTCTTTCCTGTTGGCATTTTGGTTGAAGAGGGCTACAGAAAAGGCAGATTGTCCCCATTCTTATTTGTCACCCCATGCCACTGGCTGGTCACACTCTAGCCAAGAGGAGGGCTGAGGAGGATCCCAGAGACGGAGGGGGCTTGGGGTGTCCTGTGAGTTGAGGCCACATCACAGGGGCTGTGGATCCTTCCAGACTACTCAGGGAGGCTTGAGGCACATTGACAGTGGCTGTGCTGTTATATGTCATTCTCTCTCTAAGGCCCACTGGGTAGACGTCCTTCTTGATTCCTAAGGGCTATAAGGCAGCAGCTTCCTTTTTGTTATTCAAGAAGTAACTTTTAGCCAAGTCAAATACTTTCTGTAGGTGGCTTCCCATTCACTTTCTCTCATTCTTACTCTCCTCTATGGTGTATTTATCTCCCAGTAAGTGCAGAGGGCTGGCATGATCCCACACCCGGAGGGGCCTATGGAAATGCCTTTTGTCAGCCTGGGTTTGAATTACCTGAGGGCTCCTGACTTCGTTCGCGGTTTATTTTGCACTCAGCTCCTTACTGCCAACCTCTGGGCATCCAAAAGCTGTGAAAAGAGAAAGAAGAGAATTCAGACCATCAGTTGCACTGATTACTAATTGCTTTTGGCGGAAGGTTTCATGGGAGAGGCACTTCTGAGCAGAGATCGTTTGAGTAATGGCCCTTTTTCTTCTTCCCACTGTCCTCTTAACTTGGTTTGTCTGGTTATTGCCAAGACCAGGTAGGAAGAGAATAGGTTAGCAAGAGCCTGCATGAGATAAGTACCGCACGAGATACAGCACGACATAGTACCGCACCCTTAGCCACCCGAGTCGAGAGTGTAATGGATTCGGGCACTCACCCATTGAGTGGAGTGGGATGACACTTGGCTTTCCACGGCTACATGGTCGATCGCTTTTGTGGACACATGCTCCCTGACTTATGTGAGCTGTTCTTTGGGACCCCCAGTCAACCCCCATCCACTCATTTCCTCTCATTTTTTTTTTTTTTTTTTTTGTTCTATGAACCATGACTTTTGATCCTTTCAGTCCACACTAGTGAGGCTGGAATATTGGTCCAAACACATCACAGCCCTGTGTCAATCCGAAAACCAAGGGCAAGTGTCCTTGGAGATTTTCTATCATCTTTATGGCCCTCCTCAGTTCTTTCCCAAGCCCATTTTTTTTTTTGCCAGGCCTGTTTGCTGGTCTCATCAATCTGTGATTTGAGCTCCTGAAAGAATTGAGATCTTGTGACTCGGCATCAGGAGCCACCCGCTACGAGGACTCACCCGCCATGTGGACCTGCTGTGCTTCAGGGAAAACAAAACGTGAAGTGAGCAGTTTAGCTTGGACTTAATCTGGAGGCAAATCAGTAACTCTACCCTGAGATACTCTCTCCATTGTGTTCTCAGGAAAATGAAGTGAATCACCGGAGCAAAGAATGTGCTCTCTGGTGCTGCACCAATAATAAAGTATAATGTTTTGAATTAGAAGGGGAGCGCGAGTAACTGAGAAACCTTTGGCTGGTTGCTTTGTTGTTCCTTTGCCTCCCTCCCTCCTTCCTTCCCTCAGATATATGCTTGGATAAGAACTTTCTCCTCCAGCCTGGTTTTTCCCAAACTCAATCCTGCAGTGAAATGACAAGGCCATGTTAGACATGGAAATTATCACAGAGCAACAAATCCAAGATGAGTATTTCACTGAGGGCTCCAGGAAGTGGAGATGAGCTGTGAAAGCTTCCAACTCAACCCAAATATGTTTTTCTTGCTCCATTTGTTAATTAGTAAATCAGAACCAAATGAAAAACACAAATGAGTGCATACCACCAATCTGTCACACTTGACTGTTTCCCAGCTCAGTTCTGTCTTTCTGACTTTAGACCATCCATTGTTGTCATCATCTGGGAGTCAAAGCCGGAAGTACCTCATGGATTGGACTCAGTTTTAGTCTTATAAATAAAACTGCCTAGGACATGACATTGTTGAGGTAAGGATTATTTGGTTAAGTCAGAAGTTACGTGATATTTTTGAGGAGCAGGAAGGTGGGAGCCATAGGCATTTCTTACCCTTTTTCCCATTTTTTTTTTTTTTTTTTTTTTTTTTTTTGGCCAGAGCACAAGTGGGGGGTGGGCAGAGAGAAGGGGACAGAGGATCCCAAGCAGGCTCTGTGCTGACGGGCGGACAGTAGGGAGCCCAATGTGGGGCTCAAACCCACAAACCACGAGATCATGACCTGGGCTGAAGTCGGAAGCTCAACTGACTGACCCACCCAGGTGCCCCTCCTTTTCTCATGTTTTTAAAGCCTCTTGTAGGTGTCGGCTGTATTTTTGTTTTTTCAAACCATACATTCAAATACTTAATCTTGGTGAGGTTTTTTTTGTTTTTTTTTTTTTTTGTTTTTTTTTGGTGGTATTTTTCAACTTAGGAAGCATTGCCTTGTAAACACTTAGAACCCAACTTAGGATCTTAGAATCCAACTTAGGATCCAACAGGGCTAAACACACCAGCACAGCTATCCCTCAAAAGGGACACAGAGGGCTTATTGTCCAGAGACGGAAAGATATTCCCTGAGAGCAGTCCTGGGAGAAGTGTTTGTTGTGTTTTTGCAAGGATGTGGGGATCCGAGTTTTGTCTATTAAAGGAAAGGAATGACCCTTTTCTGTGTTTGTGTGTTTGCATCACACGGCTGTGCTACAGAGAATGTCTTGACCCCCATGGTAGCATTTTTCCATTCTCTTGTTTAGAGCCCCTGGCATGACAAGCTCACGCCCCCCACACAGCTCAGCAGCCACGGTCACATCCCCACTTGGGACCACAGGTCTTAGTTTGACCAGGATGGAGTCGAGGGTCTGTCCCAGGTCAGGCAGCCCAGAGCTTGAGAAGTACAGCTCCACTGGCTCTGGATGAGTCAGTCATTTACTCTGTCAACATGTATGCACTGGCCACCTTCCTTGGGCCAGGTACTACTTTCGGCACTCGGGACTCATAAGGGAGCAAGACAAAATGCCCTGCCCTTGTGGGGTGTACATTGGAGGGAAGTTCCAGCCCTCTGCAGTCACAGGCCTGCATTTTCTTTTTCTGTGGCCACTGGCTTGGGTGTTGTTAAGGTGGGGAGGGAGGGCCATGCAGATGCCTGCAAGGAGGGAAGCGGGCTGGCCCCCGACTTCCCAGGGTCAGGACACCCTGGACCTATCACGGGGAGGAGAGGTCGGAAGGGATCATGAGAAAGGACTCTCCCATGTCCCCGTGTTTGGCATGCTCGATGCTGTGCCTCGAATAATAGCAGGTCATCTGATGCGGTGTAACTTGATAGGAATATGAAACCCTGGTAACCCTGGGAACTGAAGCAAGGAATTGGCCTGTCAGTTACTTTTAACTTTTAAAACTTGAACTTTTTAGTAAATCGCATAGCTCCACTGTCATGGTCAAAAGTCTGCTGTGGAGAAAGGCAGGATTTAGTGTTTATTTAAGCTGCCACACAATGAGAGAAACTGTTGCCAATGCAGTTCAATTCTCAATCATTTAAGGATGGGTTTCCTTTTGTGGGCTTTTCATGTACCCGTTTGCACGTACTGTCTTTCTCTGAAAAGGGTTGAAGATGGAGAAAAATCCTAATGGTAGTGATGTTGATATGTTGCGCTTAGTAAAAAGAATGCATCATGTAGCATTTTATAGCCCCGTTGTGGGTTATGGAGCATTTTGGTGCACAGGGTCTCATTTGCCTCTCATGCTACCTCATGGGTAGATGTTCCTACTGCTCATGTAGAGGGTGGTCACCATATCCGTAAGTGTAGGCAAGTCGGTAACAAATGAAGTATAGACATTACATTCTAATGCATGATAAAATAATATTACATTGTTTCCAGACTTTATGGCCACTGTGTAGATACTGCAAGAGTTGAAACAGGGGCGCCTGGGTGGCTCAGTCAGGTGAGCAACGGACTCTTGGTGTCGGCTCAGGTTGTGATCTCACAGTTCATGAGATTGAGGTTCACATTGGACTCTGTGCTGACAGCGTGGAGCCTGCTTGGGATTCTCTCTCTGCCTCTCTGTCCCTCTCTCTCCCTCCCTCCCTCCCTCCAAAAAGAAAAAAGCTGAAACAATTAAGTGACTTGACACAGAGACCCTACTGCTTCTCAACCTCCCCTCTTCAGCCTGTTGGCCCTGTGCTCTTCCCTTTTGTATTAGACATCTGGCTTTCAAAAGAAAAAAAAGCTAGCTGTTTCATTAGGAGGACCTCTCTCTTTTTCAGTGCTTCCAGGGTTTCATCTGGCAAGAAGCTTTCTCACCAGTGCGATTTTCAGTCTCTCTTGTTGCCCCTTCTGTGTGTTGACCTCTGACCTATCCTTTTCTTCTTTGGACTCTTCCTCTCCAATATCTACTTCTCCTTCTCTTTGTTCTGTAATTCTGGATTAACTTCATTTATTTTTTGTTTTTTAAATGTTTATTTTTTAGAGAGGTAGTGGGGGAGGGGCAGAGACTAGGAGGCAGAGGATCCCAAGCAGGCTCTGTGCCACCAGCACAGAGCCTGGTGCGGGGCTCAAACTCATGAACCATGAGATCATGACTGAGCCAAAGTTGGACTTAACCAAATGAGCCACCCAGGCCCCCCTGGATTAACCTCATTTATATTCGGACTCAGCAAACATTTGTTGTGGACCTACTGTGTGCCAGAGAGTGTGCTGGGCACATTCACTCAACACCTAGTCTCTTCTCAGATGTCCTGCATAGCTTGCCCCTGGAGAGGGGGGTGCCCAGCTCCATGCCCTTGTGTTTGGGACAGGCTATGACTTAACTCTGGTGGGTAATGAGCAACCCATCCAATATTAATTCTAGGGAATCGGTGGCTGAGAAGGAAAATGGAAGAGGAAAAGCAAAAGACAAACATAACGGAATTGACAACAGGCACTCAGATTAGTACATGCACGTTCACAGAGGTGCCATTCGCAGTTGCTAAAGGTGGAAACAAGTCCAAGTGTCCATCAGCATATGAATGGACATACGAAATGCATGTGCATACAAAGGAATGTTTCGTGGCCATAAAAAGGAATGAAGGACCAATAGGTGATACTACTGTTGATGAACCTTGAAAACATTGCTAAGCGCAAAAAACCGGTGACAGAGGATTGTATGATTCCATTCATATGAAATATCCATAGAGATGGAACAAAGGTTGGTGGTTGCCAGGGGCTGCAATGGGGAGTTGCTGTTTAGTGGGTGTATGGTTTGCTTTTGGGGTGATGAAAATGTTTTGGAGCCAGATAGAGGTGGTGATTGCACAACATTGTGAATGTACGAAGTGCCACTGAATTGTTCACATTAAAATGATTAGTTTCATGTTATGTAAATTTCACTTCAATTAAAAAAAATTTTTTTAATGTGTATTTATTCTTGAGAGAGAGAAACA
The DNA here is from genome assembly GCF_016509475.1 of Prionailurus bengalensis. NCBI lineage: Eukaryota > Metazoa > Chordata > Mammalia > Carnivora > Felidae > Prionailurus > Prionailurus bengalensis. The sequence goes on along the minus strand of NC_057349.1, from coordinate 20,839,250 downwards.
GACAGAACATGGGTAGGGGAAGTGCAGAGAGAGAGGAGACACAGAATCTGAAGCAGGCTCCAGGCTCTGAGCTGTCAGCACAGAGTTTGACGCAGGGCTCGAACCCACAAACTGCGAGATCATGACCTGAGCCGAAGTCAGAAGCTCAACCGACTGAGCCACCCTGGTGCCCCTCACTTCTTTTAAAAACAGATGAAAGAGAGCGTGTTCGTGTGCCAGAGGTCTGTTTCTCTGAATTGAGGATGTGATTCCGTCTTTCTTGTGCGTGATGACCTTGTGATATGGCTTGAGTATAATTAAAGTAATTTGAGCAGATTAATTTCTTTCTTTAGCTTTTTAAAATTTAACATGCTTAGAGTCTGTGTCCTCAACTCCCTAGCACAAAGCAATATGCTAATTGGCATTCTGGGCTTATAGTGCTGCTCCTTCAAGAAACAAACCCAGACAGATGTGTTGAGTTGGTCCCTTAGTTTAGCTGTTTGTGTTCTGGAGAATGCCCCTGGGTCTTGAAGACGGATCGCAGAGGCTGGAGTCCAAAGCTTGAGTTCTGTTCTGGCTCTTTTTGTCCAGTGGGGATACTACAGTGCTCAGGAAAGAGCATGGAGCAGACCTTAGTCCTGGCTTATACATTCATTCAACATACATTCTTGAACCCTCTGTTGGAGGTATTAAAGTGAATGTGACAGGGACTCTGCCTTTGAGGGGCTTGCGCTCTAGTGGGTAAGGTACATACACGAACAGTGATCACCTTAGTAAGAGGTGGGGTGCAACGCTGAAGATTTGCATGGAATATTACAGAAACCTGTAGTCAAGGTCCCCAAACCAACTGGGGGTAAGGAGGGTAGAGAAACAGCAGTTAAGGAAGGCTTCCTGGAATTGAGCCTTAAAGGAAGATTTAAAATATCGCTGCATTACCCATTAAGCAAGGCAAGTAATGGTCAGAGTTTTAGCAAAAGAGGAACACTTAACACTGAGTGAAGACATCTATTTATTTATTTATTTATTTTAATGTTTATTTATTTTTTGAGAGAGAGAGATGGAGTGCAAACAAGGGAGGAGCAGAGAGAGGGAGACACAGAATCCGAAGCAGGCTCCAGGCTCCAAGCTGAGCTGTTAGCACAGAACTCGACACGGGGCTTAAACTCAAGGAGGGTGAGATCATGACCTGAGCCAAAGTTGGACACTCAACCAACTGAGCCACTCAGGTGCCCCTGAAGACATCTACTTTAAAAAGAGTTTCAGCTTGATATTTTTCAACAAAGCATTCATTATTATGGAGGAAGCAAAAACTCTGATGTACCTACCCTTGTTTTATGGCTTTAATAAATTGTTTTCATTTAGAATTACCTAGAAGCATCAAAGCATCTCCAAAATTTTGAGCCTGTAAAAGTTTACATCTACATCCTGGAGGTTAGGGAGGGGAAGTTTTTTGACAAGGCACGGAGATTGTATAAGTGGGGGAACAGCAGGGTGCCTGGGTGGCTCAATCTTTTAAGCATCTGACTCTTATTTTCTGCTCAGGTCATGATCTCACAGTTTGTGGTTCAAGCCCCACATCAGGCTCCATGCTGATGGTGCAGAGCCTGCTTGGGATTCTCTCTCTCTCTTCCTCTCTCTCTGCCCCTCCCCTACTCATTCTCTCTCTCTCTCTCTCTCTCTCTCTCTCTCTATCTCTCTCTCTCAAAAATAAACCTCAACAAAACAGTTAAAAAAAAAAGGGTAAGGGAAAGGCAGTTTAAGGTCTCCTAAGAGTAGAGTTTGAGGCAGGAGAAGGTGAGGGGTAAGGACAGAAGGTCAGGGGAATAGATTAAAGGCTCTAAGCAGGCGATTTTCAAGTTTGGGTCTATGACTGTGGTACCAGCTGCAGTGTGGAGAGAGGATGGGCTAGGGACACATCTTGAGGCAGCAGGACGGCTTTGAATAAGGGCAGTGGTCATGGAGCAGGACAGGTGGGTTAGAGAAATTTCCAGAACAGTGCCATCCAACAGAGCTTTCTGTGATGATGGGAATGTTCTGTGATATGCTTGCCAATACGGTATCCACCAGCCACACGCGGGCACTGAACCCTCTACATGTGGCTGGTGTGATGGTGGAACTGAATTTTAAATTTGCTCTCATTTACATTTAAATAACTGCATGTGGCTAGTGCGGGTGGCCACTGTATTACACAGTGCAGTTCTAGAAGGTAAAATCAACAGGAGTTGGTGATTAATTGGCCAATTGGGAGTGATAAGGGTGGAGAAGGTAAAGAAAGCTACAGGGGCATATTAGTGGGAGAGAAAAAGAGTCTCATTTTGTGCATGTTGACTCCCCATGCATACGGGGCATCAGGATGAAGTGTCCCAGGTAGTGAGATAAACCCATTCCCTAAGGGAGAGCAATGAGCTGGAGATGGGAAATGTGGGAGGCATTAGCATAAAATAATAATTGAAATCATAAATGTAAGTGCCAAAGGGAAGCCCCTTAACTGCCTTTGGTGTCGGATTCCTATTGCTATGATGGTGATAATATTTGCTGTGTCTACCTTCTGGGACTATTCTGAGAAACAGATGAGGTAGCATGTATGAAAATGCTTGTAAACTCCTCAAACATTAGGCATGTTTTATAATATCTTAGGAGTTGAGAGGAGTGTGTCCCAAATGTTGTTTTCCAAATGTAACTGATCAAAGAAAGACTTCAAATTCTGGAAATATTGCAGACTAGATAATTTGTAAGGCCCTCCTGCTAAAATATGACTTGATCCAGGATAAACAAAAGCAAATATGTCTACAGCATGAATGTCAGGGACTTGGGGACATCTTTGAGGACTCCCCTGAGTGTTACTGTGAGCAAACAAACATAAAAGCTAGGTTTCTGTGAATGCAAATACCAACGTTCCTGCAGATCATGAGAGCAGTGCAGAGTCCAGGCCAAGGTGGGAGAGCTATCCTAGACATTCCCACATTAAGCCCTCAAAGGGAGGAGATAACTGGGTCCAGGTCAGTAACATTCCTCACAAAAGCAAATGTCCATGTTTCTCTCTCTCTCTCTCTCTCTCTCTCTCTCTCTCTCTCTCTCTCTCTCTCTCTCTTTTTGGAGAGGGGGTGGGGGGGAGGAGGAGAAAAGCAAACCATTTGAACATTGAGGATGAATTTCAATCAAAAGTTACCTAAAAATCTGCAAACACACAAGGTTATAAAGAAGCAAAATGAAAGTCCTCAGAGGGATGGGAAAGCAATGCCGATTTAAATTTGCCAAGGATTTCACAGAAAACAGACACTGAGTTAGAAACTGTGAGACAACTGTATAGGAAATACACAAAGAATAATGAATACGGAAATACATAATAGTGATATAGAACAATTGACAACTGAAAAAGACCACACAACAATGATGACAAGAGATGGAGTTAGAAAAATTTAAAAACTCATTAAAATGAGAAACTAATAGATGGCTTAAGCTATACGGTAAAAACGAGTGAACTTTTAGATAAATCTAAAGAAATTTTCCAGCCAAGAGACAAGGAGATAAATGACATAAAAAAGCAGTTAAGAGCAGTGGAAATTAAAATGAAGGTCTGAAACACATCTAATTGTCATTCTTGAAGGAGACATTAAAGAGAATGGAGGAACGTCCTCATCAATGAGCTAAAGGCTAAGAATTTTCCAGAACATTAGTTCTGGAAATAATGAAGTGTGCCCAATATCCCTGATGAACACAGATGAAAAAATCCTCAACAGAATATTAGCAGACAAATTCAACAACACATTGAAAGGATCATAGGCCAATATAAATTGGTGGAACCATTGTAGAAAACAATATGGAGGGTCCTCAAAAAATTCAAAATAGAACTACTGTATGATCTTGTACTGATTCCATTACTGGGTATTTACCCAAAGAAAACAAAAGCACTAATTTGAAAAGATATATGCACCTCTGTATTTATTGTGGCATTATTTACAATGGCAAAGATATGGAAACAACGTTAGTGTCCACTAATAGACATTGATATTATATATGTATACAATAGAATATTACTTGGCCATAAAAAAGAACGAGATCTTGCCATTTGCAACAAAGTGGATGGACCCAGAGGATATTATGCTAAATTAAATAAGCCATACAGAGAAAGATAAATATTATATGATTTCACTTATATGTGAAATCTAAAAACCAAATGAGCAAGAACAGAAACAAATTGATAAATACAGAGAACAAACTGGTAATTACCAGAGGGGAGGGGTTTGGGGAATGGGTGAAACAGGTGAAGAGTTTAAGAGATGTCAAAAAAAAAAAAAAGAAAAAAGGTCATACATCATGATCAAGCGAGATTCATTCCAGGGATATTAGAATGATTCAACGTCTGCAAATCTGTCAATGTGATTAACAAAATAAGGGATAAAACTTGTATGATCATCTCGACAGATGCAGAAAAAGAATTTGTCAAAATCCAACATCTATTCATGATAAAAATTCTTCAAAATACAGGATAGAGGGACTGTACCTTAACATGATAAAGGCCATATATGACAAGCCCACAGCTAATAACATCATACTCAATGATGAAGAGCTGAAAGCTTTTTTCTAAGATCAGGAACAACACCAGAATGTCCACTTTTGCCACTTTCATTCAACATAATATTAGAAATCCTAGCCAGAGAAATTAGGCAAGAAAAAGACATCCAAAAGGAAGAAGCAAAACTGTCACTGTTTGCAGAAGATATGTTGTATATAAAAAACTTGAATTATTTCATCAAAAACTATTAGAATAAATGAAGTCAGTAAAGTTGCAGGATACAAAATCAATATGCAAAAATCTGTTGGATTTCTTTATACTAATGTACTATCAGAAAAAAGAAAACAATCCCATTTACAATTACATTAAAGAGAATAAAATAGTACAGCATAACACATAAATCACTATCACCATGAATGAATCACTGTATTGTACACCTGAAATTAACATGATGTGTCTACTATACTCAAAAAAACCACATTAATTTCTTGACAAAAATTAAAGTTTGGATAACCAGAGAAACAAAATAGGAATAAACTTAACCAATGAGCTCAGAGGTCTATATATTAAAAATTATAAAACATTAATGAAAGAAATTGAAGAAGACACAAATAAATGGAAAGGTATTCCATGCTCATGGATTGGAAGAATTGTTAAAATGTCCATACTACCCAGAGCAATATATTCAGTACAATCCCTATCAAAATTCCAATGGTATTTTTCACAGAAATACAACAAACAATCCTAAAATTTGTCTGGAACTACAAAAGACCCAAATAGCCAAAACAGTCTTGAGAAAGAACAAGATAGCAATATGTTCCCTAATTTCAAAGTACATTACAAATTTATAGTAAACAGTATTGCCATAAAACAGATACATGTATCAATGGAACAGAATAGAGATCCCAGAAATAAACGCATACATCTATAGTCGGTTTATGACAAAAGAGCCAAGAATATACAATGGGGAAAGGACAATCTCTTCAATAAATGGTAAAACTGGACAGCCACGTGCAAAAGAATGAAATTGGACCACTGTCTTACACTGTACACAAAGTTTAACTCAAAATGGATTAAAGTTTTTTTAAGAAATTTTTTTAACATTTATTCATTTTTTGAGAGACAGAGAGAGTGTGTGTGAACAGGGGAGGGGCAGAGAGAGAGGGAGACACAGAATTTGAAGCAAGCTCCAGGCTCTGAACTGACAGCATAAAGCCCAACACGGGGCTCGAACTCACAAACTGCAAGATCATGACCTGAGCCAAAGTCGGACGCCCAACTGACTGAGCCACCCAGGTGCCCCTAAATGGATTAAAGTCTTAAATGTGAGACCTGAAACTGTAAAACTCCTAGAGGAAAAGATAGGCACTAAGCTCCTTAACATTGGAGTTTGCGATACTTTTTGGAATCTTGATACCAAAAGCAAAAACAAGAAAAGCAAAAGTAAACAAGTAGGGCTACACCAAAACTGAAAGGCTTCTGCACAGCAAAGGAAACCATCAACAAGATGAAAAGGCAATGTACTGAATGAGAGAATGTTTGCAAATCATATATCTGTTAAGGAGCTAATATCCAAAGTATACAACAGACTCCTACAACTCAATAGCAAAAACACAATCTGATTAAAATATGGACAGACGATCTGAATAGACATTTTTCCCAAACAACACTACAGATGGCTAACAGGCACATGGAAAGATGTTCAACATTACTAATCATCAGGGAAATGCAAATCAGAACCACAGTGAGATACCACCTCACACCTGTGAGAACGACTAGTATCAGAAAGACAAGAAATATGAAGTGTCGGTGAGAATGTAGAGAAAAGGGAGCCCTTGTGCACTGTTGGTGGAAATGAAAATCGGTATAGCCATTGTGGGAAACAGTATGGAAATTTTTCAAAAAATTAAAAATAGAATTACCATATGATACAGGAATTTCACCTCTGATTATCCAAAGAAAATGAAAAAACTAAGTAGAAGTATATACGCCCCATGTTCATTGCAGCTTATTTACAGTAGCCAAAACATGGAAACAACCTAAATGTCCATCAACGGACGAAGAAATTGTAATACACACACACACACACACACACACACACACACAAATATTATTGAGCCATATAAAAGAATGAAATCTTGACATTCGTGACAAAATGGATGGACCTTGAAGTGAAAAACGAAAGACAAATACCATATGATCTCTTTTCTTTGTGGAATCTAAAACACAACAAAACAAACCAAGCTCATGGATACGAGAACAGATTGGTGATTGCAAGAGGCAGGTGGTTGGGGGTGGAAGAAATGGGTGAACTGTTTGTTTTTCATTTTTCTTTTTCTTTTTTTTTTAGTTTAAGTAAATTGAATAAGTTTTTTTTTCATTTTTTTTCAACGTTTATTTATTTTTGGGACAGAGAGAGAGACAGAGCATGAACGGGGGAGGGGCAGAGAGAGAGGGAGACACAGAATCAGAAACAGGCTCCAGGCTCTGAGCCATCAGCCCAGAGCCTGACGCGGGGCTCGAACTCACGGACCGCGAGATCGTGACCTGGCTGAAGTCAGACGCTTAACCGACTGCGCCACCCAGGCGCCCCAAATAAGTTTTTTTTTTAATCAGAGATATGGGAGCGTATTCTTTTAGGCTGTCCCATCTAGGTGTTTTGACCGAAGATGTTAAATTTTTAATAGTGAAAAAAATACATGTATATATTGGTTTTTATAAAATGTCTGATTGCTTCTTTATAGCAGTCTTTATAAGTGGGCAAAAAATGTGGTTATTTGATATTGATGGAACTCTAGCAAGTCTGCAATTTTTCAGTTTAAGTCTTTCCTCATGACACATGTTTATTGACTTAAGTGCCTGAGTGTATTCTCTCATGTTAGCTGAAGTCTGCAACTTTTTTCCATTGGAAGACATATATAGTTGTGGCTATTAGCTGAGTGTCTTCCCCAACCTAAAGTGATGTGAACATCTGTATTTTGGTATGAAAATGTTTCTAACATGTTTTTAAAAGTAAAAAAATGTGTTGGCTAACCCGTACTACTAATGACGACATGTAGGCACTTAGTGTTGGTCCGAAAGCTCTTTATAGTATATGTGCTCGATCTAGTCTTAAAAAGTCATTTGAATTAAAAGGGCAGCTCAAAGGATTTACTTTGCAGGGACAGAATAGTTCTGTGTCTAGATTATGGTGGTGGTTATAGGAATCGATACATGTGATGTCGTAGAATTATGTATGGACACACATATACACACACACCAGAAAATGGGTGTAAAAATTGGTGAAATCAAAGTAGGGTCTGAAGTCTAGTTAAGGTATTATATCTATGTCAGTTTCCTGGTTTTTTGTTTTTTTGTTTTTTTTTTTTTTTTTTTTTACCGTTATTCAGTTATGTAAGATGTCACAGGGGATCTTTCGACTATTTTTTTTCATCCTTTCTGCTATTTCTGAAACTACTAGTGAGTCCATAACTGTTTAAAATAAAAATTAAAGTTTAGAAAAGTTAGGGTGCCTGAGTGGTTCAATCAGTTGAGCATCAGACTCTTGATTTTGGCTTGGGTCATGATCTCACAGTTCATGGGGTCAAGCCCGATGTCAGTGTGGAGCATGCTTGGGATACTCCCCCCCCCCACTTTCTTTTTGTCCCTTCCCTGCTTTTGTGCACATTCTCTCTCTCTCTCTCTCACTCAAATAAATAAACATTTAAAAAAAATAAAGTTTAGAAAAATCAGTTTAAAAAAATAAGATGGCAGCCAGGAAAATATTCATCTTGATATTTGTGATTCTAATAGAACATTAATAGAAACAAATATTTAGAAATGTTTGGTGTACCCTAGAGGGTAAAGTCTGTTAACTCATTGTGGTTAAAAAGTGAGCCAAAGAGTCCAGATCAATGTCTCTATTACTGTTTCAGGTTGAATGCTGGCATCTTAAAAGTCAGAAGGCTGCTATTGTACCAAGCCTTGAAACCAGCCAGAACAGTCCTTGTCACCTAAAATGAAAGAAACTTATGCCATAGCATAAAAAATTGTTTACAGTAGTCAATGGAATGGCAATTTTTTGTTTTTTTTAAAGAGTTAAAAATTTTTTAAGTTTGGTGTATGACTATAAGTGGAAGCATGAAGCATTTGGAATTGTAGAATTTATTACGGAATGAGTGTAATTTTGCCTTAACTAAGTCTTGCCAAGTTAACCAGTGAGTGAGTCCAGATAGTGAGAAAATCCTGATTATGTGACTATCCTTTAATGTATTAACTAGGAAGATTGTTCTATTCTTTTCCCACCACTCTCCCCTCTTTCTTTTCTGTTTATATTTCCACTTGAAAAAGGTTGTGTCTTTATTTTTCTCTAGACACCTGAAACAATTCAGACTTAGCAGGATGTGATTCAGAAACCGTAGTAAGTCTTGAGAGTTAGCTCCCTGTCTCCTTGTTTGTAAGAAGTAACAAAAAGTTCTTTGCTTTCGACATGTCAAAAAAGAAAAATCAATATTACAATCAAATTAAGCAATAGTGAGGGAAAAAAAAATTGGCCTCCAGTAAGATGAATCCAGAAAAAAAGGGAATTCACAAATAAATGATATTGGAATGAAAAAGCTGTAGATAGAGCAGAGATTAAATCATATGAGAATACTGTGAAAAATTTTATGGCGGGGCGCCTGGGTGGCTCAGTCAGTTGAGCATCCGACTTTGGCTCAGGTTATGATCTCGCAGTTCCTGAGTCCAAGCCCCACATCAGACTCTGTGCTGATAGCTTAGAACCTGGAGCCTGCTTGGAATTCTGTGTCTCCCTCTCTCTCTCTGCCCCTCCCCTATTCATGCTCTCTCTTTTCCTCAAAAAAATAAATAAATATTTTTATGGCAATAAATTTGATAAATTATGCCCCAGTTGACAAACTTCTAGAAAATGTACAATGACTTAAAAAGAAATAGATAACTCGAATATTTCTATATGTTTAAAAGAAAGTGAATGAGTAATTAAAAATTTTCCCCAAAGGAAAAACACCAGGATCAGATGATTTTACAGATAAGTTTGCCAGGGTTTGAAGGAAGAGATCATTTCCTGAAAAGAAAGAGAGGGAACATTTCCCAGCTGATTCCAAGAGCAAGTATTACTTGAAACTGAACAATGCTATATGAGATGAGCCCATCACCAGTGTCACTTATGAACACAAATGCAAAAATTCCAAACTGTAAATTTGAAAAGTAACAGAACAAATAATGTGAACAAGTAACAAACAACTTTTAGTGTCAGTGTTGGGAACTGTTGGGTTCGTGTCCACTAAATTTCATACGGATGAAGCCCTAATCCCTGATGAGATGGTGTTATGAATGGACCCTTGGGAAATAATTAGGTCATGAGGGTGGAGCTTCCATGATGAGATTAGTATCCTTACAAGAAGAGGAAGAGACTGGGGGTACCTGGGTGGCTCCGTTGGTTAAGCATCTGACTTTGGTTCTGGTCACGATCTCAAAATGGGTTTGAGCCCCGCAATGGGCTCTGTGCTTGCCTTGCAGAGCCTGCTTGAGATCCTCTCTCTCTCCTTTTCTCTCTCTGCCTCTCCCCCACTTTCTCTCTCAAAATAAATAAGCTTAGAAAAAAAGAAGAGGAAGAGACTGGAGCTCACACTGTGTCTCTCTATGTGCATGCGCCAAGGTAGGTGAAGCGACGACCTAACCAGAAGAGGGGGAATAGGGCCCTCAGCAAGAACCCAAATGTGCTGGCACACTGATCTCTGTGAGAAATGTTTATTGTTTCAGCCCCTCAGTCTGTAGTACTTTTGTTAGAGCAACTTTAACTCACCGAGACCATCAAGGAAGCAATCTGATGAATTTTCTTACTAGGTTTAACAATTTGTAATAGTACTCTTCCTTTCCTATTATTTAATCTCAGCAATGCTGAACTGGACCTCAAGACTGAAAATGGACATCTTTGTCTTCTTCCTGATTTTAAAGGAAACGTCTGAGTGTATCACCACTGAGAATGTTGTTCATTGTAGGTTTTTTAGATGGATTCATGATCAGATTAGTGGGGTTCTTTCTGTTCCTGGTTTGCTTATTTTGGAAGAGACTTAGGAGACAGAACAACCAAGTGTAACGAGTGGACCCTGTTTGTCTCCTGATTCCAATGAACCAAACGCAGCAACATAGTTTTTTTGAGGTGTTTGAGAAAATTTGATTAGGGATTGGATAGTAGAAAACAGTAATGGGGGCACCTGGGTGGTTCAGTCAGTTGAGCGTCAGACTCTTGATTTCAGCTCAGGTCATAATCTCACAGTTCATGACATGGAGCCCTAATAGTGCACAGCCTGCTTTGTATTCTCTCTCTCCATCGCTGTCTTTGCCTCCTTTGCTGGCACTCTTTCTCAAATAAATAAACTTAAAAAAAAAAAAGAAAATGAGTTATTTAACTTAGCTGTGATCATTCATTGTGATTATGTAAGAAAAATGCCCATTTTTAGTTTTTTTTGTGGTAAAATACTCATAACATTTACCGCTTCCGCCATTTTTAATTGTACAAGTTCAGCATTAGGTGTATTCACACTGTCGTGCAGCCATCACCACCATCCGTCTCCAGAACATTATCATCTTCCCAAGCTGATGCTTGAGAATCTAGCTCTACTGATGGAGTATGTCTTTGCTGAGTAATTAAAATTACTGTCCCCACTGAACACTCACTCCCCATTCCCCTCTCCAGCCCCTGGAAACCACCATTCTTACATTCTGCCTCTATGAATTTGACACGCATGTAAGTGCGTATGTTTGTCTTTTTGTGACTGGCTTATTTCACTTCACATAATGTCCCCAAGGTTTATCCATGTCGTAGCCTATGTCAGAGTTTCCTTCCTTTTTAAAGCTGAACAATATTCCTCTGTCTGTCTCTGCCACATTGTTTATCCTTTCATTCATCAGTGGACCCTTGGGTTGCTTGTACCTTTTGGCTACTGTGAATCTTGCTAGGAACATGGGTGTGCAGATATCTGTTGAAGTTCCTGTTTTCAATTCTTGTGGATACCTGTCTGTACTTAAAAGTGGGATTGTTGGATCATATGGTGATTCGGTGTGTGTTTGAGGACTTGCCAAACTGTTTCCCATAGCAGCTGCCCCATCTTAGGTCACCACCAGCAAAGCGCAAAGGTTCTAACTTTCTCCACATCCTTGCCAGCACTTGTTAAGAAAACGTCCATGTTTTTAGTGGATTTGTACGAGGTAGAGCTGAAGAAGAAGAATTATTAGTCACCCATCACCTCCAGAGCAGCCAGGCCACACCCATGGGACTTCACCTCCCCACCAGCTGACAGGCAATATGGCCATCTGCTTGGGCTGCCTTCACTCTTAGCTGTGACCGTGCCTGGATTTTCCATGTGTGCCTATAAAGTTTCCATTATGTCTCTGACAGACTTTAAGGGAAAAAAGAAAAAACACTGATTTAGTGATACATATGTAGTGAAACTGTTAGTTCTTAAAAGGCAAGACAGTGCTGGGCACTATTCATGATTCTAGATACTTTTTGGGCAGGTGCCGGGGATGGCACCAGGGAGGAATAACACAGTATTTGTCATATTCCAGTTGGGTTCTGGTTTCCTCAGTGTTTGTTAGGATGCTTCATTACCTTCATAAGTTGCATATATCCTTTTGTATATATAGTATTACATAACTTACATTTTGAATCCTCAACTAGGAACTGCTACTCCTTTGGGCTATGGTTCCTGCATGTTGGGCAAAGGTCCGGTGCTGGTCTGATATTTCACCTGGTATATGGGATTGTATATGGTCTTTAACTATGTCCTTTCTATTTTATTTGGTGTTAAAAGAACCTTTAGAAATGATCATCGAGTTAAAAGGATGCAGTTTGTTGTTTTGTTTGTTCTACTGCTTTCAAAGATGGCAAACAGAAAAAGTAAATGAACTTGCAAAAGGTCGTTACTGTTAAAAAGTTTTTACTGGTCCGTGAAATAAAAAAATTCTAGGAATTACCACCTCAGAGAACACAGAGCTGTATTCATTAGCCAAACACCAAGACTGATGATACACAATGTAGTGATTTGACTTACTGCCCTTTACACAGAATGCATCTCTCCAAATTAAAAAGGTAATTTAGAGGAACCATTGATTGGCCTTATCAAAAGACTGCGAAGTAAATTTTAATTACTCAGCAAAGATACTCCATCAGTAGAGCTAGATTCTCAAGCATCAGCTAATGATCATCACAACTAATATTTATTAAGTACTTACTCTACCACTGACTCTTTTGTATAGATTGTCTCACTCAATCTTCAGAAATGCTATGATTCTCACTTAACTGATAACAAATTTTGGCTAATATCTTGCTCAGCATCACACAGATCAGGAAAAGGGGAGCTGGAATTCAAAACCAGTTTGGCAGAATGACCCTTCATCAACGCTTTTAGATACTACTCAATCATGTAGCGTGTTTGGCACCACCATTGAGATGCCAAAAGGCTAGGAGTTACAAAATAGCCTTGAGTGCTGAGTTCAGAACTCAGCCCTCTCCCTTTCATTACCTCTCATATTTCTTGAGTTGTCTGATATTTCAGGAGTGCAGAATCATAGAGCTTGAAGGGGGAACGCTAAGCTTGCTGGAAACATTACAGTTTTACCACTGTGGTCTTCAAATGCACGTGTGAGCAGTGACATAACCGCATTTATGTCTTGTATCCCTATGAGACATTAGCGCACACACTATGTAAATTCAGTTGTAGGCAAAAGACTGGGTGAGAGAGGCGTTCCAGGCAAACTCTAATGACTCGTGGCTGAAGTATCGTGGGGAGAGGAAAGAAGGTGGTACAACTTCCAGCCAAGAGGCTTCAAGAGAGGTGTGGAAGACAGTGGAGTAAAGGGGTTGAGTGAGAGGGCTGAAAATGAGGTGGGGGCAGTCAGATCCCTGAATCTCCTCAAAGAAGGAATAAAGGAAAGGTAAAAGAAAGTTCAAAGTGCTTCAAGGTAATGTGGGGTCAGTAGAGAACTGGGAAAATGCACATAATAAGGCAATGAGCTCTAATTCGTGTTGTAATAAGGCGAAGGCTTTGAACTATGCTCCTGTCTTCTCATTTTTATTTTTTTAGTTTTAGAGGGTGAGTGCGCAAGCACACTCAAGTGGGGGAGAGGGAGGGAGGAAGAGAGATGGGGACAGAGAGAGAGGGAGGGAATCTTAAGCAGGCTCTATGATCAGCATGGGGCCAGATGAGAGGCTCCATCTCATGACTCTGGGATCACGATCTGAGTCGAAATCAAGAGTCAGATGTTCAACTGACTGAGCCACCCAGGTACCCCCTAGTTTCTCATTTTTAGATTCCTTAACTCTTCACATTTGTCTGTGATCATTTGCCAGGATTCCTCCTCAGTCATACATACTGCTTCCCAGCACTTTGAAATCCTTAATAATTGCATGTGATTTCTCCTAGACTTCCCATCTCTTTCTTATCCTCTCCTGTCCTCCCTAGTCCTCTTTGTGTTCATTACCGATTGCTGTGTAACAAACCACCCGAGATCACGGTGGCTTAAAACAATGTGCTGCTACTTCCCACAGTCTTGTGAAATGACCAGGTTCAACTGGGTGATTCTTGCTCAAGGTCTCTCATGCAGGTGTAGACAGATGCTGGTTGGGGTTGGAGTCCTCCAAAGTCTCCCCTGGATTGGGCATCTAAGATAGCATCTTTATAACATGTGTGGTGCCTCAGCTGAGGTGGTCAGAGACTGACTGGACTCTTCCCTCTCTCCCTCCATCTGTCTCTTCATGTACCATACAGTCTCTCTACATGGTTAGCTTGGGCTTCCTCATAGCATAGAGGGTCAGAGTACTTGGACCTCTTACATGGTAACCATCTTTCCCCCAGATAAGCATTCCAAGAAGTCTAAGTGGAAGGAAGTTCAAAGCTTGGAAGTCACTCAGAAGCACTGTTGCTGAATGAAATGGGTACAGAGAAGGTCACGGAGCCTACCCCAGGGGAGGGGGACCACCCAGTAGTCTGAATACACAGAACTGTGGTTTATTGGGGGTGATATACTTGTCTAGAACTAGAGACCACATTCCTGATTTATTGAAGTTTCTGTTTACTTCTTATAACTGAAATATCTTGTTACTATCTTATATCTTGTATCACATCCATTATTCTTTCTAACTATTGTTTTATACTAATAGTGATTGAAAGACTTCTTTGGGGAATTCGTATGCATTCTTTCACATGAATCTTAACAATATATTTTTATTTATTGATATTAAAATTTAAGCAACCAAAAGGCCCTATAGAAAAGCTATGTGACTGGTTTTTTGTTTTGTTTTGTTTTGTTTTTAAGAAAGTCTGTTTGGGAAATCAGATTTGATTCACTTTTTAACCACCAATGATAACATATCACACTTAAAAGGCAGATCAGTTTTAGGGAAAAGTGATATACCCTCATGTATGGGTGTCCTTGGGTGAACTCACCAACAAGATTGCTTTTCATGCTTAGCCACTAAATTAGAAAACCTGTTCTCTTGTTGGGACTGAACCGTGGTTTACTTTGTGGTTAGATCTTGGTTTTGTTTTTTTTCTTTTTTTCTTTTTTTAACTATCAAAGTCTTACACAAGTCCAAGCTTATTTTTTATACCACCCCCCAAATGAAGAGATAACTTGAATCTAAAAGATTTTAGCATACTCACATGGCAGTTACAGAAATTCTTTATTTAAAATCTCCTACCTATACATGGCTTAACTTTTCCTTAGCTTCCTCCGCAAATGCCATTGAGGTCTTAGATTCTTATAAAGAGTTATTGGTGTTTTTGTTTTGTTTTGTTTAAAGAAGCTAAATCTCCAACACATGTGGGAGAAAATGGGCAGTTGGAGGTGGCAAATAATTTGTTGTTGTGTTTTTTTTTTCCTACCCACAGCCCTGGGAAAACTCTGCCATAAAGGATTAATTTACTCATGAGATTTCACTGCGGTTGCCATTAAGAAAAAAAACCAATAGGAATAGTAGGGCAGAAGCATTTCCAAACCCTGGAGAAAAGAGTCAAGGATTTATGGTGGGAAGCAGAGCAGTCCCTTTTTTTTTTTAATTTTTACGTTTATGAGTTAAGCATCTGAGGTTGATACCATTTCTCTCACACAGGACTTTATATAGACAACTGGAAGCTGACGCTGAAAAATGATAATCAGCGGTTATAGTTTTCCATAATTTATCTTCATGCAGGGGAAAGATTTCATTTAAAAAAAATTCAAGGGCGTCTGAGTGGCTCAGTCGGTTAAGCGTCTGACTCTTGATTTCAGTTCCGGTGATGATCTCATGGCTTGTGAGTTGGAGCCCCGTGTCAGGCTCTGTGCTGACAGCATGGAGCCTGCTTAGGATTTATTCATTCATTCATTCTCATTCTCTCTCTCTCTCTCCCTCTCTCTCTCTCTCTCCCTCTCTCTCTCTCTCTCTCTCTCTCTTTCTCTTTCTCTCCCTGCCCCTCCCCTGCTCTAGTGCTTTCTCTCTCAAAATAAATAAATAAACTTAAAAAAAAGACATGTTTAAAAAAAGTAAAAATGACATTCAGATTCAAATCTTTCCCAGTTTTTAGAAAAGCCTTAGAAAATAGCAAGCTATACATACCATTGGCAGTTTGCTTTCACGTGTCCGTCCCCACACTTGGGTTGTACACAAAGATTAAGTGGAGGGGCCCTGGCCTCAGATTCCTGCAGCCTTCCCTTTCTTCCTGGAGAAGGGAGGGCAGTGGACTTGAGTTAAGAGTGGCATTTTCTCTGAAGCTTTACCCTAAACCCCTCAACAAAAATTGCCACAGAGCAGCAGGCAAAATCCAAGGACTCTTGGAGCTTCAGGCTGAGGTCAATGCACTCCTCGGTCCCCTCCACCACAAGGACCCTCCCCCACCATCCCCCTCAGAGGTCAGCTCAGGGCTACCCTTGGTCTCGTCAACCGCTTGATGGTGACTGGTGAACCAATCTGAGGGGGACCAGGCAGCAGGAAGTCAAGGGGGCAGGAGGGGGTGACCGGGGCCAGGATCACCGGGCACCATCATATTCGTTTTCTCCATTCTCACAACTTCCTTGGGAAGCCCTGTGAATTCTTGTCTCCATGGATGAGGACATCCAAAGCCAAGAGTTTAAAATAACTTGCTTTTATGCAACGCACTTCAACTAAGTATTTAAAGTATTTAAACCAAATAGAATCTAAGAGTTTTATTTAATCCTTGGGTCAAATGAGGGATTTTAATCTCAGCCTGTGTGACAGGTCAGCCTCTGTTGGTTCTTGCTACCCCCCCGCCCCCATCCCCTCTCCTAAGCCATTGGTAACCGGTAATCCACTTATGAATGAAAACGGGGCGGCTTTCTTGAGGTGAGCCTGTGGCACTTAGTCAAGTAACAATAGTTGTCACTCTCTCTTGTTTAATCTTATAGTGGAGCACGAGAAGGAGTTCTCCCCTGGCCAGCGATACCACAAAGAGTTCAAGTTCAACTTATCCCAGATTCCTGAGGGTGAGGCGGTGACGGCTGCAGAATTCCGAATCTACAAGGACTGTGTTGTGGGGAGTTTTAAAAACCAAACTTTTCTTATCAGCATTTATCAAGTCTTGCAGGAGCATCAGCACAGGTATGAAGGCGCAAGGAACCCCAAAGGGTGGGGCTGGCCCCCATTTCTCACCCCGCCATCGTCTGACCGCGAGTGTGTCTGTGGAACGTGATGTGGAGTCCAAGGGCAGCCATGAGCATGACGAGGGATGTGTTCTGAATGGTAGTGTTTGGCCAGCAGGGAGATTTTTTGTTATTAAAATGAAGATTTTTCCAAATAGTTTTGTGTTCCTAAGCAAGCCAGTGGACGGTCTTTACTAAGCATCCTTTGTGATCAGAGAACACGTGCCTTATTGGGCAAAAAAACATATCCCACCGTTTTTCAGTGCCTACTTTGAATGATGGGCGAGAAGGTGGCTAAAATAGATTCACACGTGACAGTTACGTAAGGATGCTTGCAAAGGATACTGATTCAAGTTAATAGAAAGCTGTGTGTTTGCATATAATATATACATCCAAATGATACAATATATCTTTGTGTGTCTCAAATGTATCTCTTCTCATTTGGGTTCAGGGCAACAATAGACCGTGCCCCACCCCCTCCCCACCCTGTCTGTATTATTCTTGTTTTTTGAAATGAGGCCAGGCTGTTTTTACAAAAGAACTTCAACAGAACATGTTCTTGGGGCTGCTCACCGATAAAGAAAAACTTCCACAGAGTAGTTTCTGGAGGATTAGATGGGCCAAGGAGAGAAATATTACAGCAGCTGGTGCAATCCTGTAGCACAAGAGAGCGAGCCAGTGACCTTGACTTGTGCTTAGTATTTGGGGGTCAGTCAGTTCGGTAGTCCAGAGAGACTGGTGATCCCGACGCACAGATTAGCACCACCGCATGCTTCCATGTGAGCGCTCATGACGTGGAAATGCAGCATGTGTTGTGACAGCCTGGCAATTCTGTGGTAAGTAGGCAGATAAAAATGAAAGCGAATGCAGAGAGGAAAGGAGCCCCACATTTACAAACTCTGTAAGGGATTCGCCAGCGTTGGTTTTATACACCAAGTCTCGATTCTTGCTTTTTCGGTCCTGGATGTCTGTTGACTTCCCAAGAATGTCCGAAGGTTTAGGGATGACTTTGGCTTCTCCTGGACCTATGGATCTGTGTGTGGGTCTGCCACAAATAGGCACACTAAAATAATAACGGACCTTAACTTGCCCCATAAAAGGTTTACTTTGAGAGCACTGCCAACATTTGGCCCTTGTGCATTTTCAAGTCTGTAATGAGGGAAACAGAGAAGAAGGAAAGACACATGCCAGGCTTTGGGGACACGTCATGGTGTGGAACATGTGCACTGATGGTTGTATGTGAGTTTTTAGGTGGGATGGTTATATAATAAGCAAAATATAGCTATTGTGGTATCTGTTACAAACCAAAATTTCAGAAAGAAGGGAAAGTTTTCTGATGTCTGATTTTCACTCCTGAATAAAAGCATAGTTAATAAGTGTTAAGGGAGGGTCTCTTTTGAAATAATAAATTATTGGTTGGTAGATTTTTGTCTTTTGAGGTTTCAGAGAGAATTTATACTCAGTGGTGATTCTTTGGACCTGCTTTAGCCATTGATTTTTCAATCTGCCTAATTATTTGTCCACTGTATTTTTCTGGCAGAAATAACCTACTGATACCAGCACCTGGTGGCTCAGTTGGTTAAGTGTCCGACTTCGGCCCAGGTAGTGACCTTGTGGTTCATGAGTCGAGCCCTGCATTGGGCTCTGTGCTGACAGCTCAGAGCCTGGAGCCTGCTTTGTATTCTGTGTCTCCTTCTCTCTCTCTCTCTCTCTCTCTCTCTCTCTCTCTATCTATCTCTCTTTCTCTCTCAGCTCTTCCCCTGGCTCACGCTCACTTGCTCTCTCTCTCTCAAAAAATAAATAAACATTAAAAAAAATAATAATAACCTACCAGTACCTTTCTGGCTCAGGCATTTGTTTGGAATACATGGTTTTCTCTGTTCTGCAGGAAAAGCTTTCTAGTGAAAACACTAGATTGGGATTTTTGTAACTATGGGATTTTTCAAAATTATTATTATTTAACAAATAGAGCTAGCAGACCATTTGTAAGGTTTATGTTGAACTCTAGCCAAAAATGAACAGCTGCCTTGTGCTTAACATGGTGGTGTCATACTTTCTCGAGGCCAGCAGCGAGTTTGGAAAACAAAATCCCAAACGGTCCCAACTTTGATGACTGTGTCAAAGCAAAGTTGTAATTTCTCTGCCTTCTAGGATGGGAGTATTTGGCGGTCGGATGTATTTAACTTTTGTGCATAGGAAAGGGGAAATATGGGGAGGTTTGGGAGAATTTCATGCTTTTGAAGGGCTCCAGGTTGGCCAAGAGGAGATTTTCTTTTCTTATCGGTGGGCCAGGAGCCCAGGCCTCCTGCTGTCTCTTAATGTTCTTCCTGAGGCCTCCAGATTTAACTGCAGGACTCCTTCTGGGGAAGGTTTGATCTCCCCATCTGTACCGTCTTGGGGTGTCCTGGCTAAAAATGATCCTCCGGGCTTGTGAAGAAACTTATTTGTCTAATCTGTGTTTAAGTGAAATTTGGAGAATTTGATGGATTAACTTAATTTAACAAACGTTTGCTTTGCAAAATAGTTGGCCTCCTTGAAAAATAAAAACATAAAAAGGCAGGTTTTCTGGTGCTGAAGTCATAGCCTCAGCTAAGGCAGAAATGATATGTTGGGCCTCTTGATATAAAAGCAGCTAAGAAGGCTGACCCAGGGCAGGGTCAGAAAAGATTCTTGGAAGATAAGCCATTGCTATGAATTCTGCAGAAATATATTCCTCTTACTGATAAGAAAGCACTGGACTAGGTAAGTTCCAGAAAGTGACTACTTGAATAGATGGCGCTTTGAGTAAGAGCAGGGAAACATTTGATACTTTATTCAAAAACTGAGAATAAGCCCTGAGATAGAATCTAAGTGCTGAAAAGATCTGGAGCAACCCATAGAGCAGCATTTGGTTAGCAACCCAGCAGTGCTCACAGTTAAATCAGAGTAGCACGGGGTGCCCTTTGCACATGGTGTTAATATCTGATATTCTACATCATCATGGTTCTATGATGACACTGGTGAAAATTGGCACTCGCATAGCACTTAGAGTTTGGAAAGAGCCTTCTCACATATCCCCCTGCTAGGAGGACTTAACCATTGACCCCATCAGCTAAGCAGGCCGGCATGTTTCCTTTTAGAGAATGAAACGTGGCACATATGAATTTTGCCAACCCCAATTTAGGCCTCCATTGTCACCTGCTGTTTCCCAAAAGTCACCCCGATGACATGGGGACAGTCCCAAGATAAAGCTGAAGTGTCAGAAAGAGGTCAGCAGTCCCCTTCTGGCACATCCCTTATATCCATCTGCTTAGCTTTTATGCAAGCATTCCAAAGGATGCTTCTGTTTGGATGTCCAATGAGATGGGGCTCTGTTGGGGACCAGATGTGCTAGAATTCAGGCCCTGCTTCTTTGGCTTTCCAGGTTTTTCCAAAGAAAACCTTTGTTGAGCTATTGAGCATCTATTAGCTTTTCTAGAGGAAGGGTGTGGATGAGAAAAAATACTAGAAAATCTTATATAAAAGTATCTTCACTTATTCCTAGTATTATCTGTTTGTCCATTTACTTTACCATGTTCTCCTGAAACTCGTATACCCTAAGCTGTCTTCATGCTTGGAGTGTAAAGGCTGCTCTGAATACCTTGGGACCTTCCGCTCATGATGGTAGCCTGTTGCTTTCCATAACACGTACTCATGATCTTTACTTTGATAGCACTTTTAGATTAATAGTGCAATTTTGAGACCTTTCAAGAAGATCGTTTTTACCTACGTTTCTTCTTGGGTTAAAGACAGTCTTTTACTGTTCTTACTTGAATTTCGTCCACTTAGAATTCAAAGTCAAACATCATCTCTTGAAAGCCCGCCAGAAATGTTTTCAGGGTCTGAAAGATGGTACAGTTTGGTACAGGCATTGGCCCACTCGCTGCTGCTAGTTTGGAAATTCCATATTCTGCTCTATATGTTTTGGCAATTGCATTGCTGGCAGTCATAGTCCATCTTCTGTGTATATGGTAACTTTTCTGTGTTCTATCATGGTGCAGTCTTTGGAAGACATTTAGATTGAGAATTCATTCCCAACTTTAAAATTAAGTTCCTCTTGATAATAAGCAATGTCACAACATACTCCTCTGTTTGCAGATAGGCAAAGTTTTGTTGTTGTTTTAGTTCATGTGTTTCATCCTGACTTAAGTAGCCTTAGGTTGTGAAGAAATGCATCTTTGAATCAAGGGAAAAAGGCAATGCTGCATTAGAGTTGGATTTTGAAACTGAGAAAGATTTCTTCAGGCTACCCAAAACCCAAGCTAGTAGAGTGCCTGGGAACAATCTCAGATTGAATTATTGCTTGAACTAAATTTTTGGCCAAGTTCACCGATATAAATATACAATATAAAATTGTTTCAGGAGAGAAAATAACTTTCAAAGGGCAAAAAC
The DNA here is from genome assembly GCF_016509475.1 of Prionailurus bengalensis. Lineage (NCBI taxonomy): Eukaryota > Metazoa > Chordata > Mammalia > Carnivora > Felidae > Prionailurus > Prionailurus bengalensis. The sequence goes on along the minus strand of NC_057349.1, from coordinate 20,817,709 downwards.
ACATGTCTCCAGAATATTTAGTTTGATAGTGCTCTTGGAACCATTCATAGAGATAGGGAACACAGGAATAAGCGAGGGAAGGGGAGTTAGGAGGAGTTCAGGTGTGGACATGTTTGAAGCATGAGTGGATGACCAAGAGGCAGTGGGATATGAAAGTTTTCAGCTCAGGGGCGCCTGGGTGGCTCGGTTGGTTAAGCGGCTGACTTTGGCTCAGGTCATGATTTCATGTTTTGTGGTTTCAAGCCCCACATTGGGCTCTGTGTTGACAGCTCAAAGCCTGGAGCCTGCTTCGGATTCTGTGTCTCCCTCTCTCTCTGCACCCCTCCAGCTCGTGCTCTGTCTCTGTCTCTGTCTCTCAAAAATGAATAAACATTAAAATTTTTTTTTTAAAAAATGAAAGTTTTCAGCTCAGCATAATGGTCTCACTAAAGTAATAGATATTAGAGATCCTAAGTGAACTTGTGAAGTATATAGCCTCGCTGTGTAAGAATAGAAATACATAATTGATCCAGTATCATTTATTGAAATACTATCCTTTTTCCATGCACTTCAGTGGCGTCTCCAAAATAAACCAGGTAGCCATGTTTGTGTGGGTCTGGGCCTGAGACCTTCATTCAATTCCATTGATTGACTTTTCTTGCACCAATCTTATACTCTTCATTCTCTCAGTTTTATAAGAAGTCTTGAAAAATGGTATCTAAATTCTTCAGATTTTGAAGAATTTCTTTCTTCAATTTCTTCAATTAGCTTTCTCAGCTACTTATGGCCTTTTGCATTCCAGTATAAATTGTAAAATCACCATTTTAATTTCCACAAGGAAACTTGCTGGGCTTCTAATTGCAATTGCATTAAATCTAGAGATCAATTTGGAAAGCATTGACTCTTACAAATATTGAATGTTCCAGTCTAATGTGGTATTTATTTAGGCTTTCTTTCACTTTTTTCAGTAATTCTTTGTAATTTTGTGTGTCTTGGATATTTTTATTACATTATTCTTATTTATAGAACATTATAATATTCCAGGTTTTGAAGATTTTTTATGCTATTGTAAATATTATTAGCTTTTAAAAATTTTGGTGTCTAATTATTTTTGCTCACATATAGAAATACAATTGACTTTTGGATTTTTTTAAGTTTATTTATTTATTTTTGAGAGACAGAGAGAGAGGGAGACAGAATCCCAAGCAGGCTCTGTGCTGTCAGCACAGATCTCAATAGGGGGCTCAAACTCACGGAACTGTGAGCTCATGGCCTGTGCTGAAGTCAAGAGTTGGATGCTTAACCAACTGAGCCACCAAGATGCCCTTATTTTTGTATGTTGATCTTATATCCAGCAACCTTGCAAATTCACATATTCATTCTAAAAATTTTTTTGTGCAAAATTTTGGAATTTCTATAAATATAATCTTGCCACCTATAAATATCAGTTTTATTTCTTCTTTTGTAATTCTTATAGTTTATCTTCCTCTGTTTTTCTTGTTTTTATTATGCTAGCTGGACATCCAGTAGAATTTTGAATTTGATTCAGATTTCTGTCTCAGATTAGAAATCCCTATGATATTTTGAATCTTATAGGGGGAAGACTTAATATTTTACCATTAAGGATGATTGCTAAAACTGTTTTTGTAGATAATCTTTATTAGAATAAAGAAGTTCTCTATTTCTGGTTTGCTAAGAGTTTTTTAATGTTAGAAATTGGTGTGAAATTTTATTTAAAAAATTCTGAATTTGGGGGGATGATTATATGATTTTTTTCCCTAAGTATTAATGTGATATACTACATTAAATGATTTCCAAATGTTAAACCAACCTTACATCCCTGGAACAAGCTTAACTTGCCATTTATTATCCTTGTTATACAAGGCTTGATTCAGGGATCATGTCTGATAACTCTATTGTCTAGATCACCTATGGGTCTGTTCCCATTATCTATTTGTTCCCTTGATTTTTCCTCATTTGGTTTTATTTCTTGGCATGCCTGATACTTTTTAAAAAATAAATTCTGGAAATTATTTATGGAAAATATTTAATAGATACTGTTATCTCTTTCCAGAGTGGACTCTAAATTCTTCTGGAAGGCAGACAAAATACACCATGATCATCTTGTTCTTTTGTTCCAATGGGGGTATTTAAGGATGTGTTAAGGATTATCTGTTTTTGGTTTTTCCCTTTCTCCTAGAGCTTAGCTCTTCAGGGAGTCTCAGCTGAAAGTCTAGGATGTTTACCAGAACTCCTCTTCCTTGGTGGGCTCTGAGCTTTACTATTTAACTCCCCAGAATGAAGAAACTGCCAAAAATTCTGCTTTGCTTTTTGCCTTTTAAGCAGTTTCTCTTTGTTTTCTCAACTTCTTACTCCAGGCATAAACAGCCTAATATTTGGCAAATATCTCACACGGAAACATTGGATTTCAAGGTATACAGGACTTAAAGATCCAAGGCCCTAGAGGAAGTGAACCCAAACTTCCGTGAGCTCACTTTTATGCAGCCCCTTTCCTCTGAGACCTTAGCCCTTCAAGCCCTTGCTTTCTGAAACTCCAGTTTTTATCCTCAGTTACAGATACTGTTCCAAGCTATAGGCTCCTGCTCCTTTCTGATACCCATGCATCAGGCTAGGAATTATCCAATGTCCTGAAATGAAAAGGCAATACAAAGAGAATACAAATGCGGGGCTCACCTCCATGTGTTTTTCTTTTTCTCTGTGAAATTGACCCATCAAGAGTTGACTGTCCTATTGCTCTAAGATGATGACAAATGAGCTTTTTTTTTCCCAGTTGTTCTTAGTGGGAATGTTAGTTTGCTACATTATAACCAGAAGCCTGTGTCTCTGAATCATAGTATTTTTATTATTTTTATGGTGAAATCTTTATAATGAATCCCTACAAATGTTGCTTTTGATTTATTAACCAAATGGTGTTGTTTTGGGAACAGGACCTGAACCTGGTACTTGATCCAGTTCCAGGATATAGGAGAGCAATTTCCTTCGAATAGCATTTCTTATAGATTGATTGCTCTAAAAATGCTGTTGGGTTTTCAGTGCTGCTTGCTGAAGTGACGCGAACCTTTATCTTCACTGAGGTAAAGGTGAGATACCTGAGACTATGTTCTTTTTTGAAGAGAAGGGCAAATTTGAGAAAGCCGGGATTAGAGAACCTCATTGTACCTGGGGCAGAGGGAAATCAAAGCCCTTTATCACTGTACCAAGCCACACCTGTTTCTCTTTCTGTATCTAGCTTTCACAGGTATGATCCTCAGGGACTCCTGAAATCTTACTTGCCGACTTGATAATCTTTGGCACACTCAGCGTGGGCCTCAGGCAAGCATTGAACTTTTCAGTATTTGTTCCTTTGCCCCTGAAAAAGGGACAATACAGCTGACCCACAGCTCAGGTTATATAACTAGTTAGTTTCATCTCTTTAGTGAAGTCATACCTAGAATGGTCTACTGGAAATTCAAGAAAAAAATTCAAGCAGCTACTGAACCTTACTCCTTAGCCAATCTAAGTTCTGTTCTTTGCATAGGCACAATGTAGAAGAGAATATTACAGAAAGGAATTGAGGTTATCATAAAGAGTTGGATATACTCAAAAGAATGCTCCACTTGGGGGGAGAGGGGGAGTCAGGGTGTGGCGGGCAAGAGAAACTGTTGTTTGGGGACTGTTACCAAGTGGTAACTTGGTAAACATGAAAATAGGTCTTTATTTCTGGAAACTGTGCCTTCCATATTATTCGTTCCCAGAAACAGATTGCCTTAATCATGTGCATATTCTTCTCTCTCTCTCTCTCTCTCTTTCTTTCTTTTTTTTTTTTTAAGTTCATTTATTTATTTTGAGAGAGAGAAAGCATGAGCAGGGGAGGGGCAGAGAGAAGAGAGAGAATCTCAAGCAGTTTCCATCTCAGAGCCCTATGCGGGGCTCAAACCCACAAACTGTGAGATCATGATCTGAGCCGAGGTTGAGAGTTGGATACTTAACTGACTGAGCCACCGAGGCACCTTAGTCACATGAATCTTCTTACCAGGATGTCCAGCCTTGTGGGAGGCCGGCCATGGTAGTAGCTAAGACTACCTTGCAAGACATCTGGGGTTGTTGTTGTTGTTGTTGTTGTTGTTGTTGTTGTTTAAAGAAAAGTCACAGATGAACAGCATTTTTCCTGTTTTATTTTCCTAGATCATACAGGATATGGAAATGTAGGATTGGTGATGACAATGACAGCGTAACATTTGCACATAACATGTTTAAAAGCCGGCTGGATTTCTCATTCAGTCTGTGCTTGATCACTCGAGCATGTTGGAGTATATACCCCAGTGAAGGAGAACATTATTTTGCAGGTTAGGTAGCTGTGAATTTGTGGAAAGTCATCCGCTTTACCTCTCTCTGTCCTCGACACAGAGAAGTGGGCCTTCTAATGATACCGCTGTTTTGGACTTGATCTTGCTTGTGATTCTGATTATTAGTCTAACTTGATAACTCCCTGAGGGTAAGGCCAATCCATAAGACAATCAAACATTTACTCTGTGAGCATTCTACATTTGCTTTGTACTGTTTTAAGGAGAGGAGCAAGAACTCTCGAGAGCAGTTAGCTTTGAACCTTAAGTCTAAAAAGCATGTGAAGGTAATGCTAGTCCTACTCAAGGGAGGGGGACTATGCTGTAGGTCAGTGGCTCTCACAGTGTCATTCCCAGACCAGCAGCATCACCTGGGAACCTTAGAAATGCAAGTTCTCAGGCCCCATGCCCCGAAACTCTGGGGGTGAGCCCAGCAGTCTGTGTGTTAACAAGCTCTCCCGGGGATTCCAACAGGAAGCCAACTGAACTTGAGAACCACCGCTCTGATGATTGATTAAGAGCATGTGCACCACTGAAGCAAAGTTGCCTGGGTTCAAATCCCAGCTCTACGTTTACTGGCTGTATGACTGCGAGCAAGCTTCTTAACCTCTTTGTGCCTTAGTTTCCCTATCTGTAAACCTGTGATGGTATCCCTGGCGTTTACCTCTTATGGTGGTTGTGAGGCGTTAGCATGTGTAAAAGCATTCAGGTAGTAAACAGCATGTAAGGGCTAGCTAGGTTAATATTCTGTCAGCAAAGTGACTTGTATTCGTTTGTTGAAGATGGAATATTCCATACAGAGTTAAGGTGCCTTTGCCATTTGAAACATCTCTTTATACCATGCTAGTCCTTGAGGTGAAAATTAGTTAATAGAAAGTGGCATAAAATCAATGAGAGCTTAGATAATTATATAATAATAATGTGCCTTCACCCTTGTTACTCAAATTGATGTGTGTGTAGCAGTTTATGCTGATTCGTAGGGCTGTTTTCAAATATCCTATTCTTTTCTGTCCTTTTAGTGATAAAAGTTTAAACATAATTCTCTATATATGATATGTTATGTAAGAGGAAAGTAAAAATGTTGCTTTACTATCTCACTTTCTACAATGATTGGCTTTTGACTTCCATTCTTTTTGAAGTTTAAATTCACCTCATTGCATATAAAGTCAGTTCATCACTATAAGAATGTCGTTTCGTATCTTAGTTTACCATTAAGTCTACACATAGGTAGAAGAATGTTCTGAACAAATAAAGGCACAAGACCACAGGCTCACCTTATCAAATATTTCATAAATCTGCTTGCTTCAAACATCTAAATTATACTTTATCAAGAATATTTCTAGTAAAATGGTGAGTAGTAAGCAAAATTGCACCTTGTCTAGGGCAGGATGACTATAGTGGGTGCCATTTGTCAGGAAAGACCAAAGCTGGCCACTAGGAGCTCAGATACTTCCTGCTCTTCCCTGGGGGTGAAAAAGAAAGAGACCCACTGTGTTTGCCATGGGTCTGCCTCTCAGCCTGACGGAGTGTCACCTACAAGGGCAGGTGCTTTGGAGGCTGTGCAATGGGAGGGACCACGTAGAGGTGACCTTGCCCATCAACACTAGTTCCACAAGTCTTTGCAAGTGACTTGTTGGTCAGTCAACTCTAGCCCCAAGGTGAATTTGTGAAATTTTCTAGAAATTTCTACATTTTCTAGAAATCTCTTGTTAGGTAATTGTTAAGAACTTAATTTTCCCAGGATGATCACAGTATGAGGAAACTCATTGCCTCAGGTTAGATAACACTGAGAATAAAATTATTGTATCCTTGAAGATGGAATGCATATTCAGCATGAAACATGGGGTTCTGTGAGTTGATAGAGAACAAAATAGGCAGTAAATTATTTTTGTAAAAAATGTTTTAATGTTTATTTATTTTTGAGAGACCAAGAGACAGAGTGTAAGAGGGGGAGGGGCAGAGAGAGAGGGAGACACAGAATCCGAAGCAGGTTCCAGACTCTGAGCTGTCAGCACAGAGCCTGACTCAGGTCTCGAACTCATGAGCTGTGAGATCATGATCTGAGCCCAAGTCAGCCACCCAACCAACTGAGCCACCAGGCGCCCCAGTAAATTCTTTCAAAATTGTCTCTCTCTCATTTCAGAATCTTCTTTCATGGTGTATTAACTTGAGTATGTCAGTCATCCAAGTAGGAAGTCCAAATAGTCCAGTCATGGCAGTCACTTTGGCCAGACCCTAGGATTCTTTATCCACTGGTTATACATGTTTTAGATAAGATTCAGAAGCGAATCCTTGTATTAAAAAAAAATTTTTTTTTTAATGGCAGTCACTTTGGCCAGACCCTAGGATTCTTTATCCACTGGTTATACATGTTTTAGATAAGATTCAGAAGGGAATCCTTGTATTTAAAAAAATTTTTTTTAATATTTCTATTTATTTTTGAGAGCAAGAGAGTGAGCAAGCATGAGTTAGGGAGGGGCAGAGAGAGAGAGGGGGTGACACAGAATCTGAAGTAGGCTCCAGGGTCTGAGCTGTCAGTCAGCACAGAGCCCGAGGCAGGGCTCGAACCCATGAACCATGAGATCATGACCTAAGCTGAAGTTGGACACCTGTCCGCCTGAGCCAACCCAGCGGCCCTGAGGCTACACTTTTATAGTAAGGAGACTTAAGAAGGTTACATGTCATTGAAGAAAAGTAAATAGATGTTGGTGAGACCTGACCCACTTCATTGACTTGCCATAAATAATGTCTTTTTTTTAATGTTTATTTATTTTGAGAGAGAGAGCTAGAGCGAGCGTGAAGGGGGGAGGGACAGAGAGAGGGGGAAAGAGAGAGAATCCCAAGCAGGTTTTGTGCTGTTAGCGCAGAACCCAGTTTGGAGCTCGATCCCATGGACCATGGGATCATGATCTGAGCCGAAATCAAGAGTCAGGCACTTAACCAACAGAGCCACCCAGGCGCCCCAAATAACGTCTCTTAAATACCTGAGTTATTGGAAACACTGAGGGTGAGCTAATGAAGTTGTTCCTTTTGTTTTTGTTTGTTTTTTTAATTTTTCACCCTGGCTGGGTGAATATGTGTCAGTAGTGTTCTCAGTCTAAACAGAGAATATTGTGCGTGGGAAGAAGAGTAGAGTAAGACTGAGAAGGTCCCTAGAGTTCAGCAGATGTCAGCCATCTTGGTCCCTTCCTGTGTGCACCTTTCACCTCTTCCTCCCTGGCCTTGATAGGAGAACCTGCTCATGATTTCTGATCACATGCCAGCTCCAAGTATCTTAACACGTTTCTGCATCCAGCTGATGTTGGCATTGGTGTGCAGTAGATTTGAACCCTTACCTTATTCTGAGCCCTGGTGCAGTAGTTTTCAACCTGGGCCCTGTGCTTTTCTTGACTCTGCTTTTGAGATATGTGGTAGCCAAGAGTGTGGGCTCTGATTGTAATTTCTGGTCACCCCACTTAATACCTGTGTGACTTTTGATATACCTCACCTCTCTAGGCTCCATGCCCTCAGCTGTAGGAGAGAGACAGTAATAGGACCTGCCTCTCGGGGTCCCCAAGGAATAAAGGAGAGGCTCTGGGTGCACCCTGCATATCGAAAGCACACAGTGAATAGTAGTTGTTCCTTGTCCATTTAGTCCCATCATGTTAAGCGCATGCTCTAGCTCACCTTCTTCCCATGGGACCCAGGCATCGTAGATTCAAAGAACATCTGAATTTGAGGCTGCCTCACTGCTGGTGAGCCACAGAGTTTTCCATCTTTCTGGACTCAGCTGTCAGGCTGTGTTTGTGTATGCCACTGGTCTCCTAAGCAGTGAGGACCAGCGTTCTCACTGCACGGCCTGGGAAGGTGGTGGAGAGACATCACAGATGCCTGGGGACCCGGCGTGACTCAGGAGCAGTCAGGAGAGAACTTCAGGCTCCCTGTGTCCACAGATCTCCACTAACCCCGAGGAGTTCATGCTTTCCACGTCATGATTGTTAATCCTTCCCGTCAACACCTTCCCCCTTTACCCCAAGTTTAGTTTCTGATTCATGTTTTCCCCTTTTCTCCTCTCTGCTTTCTCTCCTATTGTGGACGATGGACTTGTGTCCCATCCTGCTTTCTCTTGTAATAGAGGCCCATTTCCATTATTATAAACCCTACTTTTTCAAAATAAAAGTTCATTCTAGCTCTTCATACCATCTCTGCCACACTCCTGTCCCAGACTCAGGTTTTTTGCATCCTTGTTACAAATGCCAGGTCTGTCATCGAAGCTCTGTAGATAGTGACAGCGGACCCCCTTCACCTCAGGGGCAGCGTGGCACCCTGAAATTCTCACTATGTCTTCATCCTCGAGGGTGCCGCTCTGACATGGACACGTCTCATGCTGCCTTTGGGACATTTTCCCACATTGCTGTCCATAGCGTCTGTGTTATTTCTGGATGAGGGTCTTCTCCAACCTTCTAGATCAGAATTTATGTCTTTTTATATCTTCACTTCAAAGCTTTGGACTTGCACTCCCCTCTTGCTGTTTTCCATGAACACCCCCATCTCCCTGCTTACAGTTACCTCAGTCCTGGGGGGTAATTTGTCAACAGGAGGTATGACACATGCACATGGGAGAGCACTTTAAAGATGGCAGGCCCAAGAGTGGCCCCCCGCGGACCCTGGTCAGCAGCTGAGTAAACTACTTTTAGCTCTACCTACTGTTTTAAGCTTGGAAAAGATGACAATAGAACTTCCTTCTAACTCTAAGCCATGTAAACAGGAAAAATTGTTTCCCCTCAGAAATCTAAAATGTTTAACTTAGACATTTTCACTGGCCTCACAGATATTTGATGGGATAGAAATGCATTTTATTCATTTGCCACAGGCTGTCTTTCATATTGATCTCAGAAGGCAGCATGATAGTATGGAAAACTCCGAATCTGTTTGCTTTCTTCTTGCTTGCTAGGCTTTTTTTTTTAAATTTTTTTCTAACAATTATTTATTTTTGAGAGACAGAGCACGAGCAGAGGAGGGGCAGAGAGATAGGGAGACACACACAGAATCCGAAGCAGGTGTCAGGCTCTTAGCTGTCAGCACAGAGCCTGATGCAGGGCTCAAACACATGAACTGCAAGGTCATGACCTGAGCTAAAGTCTGATGCTTAACCTCCTGAGCCACCCAGGTGCCCCTTGCTAGCCAGTTCTTTTACTTACTAGCGTTTGATCTTAGCTGTATGTCTGAAACCTCACATCTGAGTCTCCGTTTCCCCAGCTATATAATGATATGCTGCTAGCTTTCAGGATTGTTGTTAAGGAAAGCAAAGTGGATGAAAGCCTTTTATAACCAATTTTGGTGTACGACATTAGTATTGTGATACTAATCTTAAATTCAGTATTTAATTCTAGTCCTTTTTCTATCCTGTAAAATATGGCACCAGGAGATTTGAATCTTTCCATGGCCAAAGTGGTTCCCCTTCCCTGTCATGGGAATTCCTGGCCATTTCGTGCCAGTGATCCTGGGATGTCAGCTCAGATTCAGCATGTCCCTGAAGCACATGAAGGGGACTGTCCCTTAACACTGCTCTATCACGATGTGTGCAGGGGCAGGAAGAAACCCTTACTCCACCTTCCCACAATTCCTAGGGTTATGTTAGTTGAAAACTGTAAGCAAAAATTATGTCCATATGTATAGATAGACAGAGACACATATATAAAACTACTCCCTGGGTATGGATTCTGAGTTTGCCTACAAGAACCCCAGCCATGGCTCACAGCTGTGCTGGGATGAACTTTAAAATCACTCAACATACACCTGTGGCTATACTGTCCACACGAGGAAGGACCCCACACTCAGCAAGGACCACTCACAGGCCTTAATTAAAGCAAGGGACTAAAGATTACTCATAGATATGATGTGGCTTCTTGTTTCTCATTATTTCACGGGAACTAACATGTGAAGATTATCATGCCCTAATTTTACAAAAAAAAAAAATGAACAAAGCACAACTTTTTTCGTTTTTTGCTCACATGAATCTTGATTTTAATATTTTCCTAATTCTTTTTTTCATGCCCCCCTTTCTCTCTTTTTAGAGTTCATTTGCCATAAAGGAAGCAACAATATGACTTCCTTTCCCTCCCTCCCTCTCTTCCTTTCCTTCCCTTCCTCCTCCCCCCCTCCCTCCCTCCCTTATTTCAGAGAAAGACTTGGCATGAACAGCCCTAGCAAGGCCTTTGATGAAGTTGAGGGGTCCACCTATATTTGGGAGAAAACTCCTTGTTCTGAAGTGCCCTAGCAGATAGCCATCTCCAGATTGTATTGTGTATGTGAGCCAGAACCGTGGTAGGCACTGTATGCAGTGTCTCCTAGGTGAACCTGATCCGATGCTGGCATTTTCACTTTAATGCCAAGGCAGGACAGAGAGGATGGGCCAAGAAGGCGGCGTGGTACTCACCATGCTGTCTTTTCTCTCTTTCAGAGACTCTGACCTATTTTTGTTGGACACCCGCATGGTGTGGGCCTCAGAAGAAGGCTGGCTGGAATTTGACATCACAGCCACTAGCAACCTGTGGGTCGTGACTCCACAGCACAACATGGGGCTTCAGCTGAGCGTGGTGACTCGGGATGGTAAGTTTGCTCAAATCGGCAAACACTTTTCATTCGTCTCCTTTGCAACAGTTATGGTAGAACCATGGTTTACAGTCAAGACCACGGCTCCAAGATGACCTCACTGACTATTCCCTCAGAATGGCTATTGAAAAGCAAAACCTGTCCCTGAGGTCTCCAGATACAAGTAGGTGGTCTGAGTTCCAGGGGCCACAATGGGAAGACAGCTCATGGAGGCAGGGGGGGAGCCTAGTCTACCTCCTGACAGTTGGGTGGGTTTGCACAAGAACCCCTCCAGCACCCTCTTCTCCTGCAGCACCAAAGCCCAGCAGCTCAGGGTCCTCATGTAGGTCCCAGACTGGGCACACTCTGCCTGTGAAGTTGCCTCACTGGTTGGCGACTCTATGACCTATATGATCAGATCTGATCAGATCTATATTATCAGGTCCCAGACTGGGCACACTTTGCCTGTGAAGTCACCTCACTGGTTAGAGACTCTATGACTTATATCATCAGAAAGAGAGAATGATCATGTAGGGGGAAGTCTATCCAGGATGGGCAAGCCTTGGGAGTTCACACCACCCCTGGCTCTAATTCATGGAACTTTGGAAGGAGTGTCTTGATTCTGCCCATCTGAGGGGAGTCATCAGGGCTCTGAGAGTGCACAGTGCTCTTCCCTCCTGCTCCTTCTTTGTGGCTGGCACCTGGGTGGCCAGGAAAGCTCAGGTCTACAGCTGTAGGAACAAGTTTCCATGGGTAAAGACAGGTGCGCTGTGCTTTGCCTTCAAGGACTCAACATCAACCCCCGAGCCGCAGGCCTGGTGGGCAGAGACGGCCCTTATGACAAGCAGCCCTTCATGGTGGCCTTCTTCAAAGTGAGTGAGGTCCATGTGCGCACCACGAGGTCAGCCCCTGGGCGGCGCCGACAGCAGAGCCGCAATCGCTCCACCCAGTCGCAGGACGTGTCGCGGGTCTCCAGCGCTTCAGGTAGGTTTGGGTGGAGCCTGGTTTTTCAGGAAGCCTAGTTGGCTCTTGGGCCTCAGCGAGAACAAGGGCGTGTCGATGGTTTTAGCCGTCGCATGGCTTCTGCACGGCAAATACAGAAACCCAGAGGTGCCTCATCACAGCCACCAATTATCTGCATGGGTTCCTAGGGCCGTCAGAAGGGACAATTTGTTATCCAGGTACTGAATCTGCAGGCTGAAGACCTCCTGAGAGTCTCTTTTTCTGGAAAAGCATCCTTCTGGTTTTTTTTTCTTCCAACTCTTTTTTCATTCACGTAAAAATCCTGAGGACACCTAGGTTTTCTTCTAGTTGCATGACACCTGGGAGGTTGTGGTACACAAGCAAACTTTGTATAGTTACAGAAAATGGACTTGCGTTTGTTGGTGCTCTTGGCTGAAAGTGATGGAAAGTCAGCTCAAACAGCCTTCTCTGATGGGTTTCGTTGGTTCATTGAACTGGGAAATCGAGGGTTCTGGCTTTAGGCATGGCTGGATCATGGGCTCACATGGTGTTAGGAGTCTTACTTTCTCCTTTTCAATTTTTCCCTTGTTGGTGGCATTCTTAGAAAGACTATCTCTAACATGGTGGTAAAGAAGGCAACCAACAGCTCCAGGATTTTATCACCCTTGGTTACCTCTGCTTCAGGAGAGAATGTCTCTCTCACAGTAGCTTAGTAGATAGCCAGGCTGAGGTCATGTGCTTGACCCTGGAGCTAGAGAATGGGGTCAACTCCATCCTGCCCCGAACGGGCAGGTGCAAAGGGTGAGAGTCAATTGAGAGTCAATTGACACCACTACTTGTCAATTCAGTGGTCCTTCAGAGATGCCCACCCCACCGTGCTGTGCCTTTTTTTGGGAAGTGGTATCGAAGTCCACTCTTCAATGTTTTGAAGTTCACATAGCTAGTAAGTGTTGAATTCCAGCAGAGATCCATCTTACTCTAAAGCCAAGGCTTGTAAGTTCTGGGTTTCCTCAAGCTGTTGAGCCAGCCCAGGATTCAAGCATGCAGTTGAACGTTTGCGGTAGGATTTGAAGCCGGAGATGTTGCTTCCCTTATTACTACCCTGTGACTGACTTTGGGCAAACCTAATCCATTCCAGATTCAGTTTACTCATCCATTAAGTGGGGATGCTTAACACTTGGTAGATTTGCTGGGATTAAATGAGAAGTGTTTGATTTGGTCCATAATACTCAAAGATTAGTTACCTCCAATTGTGGGAAGTATGTTCTGAGAGCATATGTTAGGATCGTTGGGAAGGATGTAAAAAAGATCTGGAAGATGCATTACTTCCTCCAGGTGACTGTTTAAAAGTGTCCTCATCAGTGGCCACAAAGAGTTCATGCAACTTCCCAGAGTACTCATCTTTTCTATGGGAGGAATGGTCTTCATTTTAGAGTCTGACTTAATAAGCCATTTCTCTCCCCAGCAACTTAGCTGTGGGGCTTTGAGAACCTACCACCCAGGGTGACGTGACATTTTCCTGCTTGTCCTCCTGGTGTTTCTTGGAAGCATTGCCCAGCATGGGTGTTCCTGTGTTTATCACCAAAAACAGTGAGGGTTGGGTTTTTAAAAAACACAAAGAAGAAATGATTGCTTTTCTTTATTCGCTTCAGAGGAAGCCTGCTAAAGAGAGTTAATCATCTCAGTGTTTTAGGCTTCAATTAATGAATGAACTCCACTTTGGTACTGGGACCCCAGACACGAAGGCAGCGCTGGGAATGCTGATTGCTTTTTAAAATGGAAATTTCACTTGATTTATTCAACACCCCCTCCCCCAAGTACACATGCCAGAGTTTTTCATTGGTAAGACAGGTCTCTGATTTGGGTTTCCATAATGTCACCCAATTATTCTTTTCCATGTCCCTTTCAACATTTTTTTTCAATTTGATAAGTTGCAATTAAATACGAGTATTAAAGTTGATCGAATGTGGAATAACAGGCAAGTATATCTGCTTTGTCTTGGTCTTCCCTCCCCCCACCTCCCGACCCAGCACTTGCAAACACGCTTCACTCTTTTCAGTGGTAGTAGGATGAGAGAGTTCACAGCAAGTGCCTCTGGCCTCACCTGTTCCAAGGACAACCCCCAAGAGAGTGTGACTAAGAAGGACTCTCCTTCCCTCTTACTGTCTTCAAAGGCCCTCTCAAGCTGGTTCGAGAAATTGCTCAGGTTAGGCCCATTCAAGTGCTACTTTATATATTTAACATTTTCTTCATTTATCCCTGCTATTAATGGGAGCAGATACATAACGGAAGAGGTCACTCCTGGAGAAGGGAATTCCACAAAGATGGTCTGCTACCCAGAGAAATGGGCCATCCAGTTGGACTGTCCTTTTTTCTAGGCCACCATGGGACTAAACCTTCATGTCTTGCTGGACCTTCCTGAACCAGGTAGCTGCCACTGAGACAAAAAGTTGTGGTCTCTGGTATGACTCCAGGCAGGACTTTCCCTTTGTAAATCTTCTGGAAGTTTGAAAGGAGAGATTACTTTGCCTCTGCTGCCCCCCTTCTTCAATAGAGTGCTCCCAAGGAATTAATATTTCTCCACAGAAACAACCACCACCGGAAGCCCATCAGAGACCATCCTGCATCTGGGCAAAGAAGTTAACATAATCCATCAAATTGCCTGTCATCAGGGTGAAACATGGCAGGGAAATCTGTGGCTATTTTTGGAACAGAGCTGCAGATGCCTGGGCCGGTAGGACGAGTCCACAACAAGGGAAAGGCCAAGAGCCCCATCCACCTCCTCCCCACCGCCCACCGGAATCTGCTCTGACATCTGTACTTGGCCTTTAAGCCAGACTTTGCAAACACACGCACCGAAGCGTGGGTTTGGATCGAAGGCTCCCGGATGGTTTTCACTTGCCCTTGCTTCTTTGCAGCTGTCTGCTCCAAATGAATGATGGATGTTGGCTGTGTCGCACCTCTCCAGTGGGCTTGGACATCATCTGGACAGCATTGTTTATCACTTTTACACATGTTTTACTAGTGCTGGTCCGAGCCACGCTGTGCCGCCTACTGGCAATTCCAGTGAATCTGGCAGTTTTCAGCCTCCATTTCTCCCAGCCTACTGCTCTGTGACACCCTACCCTCCAGTTCCTTCTCTCGTGTGCTGGTCTTTCTACCTGCTGCCCCTCACCCTCTCTTATAGTAGCTTTTTCTTGGGATTCATTATTTCACCTACTGGAGGACTATGACAACACCTGGCCAATTCACTACCGGTGCCATGAACAAATGGCCTTGAGGGATGGATCCATGTGGTGATTCTAGATACCAACCTAGCTAATTTTCCCAGGATGTTTCCAAGACATCACTGAGGAGGGAGAAGTTGTTGGTGAGTCTGAGGTTTTTTGCCCCGCCAACCCACTAGCTGCCAATGCTGTGACTTAGAATTGTGCTTTGCTGTGGCAGATGATAGTGTGGGAACTCTTCTGCCACTTTTAACAATTTATGTAAAATTAGATGACCTTTAGGCCTCTTTAATCCTCATGTTTTTGTCACTGCCACACACCTCTGCCAACCATCTGTGAATCAACGACTCCTCAAGACCCTGTCTGTCTTTTGGGATGAGTCCTTCATTGCTTCAGATGCTACCAGTTAGCATTTCTGAGTCCTTTCTTCTTCTGTCCCTTTCCAACCCACCCAGACATGTGCCTTTAAGGATCCTTGGGGGGAAATGTGGCTCTGGTACATTATAGATATGCCATTGACCTCATTGATAGTTCATATCTTGTATCTCATGAACTTCCTGATTGGGACCATTCAGTGCGCATCCAGCATAAAAACAAGGTAACCGGACTGCATCGCTTGCAAAA